>NW_023425525.1:987500-1052500 GCF_014108245.1 Pipistrellus kuhlii
GCTCAGGCTGCTCGGCGGGCCGCTGCTGCCACCTGGTGGCAGAGCCTGGCATTGCTGGTCCCGCAAAATAACGGGCTGATGGTTGCATGGCACCTGCAGGTGCGTCCTGATGCCTCTCAGAAACCAAGATGCAAAGACCAGGAAGCGGCCGCCCACGGGGCCAGGGCTGGTCCTGGAGGCGAGACCTCTGCCCGCGTCTTTCACACGCGCCAAACACAGCGAAGGCGATTGGGGGGGGGTGGGTCGAGGCAGGCGATACAGGGGCACAGGGACACGGTAAAGTGGAATCCAGATGTGGGCACACGGGTGATGGCTGGGAGCTGGGGCAGTTCTGTTTTAGGGGCTGTCGCTTTAAACGTGCTGGTACTGTTTGTTTTAACAGTCACTCTGTGGGGTGTTGTTATTATTATTTTTAAAATACATTTTTCTTGATTTCAGAAAGGGAGAGGGAGAGACATAGAAACACCAGGGAAAACCTTTACAAGTCCTAGCTTAAGCGACCCAATGACTGAACAGCCGAACAACTGGTTGACTGGTCGCTATGACACACACTGACCACAGGGGGCAGATGCTCAATGCAGGAGCTTTCCCCCGGTGGTCAGTGTGCCTTCATCACATTTCCCTCATTATTTCGTACCACAAGGATCAGTAAAACAGAATTTTAATATTTTCCCTATCTTTTTCAGAGATTTCACTATTAGAGGATCAGATACATTCAGATTATTACCACATATGTATATATTCTCATATATTAGTATTTACATATCCTATCTAATAAAGATGGAATATACAAATTGACCATAACACCATGACAAAAGATGGCGGCACCCACAGCCAATAAGGAGGGAATATGCAAATTGACGTGGCAAGGTGAGAGGCAGAAGGTGGCTCTGGCCGGGCGAAGGCAGTGCCGGCAGCCAGGAAGGAAGGCCTATTCTTTTAAAAATATATATATTTTATTGATTTTTCACAGAGAGGAAGGGAGAAGGAGAGAGAGTTAGAAACATCAATGAGAGAGAAACATCGATCAGCTGCCTCCTGTACACCCCCCACTGAGGATGTGCCCACAACCAAGGTACATGCCCTTGACCGGAATAAAACCCGGGACCTTTCAGTCTGCAGGCTGATGCTCTACCCACTGAGCCAAACTGGCTAGGGTGGAAGGCCTATTCTTGCACAAATCTTCATGCATTGGGCCTCTATGTGTATAAAATTTGGTTAGCAATGGCAGTATTGGTAATTTACATGAACAATAGGTTGTGTATTCTTACTCGACTGCATTTTGAAATGTCTTTTTAACCTTTATCTATTTAGATGTTCCTTCCCTCTATGAAGATATGGAAATTATTATTGTATCCACCTTTACATGGGTGTTTTCTAATCCTCTTGCTTTGCTAGATGCATAACTCTACTTTGGATAGACTGAAACCTTTATCAGATGCTTGCAGATAGCAAGGATGCTCAGCAATGGAATCTGTGAAATAATGGAATATTTTATCTTATCCACAATACCAAACATTTCTATACAGCTGGCTAGATTTTATTTACTGAACGTAGCGTAACAATGGCACAGTTCAAATAAAATGTTTGGAGGGATCCTTCTGTTGCACATTTGGTGTGATGAATTTTATTTTTTAATAGAACAAGTGAGAGGAAGTAGAGAGGTAGGAACATCGATGATGAGAGGGACATCCAACAGCTGCCTCCTGCAGAGCCATAACCTGGGAATGTGCCCTGACCAGGAATTGATCCAGGGGCCTCGTGGTTCATGGGTCAACATTTAACCACAGAGCAACACTGGCAGGGCTGTCTGGCGCAATTTGCTGTTAGAACTTAGAGTATAAAATAATTAAAAGTGGCCCAGCCAGCGCAGCCCAGTGATTGAGCATCGATCTATGAACCAGGAGGTCACGGTTCCAGTCCTAGTCAGGGCACAGGCCCCAGGTGCAGGCTGCATCCCCAGAGGGGGACGAGCAAGAGGCAGCCGATCAATGATTCTCTCGTCATTGATGTTTCTGTATCTCCCTCTCCCTTCCTCTCTGAACTCAATAAAAACCCTATTTAAAAAAAATTAAAAGCTTTTCTTAATTTCCTAATTAATCAGTATTAGCTTACGTCATCACTGGGGCTGCGTGTTTGTGGTGTAAGGAGAGCTCCCGCAGCACACACACACAAGAACCTGGAAAAGGAAGCAGAAGGGAAAGAAATCAGAGTCTCTGGTGAGAAGAGCCCATACTTTTTAGTAGCAAAATTGTATACAAACCGCCTACTCAAACCCCAGGTTCAGAGGTGAGCCCTGTGCGGCTGTATCAGAATAGTAAGCTCGCAGAAATCAGTCCCAATCTGGAAATGCAATTCCAGATTATTCCCATCTGTGAACAATTAATTCCAAGTGCTGTGCAGTAACCATCCGGCTCTCCTGTGAAAGCACCATCGTTCTTTTTGTGCGTTTGTGAATAAATGGGACATCCTGGCCAGCGAAGACAATGCAGGTTCACTGGCTCTTCACATGCCTTGCATAGGCCACCGGACGTGAAGAAATGACTCCTCACTGAGCTAGTCCTCAGTTCTGAGGTCGGGGTCTGTTCAACCCCGCACAGCTATTGACTCAGACCCACCATCCTCCTCGCCCTGAAGGAAGACACATTTTGAATGAGTTCTCACCTCACACAGAGTTTTGGCGTCAGGGGCCTCAGAACTGACAGACAGCAAGTCAGACTGCCGAGGAGCGAGGAGGCATCCTTTCCCCTGCACTCCGCATGTGGCAAACACGGCTCTGACCTCCACACAGGGCCAGCCAGGCAAATGCCTTCAGTCCTTCAGACAAAAAGCTAAGTCCTACGGCTCATGCCAGCCCACCCCTCTGCCTTCCTCTCTCCGAGGTGGAGATGAGAAGGAACAGCCGGCGGGTGTGATCTGAAAAGGGGGCTGGTGCCCGTTGAAGGGTTCAAACCCAGGGAAAGGTGCTGCTCCATTTCTAGATTGTAGAGGCCGCCTCCTCCCGCGTTTTTAAGATGTGTCAGCCGCTCCATGTGGAAGCGAAGGTGTGCTCACCAGAACAGAGAGGACAGAGCCAGGCAGTGATGAAAACGACTTTGATCCGTGATGAGAAGAAGGACACTTGTCACGTCTGTGGAGGAAGCCCAGGGGAATGTTTACAATAGGACTCTGAGACGCACTCCCACTTGCAGTCCACATTTCTTACGGGCGGACGGCCTGCTGCTCCCCGAGGCGCCTTGTTAAGTGGGATGGCTCCCTTTGTCTCTGTCCCAACTCCCAGGACCCAGACATCGGTCCAGGGCCCAGACCTACCTCCAGGTCGCAGACCATTGTGGCGAGGATCAGAAGGCCATTCCTGGGGCCCATACTAACCGCCAGTGCCTCTTCCTTAATTGGAGGCCGATTAATCAGGCTAATCCTACCCAGCTTTTCATCATCCCCAGGTCCTGCCTTTGCCGAAACCTCACACCTGGGCCCATAGCGCCCCCTAGTGACCACACCCTGCCTGAGCACCCAGACCTACATCCAGGACTCAGACTTACATCCGAGTGCCAGACCTTCATGGTGGCCTAATTGGCCGGCCGGGGCCCAGGCCCCAAACCTGGAGCACAGAGCTGTGTCAGGGGAAGAGATCTCTGTGTGTAACTCCAACAACTCTTCCACAACCCGGATGCTCAGGTGAGGTACCTGACTGCCCTGGAGGCTCAGACTTTCCTCTGGGCCCGAACTGCCCTCAGCGGACCCAGACCTCCCCCTGGGCTCACACCTACATCCGGGACCCAGACTGTCAGGGCGGGGCCGAGAAGATTTTCCCGGGCGCAGGCCTCACACACAGAATCCAGACTTGTATCCTGGGTGTTCTTCTCAATTTGTAACCGAGACCACCATTTCCACAACCCAGATGTGCAGCTGAGGTACCAGACCGCCCCCAGGGGCCCAGATGTCCCTCCCTGGCCCCAAAGGCCCTCCCAGAACCCAGACACACGTCCGGGGCCCAGACCTACCTCCTGGTGGCAGACCGTTATGGCGAGGACCAGAGGCCATTCCCGGGAGCCATACTGGCAGCCAGTGCCCATTGCTTAATTGGAGGCCAAACAACCAGGCTAGTCCTCACCACCATTTCTTTTTTTTAAAAATATATTTTTATTGATTTTTTTATAGAGAGGAAGGGAGAGAGAGAGAGAGCTAGACACGTCGATGAGAGAGAAACACCGACCAGCCGCCTCCTGCACACCCCCCACAGGAGATGTGCCTGCAACCAACGTACATGCTCCTGACTGGAATCGAACCTGGGACCCTGTGAGTTCGCAGACCAATGTTCTTCCACTGAGCCAAACCGGTTTCGGCCTCACCACCATTTCATCATCCCGAGGTCCTGCCCTTGCCCCAAACCTCACACCTGGGCCCATGGCGCCCCCTAGTGTAAGGTGACCAGATTTTAACATTGGTAAAGCGGGACACCATTGACTGGGGGAGGGGGGTTCCTGATTAAAAATTTGGCCTATATGGAGCAACAAAAATTTTCATAGAACGCAAAAATAGTATTGTAATATATATTTTTAAATTTCAACATAAGTACAATTTATAAATATAATAAATAAAAAGTTATGTATAGTATTATTTTATTCTTTGGCATATTTCTCATTTGAGTGAATTTTTTTAGTAGATTGTGTCATTTAAAAGGTCATGAAATTTTTCACAAGAATTTGTTAAATTATATTTCACATATAAAATGGTTTTCAAAGTCTCAACACTTAATTGTGACGTAAGTCATAAGTGTCACTTTCAAGGCCAGCGCTAGACTTTTTGCCGCCACTATAAAATATAAATAATACGAATTCTGTCTGCTAAATTTTAGAGATGCTTAGGTGGGGCGTGGCCCCCAAAAAATAAAATAAAAAAGGTTGGGAACCACTGGGCTAAGATCTGTGACGAGGTGGGCTCACCTAGCACTCTCCTGACTTACATTTATGACAGATTGAGGCTGATCTGCAGGTCCCGCCCGGCCCCACTCATCTCACTGAAACACCCGAGCAAAAGAGGAAATAATCTCCCCCCGCCCCCTCCCTCCTCACGCACACACTCACACGCACACTCACACTCACAGCTGTTTGAGACGTTCTACCTGATATTCGTGACGAAGCACAGCTGCATGGGGAGAGAACAGTTTCCACGTGCCAATGGGAAGAGGAGAAAGATAGCCCAGAACTTTTTTTTTTGGGGGGGGGGGGCGGTGGCAGACACGTTTTAGAGAGAATTAGAAGGTGTTGCTATCATGTGATCTTCCTGATTCCAGCACACCTAATTTCACTCCATCTCATTGTCCCTATTCCATTGGTCAATACATCCCCTTTTCTTTTTTGCTTCACCCAACTTATAATCTGTCACTTGAACTTAAAGGTCTTGGTTACTACAGGCGATCATGTTATTTTTACCTTCCAGCCCCGGGGAAATGAGCAGTGAAAACACCCGGGCTTCTGCGTGCTCCCTGTCATGGCCCATTGTGGCCACTAGATGTCAGTCTCGCCTCAGTTTGACAAGTTCTTGATTTCACCAGGTCTCTTCCCGGGAGGTCCCACAGCTCTGCTTTTCCCACCGTCTTTCCAGCTGATCCGCAGTCTGCGTCAGGTGCGACAGGCACCCCTCCTCTTACCGCTTCTGCCTCCCGTGGTTTTGTGCAGGTTTTGTGTAGAGGCCGGGCCCATCGGACCTTCGAGAGCCTGGGATCTGTGCTGGGTGTCAGGGCTCCAGGTGAATCCAGTGGCGTCGGCATCTGAAAACTGCTTTCTCTTCCTTTTCTATTTTATTACTTTTGTTGGGGAGACACTGGTTAATAGGATTATATGGCTTTCAAGTGTGCAATTTATCACATATCATCCTACAGAACAAAGAGCTAATATGCTAATTAGACCGGACGGTAGAACGACCTTCCGGAACAACCTTCCAGAATGAGCAGCGGGTGGGGGGCAGGGCCACGAGGCCGAGGCAGCCGGGCCGAGAGGGCCTACTCTTGCGCGGATTTTGTGCACCGGGCCTCTGGCCTCTGTACAGCTGTGTATTCACCACCCAAAGTCAAGTTTTCTTCCTTTACCCTATGTTTGAACCACCCAGGTCCTTTCCCTTTGTGTCTATGTTTTTGTTTGTTCATTTGTTTTCAGTTTTATATCCACCGGAGTGAAATCATATGTGTGGTGTTTTTTTTTTTTACTTTTTCACTCTGACTTACTTTGCTTAGCACGATATTCTCAAGATCTATTCGTGTTGTCGCAGATATGAGTATTTCATCTTGTTTTATGGCTGAGTAGTATTCCACTGTGTCTATGTACCACGTCTTCCTTACCCAATCATCGCCAGCTGTTCCTGTGTCTTGGCCACTGTGAATAATACTGCAAATGAACCCAGGGTGCATATACCTTTACAAATAGATGTTCTCATTTTTTTTTTTTTTTTGGATAGATAACCAGAAGAGGGATTGCTGGGTAAGTTCTGTGCTTAATTTTATTTAAAAAATATATTTTATTGATTTTTTTTACAGAGAGGAAGGGAGAGAGATAGAGAGCCAGAAATGTCGATGAGAGAGAAAAATCGACCAGCTGCCTCCTGCACACCCCCCACCGGGGATGTGACTGCAACCAATGTACATGCCCCCGATCAGAATCGAACCTGGGACCCTTCAGTCTGCAGACGCTCTACCGCTGAGCCAAACCGGTTTCGGCTGTGCTTAATTTTATTTATTTATTTTTTAAAATATATTCTATTGATTTTTTACAGAGAGGAAGAGAGAGAGATAGAGAGCTAGAAACGTCGATGAGAGAGAAACATCGACCAGCTGCCTCTTGCACACCCCCCACCGGGGATGTGCCCACAACCAATGTACATGCCCCTGACTGGAATCGAACCCGGGACCTTTCAGTCCGCAGACCGACGCTCTACCACTGAGCCTCGGCTGTGCTTAATTTTAAAAGGAAGCTGCAAACTGTTTCCATGGCGGCCGCACCATTTCCATTCCCATCCGCGCGGGGTGAACTGTTTTCTAGATCGAGTGCCCCCATTCCTCAGCATGTCCTCAGCAGCCGGCAGAACCGAAAGTGCAGGCGCTGACGTGACTGAGGAGGTGACATTGGGAAGGTGACCGGCTTGTTTGATCTCTACAGTGAGAATGTTAGCTTGGATAATGAAGGTTATGTAACATTTATATAATTAGCATTGCTGTGTATACTACTTTGTCTTTGTCACTATATCAAACAGGAGCAAAGTGAGGCCAGTTAAACCCCAAATGCTAGACGGAGCACCAGATTCAGGTAGGCCTTGGCGTTCTGAGTCGGACTGAGGGCTCCGAGATCATGCAAACACCTGTGACTTCTCTGCAATATTCCTGACGGGAGAGTGTGGACCCAGGTTTCCCGCTGACGGGAAGCTCACTGCCTGGGAAAGTATGAACAGCGCTTAGAGGTGTGAGGTGTGGTGATTAGGAGCACTGCCTGGAATCAAAACTTACATGGACGGTGCTTTCAGCCATCGGCCTTTCCTGACAGAACAGAAGCTGGCTCGCAGCTGGCGGTAGAAGATGAATGTTCTGTCTCCTAATCAATACACACTCAGATCTCTTTTCTCCAGTCACGGTCTCCAGCCATTTCTCCAGTCCTGTTTTTATTACTTCATTCCACTCGGTCTGGGCAGGCCACGTGTAAGTAGTCCGCGTCTTGAGCACTCAGGCATGACCGTCATGAAGAAACGCTTCCTGTCAGCGGGCCCATCCTTCTCTCCATTCCATCTGGACGCTCCCAGGACTGGCAGGCCCCTCGTCGGTGACATGGAGGCCGCGGCTGCGGAGGAGTCGGTGTCCGGTCTCTGTCAGCTCCAGGGCTGCACTTACGTGTGGCCTTTTGCCCCTGAAGGCAGCTCTGCAAAGGGGCCCTTGTCCAGTGAGGCCACGGCGTGGTGTCAACTTAGAGACAACTCCGAATGAGGGGGAGTGGGGGAGGATGAGCTCTTATGGGAGGTCACCATCGCCCTCACTGGCTGCGTCACTTGGTGTGCCGGTGAATGAGCGTTTCCTTTTTAATTCCCTGATGCAGGCGGATTCTTTCTCTCCAATGCCAATGCGTTCTCTGCTCCTCTGCCTTTTGACAGGGACTCCCTGTGCACTCAGCAATTATTTGTTGAGCGTCCCTACGCTAGGCAATGCACGGTGCTAGGTGCTGGTTTAAGAAGCTGTAACAAAGATCTCTTACCCTTTGAAACGATGTGGAGGGACTGATAAGTGAAATATAAGCCAGTCAGAGAAAGACCAGTATCACATGATCTCACTCACATGTGGAATCTAAGGAACCAAATAAACTGATGGACGGACTGGATCCAGGGACATGGAAGCCTGGGCAGAGTGTGGAATCTGGAGGGTGGATGGGTGGGGGGTGATGAACCAAAGACCTTGTGTGCACACATGCACGGCGCATGGACACAGAAAGGAAGGAGCTAAAAGCAGGGGGTGGGGGGGAATATGTGACACATTGTGGAAGGAGAAGCACTGCCCGCTCAGGTGTGGCCCCTGAGTGGCGGGACTTACAGGTGTGCCCGTTCTCAACGCCATGGTCTCCAGTTTGAGTCCCATCTACCGGGTCAGAAGCAACTCTTTTTTTTTTTTTTTTTTAAATATACTTTATTGATTTTTTACAGAGAGGAAGAGAGAGAGATAGAGAGCAAGAAACATCAATGAGAGAGAAACATCGACCAGCTGCCTCTTGCACACCACCTACCGGGGATGTGCCCGCATCCAACGTACATGCCCCTGACCGGAATCGAACCTGGGACCTTTCAGTCCGCAGACCGACGCTCTGCCGCTGAGCCAAACTGGTTTCGGCAGAAGCAACTCTTTTTAAAAAATTAGATCATTACTTATGGCCCCCTTTCTCCCCATTGACCCCTCCTAGCCTGCCCCCGCCCCCATCCCCGCCCCAGGCCTTCCCCGCACTGTTGTCCGTGTCCTTGGGGAATGCATAGATACATGCAGGGTCTTTGGCTGATCTCTTCCCGCCCGCCCACCCTCCCCGCCTTCCCACTGAGATCCCGCAGTCTGTGTCAGAGCAATCCCTGCTTCCCCCTACACACCTCTATCCAGCCCTGCCAGGACATGGCCACAGCGCTGCCCCAGGAAGGCCCTGTGTCTGCCCAAGCTTCAGAGTCACTGGCTGAAGGGCCTGGGCATCATGGTCCTCGCCCCGCCCTTCACGTTCGGTCCAGCATCCACACCCTGATGCTGTCCCAGCGATGCCATGAGCATCTGTCTTGTGGCCCACCTTCTGGGCATCTTGCTGGGGTTGCTGGCACTGGGATACGCCTGACCTCTGCTCTTTCTTACCGTGTCCTGGTGCTGACCAGACCAGAGCCCTCTAATCCCCCCACCGCGCGCCAGCCCCATTGCTGCCCATCCCAAGCCAATCCCATCCTCCCCAGGGAGTCTCCTCAGCGGCCTCCTCCTCCAGGACCCTTCCCCAGCACCAGGCAGAGGCGGCAGTTCCGCCGTCGGCCACTGGGAGGCCCTGTTGGACCTCCGAAGTCAGGCCAAGGGGTTCCCCATTGAGAACACCAGGGCTGTGTTTGCAAAGGGGCTTCCTGGGAACATTCCCGCTCAGTCGCCGGTCACGTCCCCGTCCCCTGGCAGCTCCTAGGGTAGGGGTGTCGAACTCAATCAGAGAAGGGGCCAAAATCTAAAATCCAGCCTAAATCGCGGGCCGAATGGTTTACTGAACAGTCATAAACTGTCATTGTGATGGAAACACAGCGGAGGGCAGTGATGACAGCGCGGTGCGGGCCACATTGCAAGGCCTGGCGGGACGGATTTGGCCTTCGGGCCTTGTGTTTGACACATGTGTCCTAGGGAGTGACCTTCCCTCCGAGCTCCGTGCTCACCCCCTGAGCTGCTGCCGGCTTTCTGCTGCCCCTGCACAGCCCCTCCCCAGACTCACCCCCAGGAACAGGGTTCAGGGGCCAGATCACAAAGGTTCTGAGCTGGTGATGGTGCCTGCAGAGCATCAGGGGAGTGGGGCTCTGAGCACAGATCTCCCTGCTGGCCCTGGCAGGAGTGATCGCAGGAGGGACGCAGGGAGCAGGGAGCCCCAGACGGGGTGCAGCTTCCCCAGGTGGGCGGCAGGCAATGCTGAACCTAGAAGGTTGGTCTACCCGGTCCCCATGGCAGGTGAGTCTAGGTGGCCCCTGCCCTCTGCCTGGCCCTGTCAGGTGGCCATTGGAGAGGGGTAGGGTGGAGGTGCGGGGCGTCTTGGGCTCTGCCCCCCGCCCCCTCACTCCCCTTCAGCGCCAGGTCCTTTGCTTTGGCTGCAGGGATGGCGCTGGTGCGGGGGACCAGCTGGCCAGGTGCATGGTGCAGGCCTGAGCTGAGGGGCGGGCCCCTGCGCAAGTGGGTGGACATCGTCCCAGCGATGAGGGATGAGGGCTCCTCCTGAGCACCGACCCCCCCAACAGGAGGGGCGGAGCCGCCGAGGGGCTGGGGTGCCCATGGACACCGGGAGACGGTGCAGTGACCGAGTGGACCCTGGCCTGTCCTGTCCCGCCTGCCGTCACACGAGGGCGGGCCTTCTCACCAACATCTGATTCTTAGAACAAAACCGCCAGCAGCCCTGGCTGCTGTGGCTCGGTGGACAGAGCGTGGGACCGCAGACTGGAGGGTCCTGGGTTTGACTCCGAGCTCCTGCGAGGAGAGGGGGCAGGTGGGCAAAGCCCCATGGACAGGACCGGAACTGTCAGTTGTAGGTAGGTAGGCAGGCAGGCAGGTAGGCAGGTAGGTTTAAGAGAGAAACAACAATGATGAGAAAGAATCATTGATCAGCTGCCTCCTACACGCCCCCTACTAGGGATCCAGCACAACCCAGGCCTGTGCCCTTGACCAGAACTGAACCCGAGACTCTCAGTCTACAAGCAGATGCTCTATCCACTGAGCCAAACCAGCCAGGGCTCTCTTTGCTTATTTTAATCCCTGCCTGGCAAGGGGCCCTTTCGAAAGTGCTTTCTCTCCCAGGAGCCGGAGCTGACCTTCACAAAGCCCGCCCGCCCGCTGAGGAGTGGACCTGATGGTGGAGCTGAGGGGTGGAGGCGGGGCTGCCCGGCAAACGGGCCCTCCCTTACCGGGTTCCTCCTTACAGGTCCGGGGACAGGCCTTTCCGGCCAGCGGGCCAGCCGCACACTCGGTCATCTTTCTGAGGATTCTCCTTCCGGCCCAGCCTCCACGGGGCCGGCCCCCTCTCTGGGGGCAGGGGGGGGGGGCCTCATTCTCACGAGGGTTCCTATGGGCAGAACAGGGTGGGAGCCTCTCTGTGTCGGAGCCTCCAGGATCCCCGGCTGGCTTCGTTAAGAATCTCCTTGAAGAACTCTTAGCGTGTCAAGAGAATATTTCACGAAGAGGACCCGCTCCGAAAAGATCAGGAGTATTTACACGAGGCCTATCGGAGCAAACGTCTCGAGGCGAAGTGTAATAAAGAAATCATCACCTCGGGGAGAAGAGAGGTAAGTGTGTTTGGGAGGGGAGCGGGCGAGAGGCCTCCACCTGCAGGCCCTCGGAGGAGAGAGCCACTTGATTCTCCGTCTCCCGGCGGTTCATGTGAAGATCCAGATGCTAAAGAGGAGGCCGCTCTGGGGGCTCCTGACAGGAGGGCCTCAGAGGGGCACTGGAAGAGTCAGATTCCGTAGCTCCAGCTCAGAGCATCTTCTCTTTCCGAAGACAAGATGATCCACAGGGTAATCAATATTTTAACTGAAGTTTTTTTTTTTTTTTTTAAAGAGAATTTAAAAAATAGAATTCTTTGCCTTAAAAAGAGTGGAGGAGAGGGCTTGCATGTCCTGGTCAGGCACGCAAGGAGCCTAGAAGTTACCCCTTTATTCTAACAAGAAAAACGCTAAACGAAGCAAATCACCAACAACTCTTCCTAGGTCTGTGACAGGAGTGAGGTCACAGGGCCCACCAGTGCCCGGCACTGGAGAGACAGGTGGGGTGGAGAGTCACAGCTCACCAGAGCGGAAACCCCGTGGGACAGGAAGACCGGAGCTTAATGGATGGGTTCCGGAGGCTCATGGGGGACACGCTGGGAGCTCACAGCTCCAGGGACTCTCGGTCTTAGGGAGGGCCCCACAGTTCTGTGAGCTTTCCTGCCAGGAGCTCAGCCAGCTCCTCGCCTTTTGCTGCCCACAGTGGGCAGGCAGGAGCTTCACCAACAAGAAGAAGCTGGAGGAGCTCATCACCACCAAACCAGTTACCTGAAACGCTGAAGGGTATTTTCTTTAATCAGAGGAAGAAGAGATAAAAAAAATACGACCATTACAATGGCCACAAATACATCTCTGTCAACAACTGAATCTAAAAATAAAAACACACAAACGAGAAATTGAATGAACAAAATAAACTGCTGAAGAGACCAGAATCAGAGGCGTGGAATAGATGGATGAACCTCAGAGGTTGGGGGAAGGAGTGGGAAGAGATTAACCCAAGATCTCACCTACGGACATAGACAGTGGGGGCTGAAGGCCTCGGGTTGGTTGGGAAACAGGTGGAGGGGGGTGATGGGGGGAAAAAGGAGGACATCTGGCTTACTCTCAACAGTAAAGATTTAATAAGAATGCATTAGAACACTCTGTTCTTTGTACAAAGAATGCCCCCAGGGAAAACTATTAATATTTCCCAGAGCTCCACCTGCTGGGGAATTGAAATACCCAGCTTCAGCCCCTGTAGCCAATATGTTCCACCCTGATTGGGGGCGGGGTGGAGGCAGAAAGAAAAACCCGAGAGGCACCAGTGCAGGTCGCAGTCCTGGGACAGGCTCTCCAGGAGACTGAGACGTAGTCGTAGGACGATAGAACATGTCCCTTCCCCCAACACCTGGCCGCTAAGTCACTAACGGCCTCGTTACCACAGTTCCTTGTACCTAGTCCATCACGTCTACCGTGCAACAAAAATTGCAAAGCAGACGAAAAGACAGAAGTGTGAAGCGAAAAAGCAAGAGACAGATATTGAAGGAATGCTGGACAGATCAGATCAGGAATTTTTAAAACACTAATGTTTAGTATGTTAAGGGATTTAATGGAAGAAGTAGACAATATACTAGAACAGATGGGTAATGCAAGCAGAGAGATGCAAATTCTAAGAAAGAACTAAAGAGGAGTACTAGAGATGAAAATCATTCTAATAGAAATGAAGGATGGCTGAAACCAGTTTGGCTCAGTGGATAGAGCGTTGGCCCGTGTACTAAAAGGTCCCAGGTTCGATTCTGGTCAGGGGCATGTACCTTGGTTGAGGGCACATCCCCAGTAGGGGGTGTGCAAGAGGCAGCTGATTGATGTTCCTCTCTCTTTCTCTCTGTAAAAAAAATCAACAAAATATATTTTTAAAAAATAAGAAAGAAATGAAGGATGGACTCATTAGTAGAATGGACATGGCTGAGGAAAGAACCTCTGAGCATGGAGGTATGACAACAGACATGTCCAACAGTGAAAAGCAGAGAGAAAAAGTCTGGAAAAAAACTGAAATAGAATATTCAAAAGCTGTGGAACAATTCAAAGGATATTTGTAAGTACAATAGGACTCTCAGAAGGAGAAGACAGAAGGAAACAGAAGAAATGATGACTGAGAATTTCCCCTAAATTAATGTCAGACACCGAACCACAGCTCCTGGGAGCTTAGATAACACCAAGCAGGATACATGCCAAAAAATGTCACCTAGGCATCTCAGATCGATGCTTCAAAAAGTGGAGCGAAACATTGAAGTGTTTAGATTAAAAAAAACACAAAAAACCACCAACCTAGAATTCTGTATCCTGTGGAATTGTCTTTCAAAAGTTAGGGAGAAATAAAGATTTTCTCAAACAATGCTAGTAGACCTCACTTAAAGAAATCTTGAAAGGCATTTTTCAGGGAAAGAGATGATAAAGGTCAGCAACTTGGATCTACATTAAGGAAAGAAAAATCTTTGGAGAATGAATAAGTTAAGGCAAACACTGCCATTTCTCTATTAATTGATCTAATGGGTTACAGTGTGTTGACAATATTAGTGGCAATCATTAGGAATTTTTTTTGTTATTCTAACATGCTTGCTCTATGCATAAAGCAGGATACTGGTATTTGAAAGTGTATTTGGATTAGTTGTAAATGTATATTGCAAACTTTAGGAATACTACAAAAAAAAAGAAAAAATATAATTAATAAAATAAAAAAGAAGAGAAAATGGAATTATATGAAATGCTCAACTGAATAAAAAAAATCAGAAAAAGAGTGTAAGACAGACATAGAAATGAAGAATAAGGGCAGCAAATAGAAAACAGTCACAACTAAAGTAGATATTAATACAGCTCTTCTGGTAATCACTCAAACATCCATGTCTAAATATACCAATTAAAAAACAGAGATTGTCAGGGAGGATTAAGAAAAGACCAGAATATATGTTGTGTACAAAAAAAAAAAAATCTACTTCAAATCTACAGGTAGGTGAAGACTGAAAGTGGAGGGACAGAGGGGGACGTATGTGCTGGCCCTCATGACGAGAAAGCAGGCTCAGAGGAGCAGCGTGCAGAGCAGGGACGTGGCCAGGGATAAAAAGGGAGTCACATGACCACAAAGGGGTCCATATTCTAAGCAGACTGTGCCTATTAGGAAGGACAGCGATCTAAGATTCAGTCTAAGCTTCCATCTCATTTTGATCGAGTTATGAGAACCGTCGGAGGGCTTCGGAAGGCCCAGGCTTCTTTTGCAAACCTCACAAGCTCTGTGGGTATGAAATGTTCAGACCATCCTCGCCTTACTGGCAGGAAGTGGAGACTAACTGTCTTCTCTCCTGGTTCTGAGAAGTGGGTGCCTTCATATGGAAAGCCTTGAGATGACTTTTCTGTTCTACTGATTGAAAGTTGGGACCATTTCCTGCTGTTAAATATACACAATGGCGAAGGAGGCCATGGCTTGTCCACGGGGGGTGATCTGTTATTAACACTGTTCGTTCCAACTGCCAGCGAGTGGGGGCAATGGCAGGCAAGCCCTTTATACTTCAAATCTACAGGTAGGTGAAGGCTGGAGGAGGACATATGGTGCTGGCCCTCATGACAAGAAAGCAGGAGGAAGCGGTCTCGGAGGAGCAGAGTGGTGATTCTGGCATTCACTTACTTTGTGTGAGGATGTGAAATTGACTCCTAAACAGATGCCCAACGGTTTCAGATTATTTTGTAGATTACAGTCATTTCGGTAATGAGGATCCTGATTTTTTTTTGTACCCTGGCAAAATCTCTGTCGGATACCCTCTGACCTGGGAGGGAAGCTCCTTTCTCCCATCTGCAGATAACTTGGGGGAGGGGAGGGGAAGGGGGGAAGGAGATTAATTAAACCCAATCAATGCTCTCCTTTCTAGCATGGCTACTTGCACAGCCAGCGTGGAGCCTGCTGGGACAAACAGCACCATCCCCATTCCGGCGTCGCCAGCAACCTGTGTCCAGTGCGGTGAGGGCACATTCTCCCCAGAGCTGCAGGGTGCGGGCTGTGGAAGGAGAGGGCTCTCTGTGGCCCCACTTCCAGCCCTGGATTGAGATCCGTGTGTGTGTGTGAGTGTGTGTGTGTGTGTGTGTGTGTGTGTGTGAGTGTGTGTGTGTGTGTGTATGTGTGTGTGTGTGTGAGTGTGGGTGTGTGAATGTGTGTGTGAGTGTGTGTATGTGTGTGTATGTGTGTGTATGTGTGTGTGTATGTGTGTATGTGTGTGTGTATGCGTGTGAGTGTGTGTATGTGTGTGTGTGTGTGTATGTGTGTGTATGTGTGTGTGTGTGAGTGTGTGTGTGTGAGTGTGTGTGTGTATGTGTGTGTGTGTGAGTGTGTATGTGAGTGTGTATGTGTGTGTGAGTGTGTATGTGAGTGTGTATGTGGGTGTGTGTATGTGTGTGTGAGTGTGTGTGTGTATGTGAGTGTGTATGTGTGTATGTGTGTGTGTGTGTGTGTGTGTGTGGTGGGGGTACGGAGGGCTACATGCTGCCACTCCCGTCTGGGCAGCCGGGTGGTTGAACCTGACTGTAGATGCAACGCGCTCTGTCACCCCCTGAACCCTTTTATCCTCATCTCCACCACTTCCTGCCTGCAGCCCGGCACCTGTGACTGTTGAAGCTGTGAATCCCCAGGGTTGTGGGCCATCCCCCACCCCCGGTCCAGGGCCAGGGCCAGGGTTAGAAGCAGCTAACGGCAGCTCTTGCTCTGTCTCCTCCCACTGACAGCGGCCACAGCGGTGAGAGACTTTTTCTAACTGCTTCATCCCATCAAATGATTCCTGTATCATCAGTTGGATCAGAAACCTCTTAAGACACATCTGAGTGCTGAGCTCAGCGCTTGGCACGCAGCGGGCATTCAATCCAAATTTTAAAGAAGTAATGCAGGTTGGCCCTGGCTGGGGGCTCAGATGGTTGGGCATCATCCCAGGCACTGAAAGGCTTCCTGTTCCGTTCCTGGCCATGGCACATGCCTGGGTTTCGGGCTCAATCCCTGGTAGGGGGCATGCAAGAGGCAGCCGGCCCATGTTTCACTACCATCTCTCTCTCTCTCCCTCCACTTCTCTCTCTAAAAAAATAAATTAAAATCTTTAAAAAATACAAAAATATGAATGGAAGTTGGTTAAAGGGTCAGATGCCCCAGTCCTGACCTCCAGACCTGATTAACCATGTTAGGGCAGCCCAGCTTTAAGCAGAGGCCTTCCAGGCCTCATTTGCAGCCCCAGGCGTTGCTGGGGTGGCACAGACCGGAAGTTGTTCTTGGGGTGCTCAGTGTCTTCGCTTGGTCATTAGATATTTAGGGCAGAGATGACCCCTTTTCCCAAGACGGCCAAGCAACCACCCCAGCCGCCCTGTGTCTGCAGGAGAGCTGTGTGTGCGCCATTTCCCTTTCTTCAATGTGAGCTCTCGCCTGCTTTTCCTTGGGCCGATGGTATGGAGTCCTGCTATAAACATTGTCCATTACACTTAGGTTTTGGCTGTATCAGCAGTAGGTGTTTTCACATTGCCTCACAGAAATGTAATCCTTGTGTGTCTGGTTCTCTGTGCATCACCTGTCTCCACGCGTAACACTCTCTCTCAGTCCTCCCACGCTCCGTCAGCTTCCTTTGCCC
Organism: Pipistrellus kuhlii; assembly: GCF_014108245.1. Lineage (NCBI taxonomy): Eukaryota > Metazoa > Chordata > Mammalia > Chiroptera > Vespertilionidae > Pipistrellus > Pipistrellus kuhlii. Next base: position 1,004,627 of record NW_023425525.1, read on the forward strand.
TCGGACTCATTATAATTCCCGACTGTGCACAGGTACTCTGCCCACACAAGCAGCAGCTGGCACCAGTGTGCCCTGACCTAATGTTTCAGAAAGCTTTCCCACTCGTCCGAGAGGACTGAGAAGATTCAGAGCAGACTCCACACGGTGCCAGCAGGCGGAGTCTTCATTTAAAAAAAAATTTTGTGAGCGTCGACAGAACCCATCGATTGCTGTCCGTGGCTGCTGGCTCTGCCCTGGGGTGATAAGACAGTGGCCCCGTGTCCTGACGGCCGCTCGGCCTCCACGGTGGACACTTCAGAGATGCCAGTCTGCACTCAATCACACGGAGAAACGCATTAACGTCCCCCTGGGGGTTCATAGTCAGAGGGAACATGAGAATGAGAGCTGCCTGCCCCGTGGTGCCCACCACTGCCTGAGACTTCACTACGGAAAGGGAACTGTGTACCAGTCAAACACCTCTGAGGCCACAGGAAACGGAAGCAAACAGCGGGCTCGGAGGGCCCCGGTTTCCCACCCGAGGCTGCCGTGAGAACAAGGCCTCTCACACAGACTGGCTCGCTGACCTCCCTCTGCAGGGCCGGCCAAGGTGCCTGCACATCTCCCCCGGAGTGTCTACCGGGCCCCCAAGTGGGGTCTGAGCTAGCGTACAGGCAGCCCTGGGGGCAGATATCCTGGAGGAACACCGCCGATGGACTGGGTTAAAGCCACTTTCAAAAGAACCTGGCCCAGCTGCCGTGGCTCAGTGGCTGAGCATCGACCCATGAACCAGGAGGTCACGGTTCGGTTCCCGGTCAGGGCACAGGCCCGGGTTGTGGGCTCCACCCCCAGTGTGGGGTGTGCAGGAGGCAGCCAATCCATGATTCTCTCTCATCATGGATGTTTCTATCTCTCTCCCTTCCTCTCTGAGATCAATAAAAAATATATATATTTTAAAGAATGAAAGAAAGGAAGAAAGAAAATAGTAACAGGGAGCCTGCCAGGTGGGTGTGGTCTCAGCCTGACACATGATGGCTCTCAGAGCTGTGGAGCCGGCCGTCTGAGTAATTTTCACTTCCATTCACTCCATGGCCTGACCGGCTCTGCTTTGTTGAGCTCCATCCCCTTCCCATTTGACAGACACACGCAGCTTCACATCTAGTGCCCCCCGGCTGCCAGGCAGAGAGCATGGGGAACCCGAGGGCCGCTCCTGGGGAGGCCTGGGTGAGGGGCTCCTCAGGGCCACTCAGTGCCGAGCCCCGCGCTCCATCCTCCCCCTCAGTGTTAACTCAGGCTGCCCACACGCCGAACATGTTTCAAAGTCAGTGTTAGGCCCCAAACACATCTGCCCGCAGAGTGACAGCGAACCAAGCAAAACTCCACAAAGGGCAAACAGCAGGCACATCACCCACTCCCCGCACCGCCCGCACACACAGGGCGCTTCATTAACACGCGGGAGCGGTACTCGGAGCCGCCTGTCTCCCTGAATCCACATCGTGGCGGTGATTGCTCCACACTTTCTCCAACGCGCCTTGGCCCATGGCCCTGTGCTCGGCGTTCCTGCGTCTTCATCCATGCAGCCCAGAGCGGTGTGTCATGATTCCCAGTTCTGCTTCTGAGGAAACCGAGGCTCAGAAAGGGGGGGACACTGGGTTTTGTAAGAACCAGCGCCACGATGCTCTGACGTGCAATCTTGCATTCCTTCCTCTCTTCGCTTTCGGTTCTGGAAGCATCGCCCGGAGGGACAAGCCCTGAGAGAGAATGAGGAGCACCGGGGGCGTTTCCTGCAGACGCTCACCGCCGTGGCCTCCCCTCTGCCCTCCCCCGCCTGCTCCGAGGCCTGACAGCACCTGGTACACGAGATGACGTGGTGGACGTGTGCGTCCACAGCGGAGCGGAGGCTGAGCTAAGGCCTGACAGCGAAAGAGACCGTTTATAAGATTTCCTCACAGGACAGTTTCCCGAGGCCACAGAAAAGCAACACAAAGTTGGACCTTAACAGCCTTCTGTGGTGCTGTCTGAGGCTGCCCCTGGCCCACATCCTGTTTATCTCCACCTGGAGGGGGAATGGGCAGGAGGCCGGTCCTCCGGCATCAGATTAAAGGTTGGCCAGGCCACCTCGGCTGTCAACACCAGCCATGGAGCCAGAAACGCAGCCGGGCCGGCTCTTCCCGCCTGACAGTGATGCACGGCCACCCGGGGAGGCCTGCAAGTACAGTCCTCTAAATCTATATTTCTCTCTGAGCCGGGGTATTTGTCTTGCTGACAATATTAGGCCCTGGCAATGTAATTTCTTAAATTAAAGAACTTTATAACGCGGTTCCCCAGAAGAGCTCCCCCAGCACAGACGGGGACATTCATCTCTCGCTCTGTCCCTGCGCTGATATTTTAATCTCGTGTAATTCACTTAACAAGGTGCCTATTAATTACCTCGGATCCCACGGCCGGCTCCGGGCGCTGAGGGAAGTTCTCCTCCGCTAACATCCTCGCCCGTGTGCACAGAAAATGTGCTTGGCATTGTTATGAAGATGCTTTGATATATATATTGATTGATTTCACAGAAGGAGAAGGAGAGAGAGAGGAACATCAATGATGAGAATTGTTGGCTGCCTCCTGCATGTCCCACACTGGGGATGGAGCCCACAACCTGGGCCTGTGCCTGACTGGGAATCGAACCCTGACCTCCTGGTTCCTAGGTGGACACTCAGGCACGGAGCCACGCGTCTGGTGAAGTCTGGGTGTGTTTAAGAGCTTCCCACAGCGGGAGCCCCGCATGGCGGCACAGCGGCCGTAGGAAGCCGGCTCCTGAGGGGCTGCCCTGGTGTGAGGCGCCAGGTGGCAGAGTTCCCGCAGCAGAGAGTCCGAGGGCACAGAGCACTCCCAGCCTCGGGTTCTGTTTCCACCTCATCCCTCTCTCCTGGACACAGCGTGCTGGCGGGTCTGGTCTGAGTCCTTTGGGGGTCAAGGGGACGAGTTAGACTGAAGTCATGCCCCTGACAGGTTCCAGTCACCAGGTGGGCATCCTGCAGCCATGCCCTGTGCCCAGGGGAAGGGGATTTCTGAGTGGCCCTCACAGGGGAGGAGGCCTGGGCCCCGGGGAAAACCGGAGCATCACCCTGGACTAGGGGAGGAGACAGAAGACACACCCACAGACACCCACCGTTCACCCGTGAGGGCGCGCGCCCACCGCAGTGTCAGCATCATTTCTGACGCAGACAGTGATGAGGGATTCCGCATTTCAGAAAAGGAAGAGTTTGAAGGGACGGTGAGTGAGCGATTTCTGCCCATGGCCTCGGCTGCTAAAGCTGCTCCACACAGAGTCCCCAAGTAGAGGAGGGGCGGGGACTTACAAAGAAAGAAGACAAAGCAGATAAAGTCTCCTCCGTCATAGAGAGAGAATGATCAGATTATTTCTCTTCTATATGAATTGCTCTTTCTCAAGAGGAAAAAACATAAATCTTTACAACGAGAAGGCAGTAAAGGCCCACAGAGCCAGCCTTTGCATCAGATCAAACAGAAAGCAGATGCTGTGAGAAGCTAGGTAGGAGAACGCTGGCCTGTTTAAGAATGTTCTTCAGGAACAGGTGGTGTGGATCAGGGACAGGTGGTGTGGATCAGGGATGGTCGGTGTGGATCAGGGACGGTTGGTGTGGATCAGGGATGGTCGGTGTGGATCAGGGACGGTCAGTGTGGATCAGGGATGGTCAGTGTGGATCAGGGATGGTCAGTGTGGATCAGGGATGGGCGGTGTGGATCAGGGATGGGTAGTGTGGATCAGGGATGGTCAGTGTGGATCAGGGACGGTGGGTGTGGATCAGGGACGGTGGGTGTGGATCAGGGATGGTGGGTGTGGATCAGGGATGGTCAGTGTGGATCAGGGACGGGCGGTGTGGACAGTTCTGTCCAACAGAAGGTGTTGTGGTGATGGCAATGGTCAGGACCTGCCTTGGCCCACGTGGTATCCACTAGTCCATATGGCTGTTGACACTTGAAATGTGGCTAGTGCACCTGAGAAACTGAGTTTTATTTTTATGTTGTAAAAAATATATTTTTATTGATTTCAAAGAGACAGGGAGAGGGAGAGAGAAACATCAACGATGAGAGAGAGAATTATTGATTGGCTGCCTCCCGCACAGCCCACACTGGGGATCCAGCCCACAACCCAGACATGCGCCCTGACCATGACCTCCTGGTTCACAGGATGATGCTCAACCACTGAGTCATGCCGGCCAGAGTTTCAAATTCCATCTCCTATTAATCCATTTACATTTAAGCAGGCACATGTGACAGTGGCTACCGCTGGGGGCAATGTTGTCGGTAGGAAGTGGAGAGATGTCTGCTGCTGGAGGTGTTAATAGCTTCTATGTCATGCCAGAAAATCTCACACAAACCCAAACTCCAGCAGGGAACATTCCCTTCTCAGTGCGCTTTAACCACGTGCAAAGCACTTTAGCTCCTGCCTCTAAGCACCAATTTCCAGGACCTGCGTGGGAGCCAGGCGTTGAAAGGAGAGACACAGCACTCTCCCACAGCGTCCCCCACGCGCAGCGAGCACGCCACGCGGCCCCCAGTCGAGAGAGGGGGAATACGCTTCAATGTCGTTTAACCCCCTGACCTCACTATCAGCTGATCGGCTCCACATTTGCAGCTCAGCCAGTGCACTGGGCGCAGGGCTTGCGGAACGCTGTGGCTGGTGACAGATGGTCCTGCCAAAGCAATATTAAAGAAAAGTGCTTTTCTTTATATTTGTTTTTCTCGATTTCAGAGAGGAGAGTAGAAGGAGAGAGGGATAGAAATATCAGTGATGAGGGAGAATCACAGATCGGCTGCCTCCTGCACGCCCCCCACTGGGGATTGAGCCTGCAACCCGGGCTTGTGCCCTGACCGGGAATTGAACTGTGGGTCAACCACTGGACCACACTGGCTGGGCAAAAAGTGCTTACTGCTTAGCAACTTTGAACATTATTTCATCTGAAAAAGGTGCATCCGGTAGGTGTGAGTAGGAGGCTGCAGAGTCGACCCTAACGCAGTGTCAGTGAAATGGATGGCTTTGGAAAGGGATGGAAGTCCAGCTGTTGGCCCGTGGATTTCACTCCCTGGCTGTGGGCCTGGGGCTCAGAGAGCGGGACTTACCTCCGGGGAGGGAGGCAGTCGGTGGTGGTGAAACTTGAATTCAGGTCTCCTGGCTCCTACTTTCTTTTTGCTACCACACACGGCTTCTCTGAGTTTTGTCAGGAACGTGCCTTACATTTTTGACAACATTTCAATGTCAGAGACCTGCTGTCTTATTAACAGTTTTCTCCTAAATCTACATTGTCTGCCCCAATATCTCCTGAGCGGATCCAGCCCATTTCTGACAAGACCTTTACCTTAAAGATTGCCGTTGACTGTCTTCAAAGGAGCCCTTCTAACTCCCTGCATTCGGGGCTCTTCGTTTAGCTTCCATTGTGCAGTGATAATGAGGTGCTGAAACTAATTAGCTCATCAGACAAAGCTGTCTGGTCTGCCATCTGCCCTGTCTGGGGAGTGATCCTCCCCGTGGAACTGAGAAACAGGACTGGAGAGACCCATTTCCCCTGCTCCTTACCCGCCCCTGCCTGGGTGCCCGGTGGAGACGGGATTATGGAAGATTCCGGGCTGCCTTGCTTAGCCAGCCCGACGTGTGGTCTCCTGTCTCCGGCGTTCACATCAGATCTTCCCAGTCTACGGATTATCGCCAATGCAGCTGCTGAGTGCTGTTCTCATAGATTTGGGTCCCCCTCCAACATGTGTACCCCCGTTACATCATATATTTGAGGACAGTGGAAATGGTGTGAGAGTCCAAATATGGCATTTGCATTCACCCTGTTGCCAGGACGCCAGCTTCCCTGTCGGCCGAGTGTCCCTCACCTGGATTTTGGATTGAGTTCTTGGGCTCTTTCTGCAGGGGACCTCTTCTCTCATAAACTCAGGTGGCTCATGACTCTGGATCAAGGCTACTTGTTCTTTTATATCACGTAGGATAGAGGGCTGGACTCTGTAACAAGTTTGTTTCCCCTCAGCATCCAAGTGCTGTTAGCTCACCCACATGCTCTGGGCTTGCCCAGGGGCACTGCTGACCTGGAGTAGCTGGTAGTCACGTTTCTGTTCTCTGTGCCCTCAGCTTTCCCCTTCAGAGCTCTCTCCACTTTTGGAAGTTAACTTGAAATGACAGGGCATGAAGTTTATGCAAGTGCCCATTTTGTCAAATTTCCCTGCCTGTCCCTTTCATAGGATGATTCAGAACTGAAACGTCAGATTCCTTTTGAAAATCACACACTCATGCAAACCTCCCCCCCCCAAAAAAAAAACAACACAAAAAACGAGCACAGCGAGGAAGTCAGATGCAAAAGTCCAAGTTCTCGGTGGGATGTATGGCAGATATTAGCCCCATTTGCATTCGTGTCAGTAAACGATGGAACCCTGGGCATGAGGCTGAGGGTGTACTTCAGCGGGTGAGGGATGCCAGGTGCTCTCTACATGACACCCACCCACACCCAAGGGACTTGTGTGTACACAGCACGTTGGTGCCAACGTTTCCATGTGAGGATGGCTTCTGCTCAGGGTCCTCTGGCGTGTTCTGAGTCGTCCTGCAGGTGATGGTTTCACAGAAGCCGGTTGCTGGGCTGATGGCTGATCCTGAGCAAACATCGAAGGCGTCACCTTGGCATTCACTCCCCAGCCTGCTGCCCCTGGGGAAACCGCTCCTCCCCTAAGCAGACCCCTGCCTCTGTGAACACAAACAGGCTTGGGCCCTGAACATAGGTCTCCCCACAGGGCCCCCACCGGCCCTCACTCACAGGTCACCCTCACAGCCCCCCCCCCAGAGGACCCTCTATACACAGGGCCCCTCACACAGCCCCCCACACAGGTCTCCCCCCACAGGGCTGAGTCTGGGCCGGGCCCTGTGGTGATTCATTCCTGACTCCCTGACCCACAGTCTCTGTGGAAGGTGAGGGAGCTCTGTCTCCCCATGAGCTCTTGCCCAGTTGAGTAACCATTGCCAGGGTTGCCGAGCCTGGGACCCACGGCTGCAGGTCACCATCCAGTCAGGGCCTGGCAGGACGCCTTGCTTTGGATCCCACAGACCACCGCCGAAGCCCCTGGGATAGTAGCTGAGTACAGATTGGGGTTTGATTCATCTGGGGCCGTCCGGTCTCGTCTGAGTCATAGCTGGACACGGAGGGCACAGCTGAGTCACAGCTCAGAGACTCCCCCTGCTCTGCAGCATGACAGCCTGTGTTTGCTCAGCTTTTCTTTTTGAAACAGGACGTCCTAGGGGTGGCCATGCTGGTGGTTTCAGACAAAGCCCAGTGCCTTGCTCCAAGCACAGGTGGTGAAATGCAGAAACACCTGCTTCCCTTTGCCTTCCACATCGGCACAACCATCCTCCCCTCCCCTCCCCCACAGGGCCAATCTCTGAGGCTTCCCCCAGGACGCAGCGCTTGGTGCCCTTCGTGGTGGTCACCGAGGCTGTGGCTGCGCCTGGTGTCCCGGGTGAGGGAGCTGTGGGTGGCAGCGGCGGCACAGAAAACCCAAGCTCGGCCACTTCCTGCCCAAAGTCCGAGAGGCACACGTACAACGACAGACCCCTCTCCCCCGCGGCACATCGCCCTGCTGCCGGCTCCCCCTCCCAGCGCCGTGACCTGCCTCCGGGGGAAGAAAAGAGCCGCAGGGGGTGGGCTGTGTGTGTGTGTGTGTGTGTGTGTGTGTGTGTGTGTGTGGAAAGGCCGCGGCCTTTGTGAGAAGCTGCAGAAATGGAGCAGAAATGCCAGGCTTCTCCTCAAGAGCCCGCGCTGACCCCAAACACACACACCGCGGCTGAGTGACGCCGTGCCGTGCTCAGCACTCCGGAGAAGCTCGGCGGGGAATGTCAGAGGCCCCTGCACAGCCTCCCACGGAATGCCAGTGACAAAGCAAAACATGAAAGCTTTAAAAGCACGTCCTGGATGGGCCCGGGCTCTCTAACCGAAGCAGGCCAGCGCTGTGCACCCACCCTGGGCTGAGAGGGCCACGCCGTGGCCGGAAGCTGGCCGGGGGGACGCGGGAGCATCTCAGGGTGGCAGCCAGCTGGGTGCAGCCGCCCCGGGGAACGGGGCCCAGTGGGCACACGGTGGCCAAGTTGGTCTCTCAAGCAAATGGGCCCAGTGGGCGGACCTACGCGTGGATGGGGCGCCCGCACGGCACAGGGGCCTCCTAACGCCCTGGGTGGCGGCCTTCTGTCGGCCACGGGCTTGTTCTCTGGGACCTGAATGTGTGCCGCCATGAAGGTGGCACAGCAGGAAGACAGCCCCCGAACACTGGCACACACACACTGTTCCCTCCATTTCTCACGCCCTCACAACCCCTCCTCCCCTGTGTCCCTACCATCCAGCCGCCAGACCCTAGTCCCATGGGGGGTGGGAGCCAGAGAGCCAAGGAGACATGTCACCCTCAGAGGGCACTGGCCTTGGATTCTGGAAGCTTCCCCTCTGGACCAGAGGAGTGACATTACAATTCTCCCTGAGCAAAGACACCAGGTGTTTTCCACTTATCTCTCTTTTTAAAAAAATATGTTGTTATTGCCCTGACCAGGTTGGCTCAGTGGATAGAGCAGTGTTTCCCAACCTTCTCTCATGATGAGAATCACCTGGTGGAGTTGTTAAAACACAGATTCCTGAATCCCAACTAAGAAGTGCTAAACTAGAATTTTTGGGAACATATAGGTAAAATTGTATACTTAACTTAGTGCTCTATATACAGATTTATATCAGAGCACTAGTTAGGTATGCAATTTTACCTATATGTTCTCAAAAATTCTAGTTTAGCACTTCTTAGTTGGGATTCAGGAATCTGTGTTTTAACAACTCCACCAGGTGATTCTCATCATGAGAGAAGGTTGGGAAACAATGGGATAGAGAATCAGCCTGCAGACTGAAGGGTCCTGGGTTCAATTACAGTCAAGGGCATGCACCTTGGTTGCAGGCATATCCCCAGGAGGGGGTGTACAGGAGGCAGCTGATCAATGTTTCTAGCTCTCTATCCCTCTCCCTTCCTATCTGTAAAAAAAATAAAATTAAAAATCAATAGAGTATATTAAAAGTATATGTTTTTATTGATTTAAGAGAGGAAGGGAGAGAGATAAAATTGACTGACTGCCTCCTGTATGCCCCCCAATGGAGACTGAGCCCACAGCTTGGGTGTGTGCCCTGACCGGGAATTGGACCATGACCTGGTTCCTAGATGGAAGTTCAACCATTGAGCCACACCCGCTGGGCCACTTAGCTCTTAACATTTGGTGCTTTCCTCCCTGTCCTTTCAGGGTGGGTGTCACCAAGGCATCAACTTCGACTGCCCCCTGCTGGCCGAGGTGGGAATTGCAATCTGGTCTGTGCCGAGAGGGACTACCTTGGGTGGCCTGCATGCCTGTGAAAGGCGGGAGCGGGTAGGCAGGAGTTAGCAGAGACTTGTCCCTGAGCTGGCCAGGCCCCTGTAGAATTTTGGTCGGAGTCTTTGAGTGCAATTCCCAGGCTCCACAAATAAGAAACAGAAACTTGGCCAGCTGGGTGGGGCTCAGTGGTTGACTGGAACCAGGAACCAAGAGGTCACCAGTTTGATTCCTGTCAGGACACATGCCTGGGTTGTGGGCTCTGTCCCCAGTTGGGAGCATGCAGGAGGTAGCTTATCAGTGATTCTCTCTCATCACTGATGTTTCTATCTTTCCCTCTCTCTTTTTCTCTGTGAAATCAATAGAAACACACACACACACAGAGAGAGAGAGAGAGATAGGAACTTGGAAGGTGCTTTACTGAGGTTGGACAGAGAATGTTGGGGTGTCCCTGTTGGGTCCTGCTGAGCAGCAACCCCTGTCAGAGGCCCCCTCCAGAGGACCCAGGGGAATGGCGACACCAGGACTGGGACAGGACAGGAGACAGATGCCGACTCACCAAGAGCCAGGCCCGTTCCGAGGATTGAAGTGAGCTCAGAAACCGGAGGAGAAGTGAAATTGCACAGAAGCCGGTGACCCGAGGCAGTGAGGCACGTCAGCACGGACTTCCACTTTGCGTGACGGACACGCAGCGCGGCCCAGTGACAGGTGATTAAGGGGGGAGCCTGCGACCAGGAGGCTGTTTGCTGAGCTGACCTGCGCCAGCAGCAGGGACCTGACCGTGTTTTAAATCAGCTCTGGGCCCGATCTTCTCCTAGAAGTAGAATAAAACCGATGACCGCAGGCGAGGGCCTGGGACCGGGGCCTCGTCCTAAGAACAGGTGTTGTGTGGGCTCCTCCGAATGGCCCTTGCGATGCAGCCAGTCACAGCCTTACGTGGTCACAGCGACCCATTCCCCTCCCACCCCAGCCCCGTCCCCAGCTGAATGTCTCCGGAACAGAACCACCTGATAACACGATTGAATGATGCACTGAGAAGGCGGGAAAGTGTTTTGGGAGAGCGGCTTACACTCAAGCCCCTAGGAATTGTGGGAAGTCTCACCCAGCAAACGAGAAATGCATTTCCTGAAACTCCTTTCAGGACGAATGTTGATCTTTCTGTATGTGATGATGGAGCTGTCATGGCCGCTCTGGCTCGGAGGAGATGAATGGGCAGCCTCTGTGGAGTGAGTTTCAGGGTAGGAGGCCCCGCTGCAGGTTGGCTCCATCCAGCGTCATCTCCCTCTGTATATCCAGACAATTACTCACTATGAAGTGAGTTTAACCGAAGTCGGGCTGTCAGCTTCCCCAATTAACGTGTCCACCGCCTTGTTTAGTTGTTGATTTTTGCCTGTGGCCATGCCCGTGGACAGCAGATGTCCCTGTTTGCTTTGGCATGCTCGGGTCAGCGTGTGTGTGAGGAGTGTGGATGAAGACTGCCTGATGAGGAGTCCTAATGAGCGAGACTCTGAGAGTTAGAGTGACGGCCCCGACCTTGTCGAGTTGTGTAGTGAAAGCTGAAAACGGCAAATGGAACTAAAAGAAGTGTGTTGAGTGTGGAACCAGCCTGTCTCCACCCAGCCCACATGCACAGATGCCCCCTCGAAGCCTCATGAGGAGCCAGAGCCGCTGCCGTGAGGAAGACGTGAGTCAGTGGGAGGGGCGAGGGCAGCAGGGGACAGAGGGTGCGATGTGCCTGTAGGAAGATCATCTTCCCAGACCTTAGTCTGCTGAGAACTGGTCCTCCTCTGCCAGAGGCTGGTGAGCCACAGGAAATCAGGGGGTGAGCGGCAGGCAACAAGTGATGGGCGATGAGTGATGGGGGCGATGGAATGGTGGAGACACGCGTCTCACCGGCCCCTCACCCTGACCGGTGCCAGTCCCTGCCAGGTCCCTTCCAGGGTCTCCCTTCTATCCCTCCCTTCCTCCACGAATGGCCAATGTAGCCCCCAAAGCCCCAATGCTACATCGTAATGGTTGCAGCTCGCCCTGCAGATCAGGACAGAGAGCACACTCCCGGCAGCACCAGGACACGGTACAATGTGAAACCCAGCGCCATCATCCACTGCTGGGCGCTGCAGCTGGAATCCCGCCACCCCCCGGCTCCCTGTGTCTCCTGCACATCTGCCTTAGCTCATCTCCCCACGGCCAGCACCTGGACAGCAGCTCACAGACATTCCTCAGACAGCGCTGAGCTTTCCCTGAAATGCTGGAAGCTCAGTGCTTTCTACCAAATAAAACCCAACAGCAGTCTCCGCCCCGGCAGGCAGCTTCGGGAATGCTCACCGGCCCGAGCAAATGCCAGCAGCGACCTGGCTGCTCCCCGCCCTCCGCAGCGCTGGGTCAGAGGCCTCCGCCTCAGAGCTGGGGACGGGACCCCCTCGGGGGTGGGCTTCTGGCTTCTGTGTGTTTCTCTGCTTCCATCGGATTGATGTCCGGAACACAGGCTTGTGCCGAGGGGCCTGACGAATGGTCCTCATGGGGGGCAGGGAGTCCTGTGCGGTTGGAGGCATCCGGGCAGCTGCTGGGTGAGGGCGGGGAGATGGACTGAGGCGATGATGGGCTGGTCCCCATCACGCACCGGCCTTGGAACAGGGCCTGAACTTGATCATCTTCCCGGACCTCAGCACCACCAGGTGGGCAGGTGCTGTGGAGGCCAGAGTCCCTGTCCCTCCCAGGAAGCCACCAGGACCACCCTCATGGGTGGCAGTCAGCTGAGCCCGCACCCGAGTCCTCTGTGGGGTGTGCTGGGCCCTGGGAAGCAGGAGGACACGGCCCTGTCCAAGGTGCTGACACGGGTCCTGGCCGGTGCCTGCCCCTGGGAAGCGCCTGCAGCAGGCTCTGTGGGGCTGGAGTGATGTGAGCAGGACAGGGTAGGGCCAGCCGCCAGTCAGGTGCACACTCTACGCTCCCCACTCCACACACCAAACAGCCCTGTCCAGGGGAGGCGGGAGAGGAAGGCGGCTCGGAGCGCGGGTGCGGGGTGTGGGGTGTGGGATATGGGGTGTGGGGTGTGGGGGTGGGTAGCAGAGCCCAGGGAGAGCAAGAGGGCAGGAGGGTGTGTTTCCAAGCAGGTGCCAGACCCCATGCCAGCCGCGGCCCGCACAGGTGTGCCCACAGCCCTAGGGGAGTGTGGCACTGCCATCGTTTTACTCCGGGCGGTCAAGGGGTGGGGGTCAGGCTCGGAGAGACAGGAACTGTGCCTGGGCCCTGGGCGGGCCCCCACTCCCTCAGGCCTTCCTGGGGAAGGCCGCGTGGATGTGTGCAGTGCTCGGAGGTGTTCCTGTGTGTGGGGGTGGATGCCATCCTTAGCGCCAGGGGCGTGGGACCAGGTGTGACTTTTCTGTAGCTCTGGCGCCCAGGTTCCCGGCACCTGGAGCCACCCTCCCACGCGTGGTTGGAAATCTGTCCCGAGTGCCGGTACCTTAGAGCAGTGAACCCAGGTCTCCCTGAACCAGGAGGTGCGGCGAGGCTGCGGGCGAGTTCTGACGGAGTTTTCCACCTCCTCCTGCGCGGGGCTCCCGGAGAAGCACAAGCCCTCCGTGGATTCAGCTAACCCCGTGGCCAGGCGCCCCTTCCTCTCCTCCTGAGGCACATGGTGCTGGGAGAACACCGCGCAGAGGGCTCTGCCGGGGAGGGAGTGGGCAGTGGTCGGGACGTCGTATCCCAGGGCAACCAGTGCCATGGAGTTGAATATTGGCCACCAGGGCTCAGAGGCCGGCCGCCTGCTCCTGCAGCTGTGTGTCTCCTCCAGCCCCATCGCGAGATGAATCCTTTTCTTCCTGTCACTCCTTTGAACACCCACCCCCACCCCACCCCAGAGTGAAAGACCCGCAAAGGCAGAGGAGGTGCCTTCACCTGTGGGCTCCGCCATCCTTTCAGCCCCTCCTGCATCCTCATTCTTTGACGAATATTTATCGCTTTCTGTGCAGGGGAAGGGGGAGGAGGAAAGCATTAGTTTTTGTTGAAAAAGGAGTAATGTCAGAGGGCTCTCCTTTCAAAGGCCCGGCCGGGGGGAGCACACATGCCCAGCGCGCTCCTGGAGCATCTCCGGACCTCAAAGCCGGCTCATCTCTCCTTTCATGTTGGAGGAGGGCCTTGGGGCGGCTGATGAAAGGACGAGGAAATGGATTTTCATTCAAGCAGCCTCCCTCCCTGCCCCTGGCTCAGAGGCAGCGGCTCAGCCAGTGACTGCTGCAGACCGGCCGAGGAGACCTCCCCATGTGGGAGGCTGAAGGGCTGGCAATGGTGAAACCCTGTCGATAAGAATTCATGTGAGGGGCCAGCTCCCCCTCCTCCTCCTCCTCCTCCCCTTCCTCCTCCTCCCCTTCCTCCTCCTCCTCCCCCTCCTCCTCCCCCTCCTCCTCCTCCTCCTCCTCCTCCTCCTCCTCCTCCTCTCTGTCCAGCTCTTCGAGGGGCTGCCTCTGGGTACATGCAGGAGAAAGGGCTGGCACTGGCCGCCCGTGTTGAGGTTTTGCGGTTTGGTGCTCCAGTCACATGCCCTGGACAGAATTCAGTCAAAGGCAGCGAGACAGACAACAGCATGGAGGGTGGAGGCCAAAGGCCCCTGGATCGGGACCGGAGGTGCAGGGACCTGTCCAGGCCCGCAGCCTCCAGGGCAGCCACGGACCCAGCCTCTTCCACACCGTTCCTGGGACTTTTTTGCTGCTGGGACCCCAGGCTTGGTTCTGCCTCTCTCTGCACACCTGCTCTTACCCTTTGAGAATTGAGAGTTCTGCTTCTTTGGGAGGTGACGTTGGCCAACTGGGAAGATGTCCGGAGAGTCAGAGAGACTGTGGTCCACCTTTAGCTCAATTAGCATCAAACTGGGGGCTCCTCCCACTCAGAGCCCCATGCCCTTATATGTAAAACAGTGTTCTGGTCACTGTGAAGACTTGATTACACATATAATAAAAAGTAGACGGTACATGCTATCATCCCATCAAGTTTCCCTCAAAGACTCGGATATGACATTGAATTGTCTGTTTTTCCTCCTTTGGACCGTGTTTCTTTTTTTCAATATTTTTATTGATTTCAAAGAGGAAGGGAGAGGAAGAGAGAGGAAGATAGAAACATCAATGATGAGAGAGAATCATGGATCGGCTGCCTCCTACACCCTCTGCATTGGGGATTGAGCCCCCAACCCAGGCATGTGCCCTGACTGGAAATCAAACTGTGACCTTCTGGTTCATAGGTGGATGCTCAGCGCTGAGCCACGCTGGACTGACTTTGATGTGTCACCCTGCGTTGGGTGTGACAGGGGACACACTATGGAATCCTGCCTGTTGGCTCCTGCTGCCACCTCTGCAGGCACCATGGGGGGACTGATACCCACTATTGTTATTCTTCCCAAGTTGACCATGGGGTGCTGAGAACATCAAGGAAGTTTTGAAGCATATTTTTCTAGAGTCTATGAATGAAAGGATTTTCTCCCCTTTTTCTTTGCAAGATTAAATTTAATAATAAATACCATTGATTCTTTGTGAAGAAGTAAAAAAATGATTTTAATTATTATAAAATGAAAAAATATAACTGCCTCCATCTTCCAGTCATTGAATCAACTCCTCATAGGCAAAGCCACATGGAAAGTCTTATCCTTGTCAGAAAGTATCGTGGTGAGAATATTAATATTTCTCAGTGCCCTGGTCTGGGCATTTGTTAACTTCTCGTCAGGGAAACCATTATGAGGAAATATCATTGTTATGAAATGAGGCTGGATATTACACAGGGAGCTTCATCTCCTGTCTCTTCCAAACAGGCTAATTGTTTTCAAATATTAGTTGTGAGATGTGAACTAAATATATAATTTTACTACCTTCCTCTGGTAACAGAAATATTTGTAGTTTGTTCAACCAGAGTAGCTTCAAGTCTCTACTAAGAAACCCTGCTCCATGTAGGGAGCGGATGGGGGCCTCGAAGGGTCTGTGGTGACCACCGGGCAGCCTGTAGGCTCCCCAGCACTGTGAGGAGGTCTAGTTCCAGGCCCTGTGCTGGCCCCACACAGAGAGGTTTGCAGGGCCCTTACTCATGCCCACAGTGAGGCTGTTGCATTTCTTTCCTGGTACGCAGAATAAAGGACAGACATTGGAAAGGGTGTTCGCTCAAACAGTTCACTTACAACAACTCAGTTTGATCTCACTGGTGAAAGAGTCACAGATTGTTGACTATTACAGTAAACAAAGGCACCTAGATGCCTTTTAGCATTTACACCCCCCCCCCCCCCCCCCCCCCCTCCCCGCTCCAGTCCCTAACTCAGCACACACTCTTCGCAGACGAGGGCACGGTGCAGAAGCCAGGACATAAAACTGTAGACCTCAGCCCTGGCTGGGTGGCTCCGTCGGTTAGAGAGACATTCTGATGCACCAACTCTGTGAGTTTGATCCCTGGTCAAGGCCCACACAAGAAGCAACCAATGAATCAATGAATGCATGAATGGATGGAACAACAAATCTCAATCAATCTCTCTCTCTCTCTCTCTCTCTCTCTCTCTCTCTCTCTCTCTCTCTCTCTCTCATACATTAAAAGAAAAATTGGTCCCCAGAGCTTACTAGTTGAGTCATACTGACCTGAGTTCGCCTGCTTTGCTTCTTAAAAATTGTTTTTATTGATTTCAGAGAAGAAGGAGAGGGGGAGAGAGGAGAGAGAGAGAGAGAAAGAGATCAATGATGAGAGAGAATCATTGATCGGCTACCTCCTGAAAGCCCCACACTGGGGATTGAGCTTGAAACCCAGGCACGTGCACTGACCGGGAATTGAACCAGGACCTCCAGGTTCATAGGTTGATGTTTAACCACTGAGCTATGCTGGCCAGGCATACTTTGTTTCTTCAATCTGTCAACGTGCTGAGACGGTATGGTAGGGATCATTCCCAAATCATTTGTCCACAACAGTCTGTATTGCTGAGTATGGCACGAAATTAGTGTTCATTCTTTCAACCACCCATCCATTAACTTGTTGATTCATTTCAGAGCTATTTACGCACCTTGATAAGGCACCAGAGACATATGGGAACACACAGTAGGCTGTTTATAGCCACTCACTATACAGAAGGGACTTCCTTACAGATCCTGGAAAACTGGAGGATGTATTGCAAGAGGAAGAACAGGCCTAGGAGATAAGGCAGCCCTGGAGCCCAGATGAGACTGTCACTCCAAAGAAAATACATGTTAAATGCAGGTCAAGGACCAAACCTATCTGAAGAGAGGCAGCCTTCCGGGCTAAACTTCTCTGGGGCGAATTTTCACAAAGACAACGATAGAAGGCAGACCCTGGGGCCTCACTACCTTTACTTTTTTTTTTTTCTATATAAGAACTTTTTTGAGCCCAGAGGGCATAGCTCAAAGGTTGGGTTTCAACTGGTTCAATTCCTGGTCAGGGCATATGCCTGGGTTGTGGGCTCAATCCCCAGTATATGGCATGCAGGAAGCAGCCAATCAATGACACTCTTTCATCACTGATGTTTCTAGCTCTTTGTCTGAAATTAATAAAAATGTATTTTCTAAAAATAACTTTTTTTTGAAATGAAATGTCAGGGCAGTCTTTTCAGGTGTTACACCTGCTGCTCCTTGGATTGCCAGTTATCTGATTGATAAGCGGATCACACAGGGGGCTGTAAGAGATCAACTGAAGGACTTGTATGCATGCATATAAACATAATCAAGGGATACAAGATGGGGGGTGGTAGGTGAAGACATATGCCAGCGGTAGGGGAGGCTGGGGGGAGGTCAAGGGGGAAAAAAAGGAGACATATGTATTACTATTTGTAATTCTTCAAACAATAATAATAATTAAAAAAAGAATAAAATAAAAAAACCCAAAATAGATCACAATGATTCAACCTCATTTCTCCTTATTTGACTCTGGTAAGGGCAGGCAGCTCAGACCCTTTAGTGTCCAGTTTTAATTCCATGAAGATAAAGGCTTCATCCGGACTGTTCCACATGTGTCACCACTACCTAGAAGTGTACTTGGCACACAGTAGGTGCCAAATAAATATTTGTTGACTGGATGATAAGAAAACGATTAAGGGTTAGGTAAAGTACTTCAGATTCCAGATCCATCACTGGGTAGATTTGGAAATTAAACCTATGTGTGGCTGGCACATCATCCATATGCTTTATTTCATAAGACATAAAATAATTCGAGATGATCTCACTTTTCTAGTCTCTAAATTTATCTTTTTCTTAAAGGTTTGGTAACATCATCTGGGTTAGTGTTCCGTTGTTGAAATAGTTACAGATCCAAATTCTTTAATAGTTATAGGACTGTTTGCTTTTCTATTTCTTTGTGAGTCAGTTCTTCTAAGCTATACGGTCTAAGAAACCATTTTTCCAAGTTTTCCTATTTATTACCATAAAGTTGTGTGTCATTATTTCGGGGGTCCCAGGATCACCCACTAGCTCAGTGATTCACTGGATGGACTCTCCCCCCCCAACCCCAACATAAAGTTAGCATCACAAATAGGATGTACTGCATCAGAAGCTACAGCATAAGAATGGCAGGACAACATACTGTTAGCCAAGGCCTTTCAGTGGCTTCTCCCTGCTGGGGTTGCAAGCCTCAAAGACAGTGTGGGACGTCCCCACCCAGGAAAGCCCACCTGAGTCTTAGGGTCCACATTTCTTATAAAATTGAAGAGAAGCACTGTGGGCAGCTGTAGTGTTGACTGGCAGCCAGGTGCTCTTGGTGGATCCTTCTGATGACTTACATGATGCCGCCAGCCTGGGACAGCCTGAGAGCAGTGTCCTTGACGCCGATGCCAGGAACTAGTTCTCACGGTTTGGCCAAGGCACCATGCCATGCTTTCAGGTATCCCCAAAGAGAAGCAAGAACTGAGACCAGCAATGCAGACCTGCTGCGTGCACTCTTTCTTCATAATAATATCCTATTTTCTTGACCATCACAGCACAGATAGTCTTTTCCTAATATTGTTTATCTGTGCTGACAGCTTTTGCTTAACCATTCTTGATAGAATTTTATATTCTTTATTCCAGAAACAAATTTTGTCTTTATCAATCATCTGTAAACTAGTTTATAATATTAGATATTTTAAAATATCCATATTTATAAAATGTTATAAAAAGTTAGATTTTATAACTTATAATATATACTGTATATAACTACATATTTTCTGTTATAAATTATATTCTGCAGGTTTTATATTGATTATAAAATATATCTAACTAATCAAACACATTCTATATTATTAATATAATTTAATCTCTCATTTTTATCTTCCTTTCCCCTCTTCTATTTTCTTCAGAATTATTTAGTTGAGGGTTGATTTATGTCTTGGTGGTTGGTCATATTTTTGGTAAGTATTGTGTTTGTGTCTGAAGTAAAAGCATATTTTTTACTTTTGGCACAATGCTCCAAATATAATTATTATCTCAAACTTATAGTGTCCTAATCTTCTGTAGCCCTCCTCCTCCTCCTCCTCCTCCTCCTCCTCCTCCTCCTCCTCCTCCTGGTTTGTTTGCTTGATTTAGAAGATACTTAATTAGGTATGTTGAAATATCTTTTTCTAGGTTAACTTGTCAATTCCTCTGCAATTTTTTTATTATATATTTTGATGATATATTATTTCATGTACACATTTACAATGGCTTAGATAACCCTTCAATAAAACTTATTATTGTGCATTGAAGCTTTCTATTTAGAAATGCATTTTGTCTCAAATTCTGCTTTGTCCGATGTGAACCCATTCCTGCTGGCTCCTGGCATTTCCTAGCTTTCCAAGGTTTCCAGAGGTGTTGGATGTCTCTTATCGTGATTGTGGTGATGGTATCACAGATTTTTGCATGTATCCAAACTCATCAAATTATACACATTAAATATGTGCACTTGTTTGTATATCAATTAAGCTGTTAAATATGAAACTGAACTCAGTAAAGATTATATATTTAAATTCACCATTTTCTTTGGTATGGTGTATGTTTTTGAAGTTTTGCTTAAAAAGTCTTGCTCCTGCTCTAGCCAGTTTGGCTTAGTGGATAAAGCACCAGCCCACAGACTAAAGGGTCCTGTGTTCATGTCTGATGAAGGGCAAATACCTTGGTGGCAGGCTTGATCCCTAGCCTCGGTTGGGGCCTATATATGTGGGAGGCAACTAATCAACATGTCTCTCTCACATCAATGTTTCTCTCTCTCTCTCTCCACCTTCCTTCCACTCTCTCTAAAAAACCAATGGGAAAATATCCTCTGGTGAGGATTAATGACAACAACAAAAAAGAGTTTTGCTTCTCTCTATATCAGGAAAAGTTTCTCCTACAATATTTTCTATTAACTTAAAATTTTTAATTTTGTATTTAAATCTTTAATATAGCTAGAGTCCAGTTTTATAAAACCATTTTTATTTTTTTCCATTCAGTAAGTCAGTTTTCTGAACATTATCTCAAATCATCCATATTTTTTCTATTTAGTAATTTTGGTGGCATTTTCATAAAATAATAAATTTTTGTATTCAGAGCACCCTACATCTGGCATCTGCCATTGGCCTAGACACTGTTCTTAGAGGCCAATAAATATCTGTATTTTCCAAGGCTCTGTAATGCATCGTAACATTTGGCAGGGGGGACCTTCCGCTTGGTTCTTCATTTGCAAAGTTGCATTACAGAGTCTCTAGTAACATACTGTTATATTTGATGGCAGTCCTATCCCTTGCATGCACTTTATACATATAAATAGTTGCCTTATATTTGCACATAGTATTGGTATTTTAACCAAATTTAGGTCACACTGTAACTTATCTTGAGCCCATTTGTCCCTATTTCATTGGGTAGTCTTGTACATAACTGCTCATCGTTCTCTGGAATTTCATCCTAGATTATATGTTCCATATTTTAAAAATCAATTTCTTATTGGCAGCCGTTTAGCTTATGTCCAATTCATCACCATTATAAATTTTGCTGCAATGAATAGCATTGCACATGCATCCTTTTAAACATCTTCGATTGATTCCATGGGACAGATTGCTGGAAGTAAAACTCCATCAGAAGTGTGTGCTGTGCTCCCGAGGCTGTCTCCTCCGCCGCCTCACTGCCTTCCAGGCAGTTTGCAGTAAGGACACATTTAGGGAGAGACTAGGGGAGTGCCCATCTCATTGTGCTCCATGGTACTGAGAATAACTTCTAAAGAATTTCCATGTACGTAAAAAAAAAAAAGTATAATTATTACTAGTAGATGCTGAAAATTTCAAGTCTATTTACCGGCCATTTGAATGTACATGTGCACTTATTTCCGCTGTTCACCTTCTACCTAGGAGCCCCATCTTCCTTTTACTTAATTTTAGGAGGTTTTACTTATAATGTTTAAGGGACACCTGCTCACAGGTTGCTCATGTGCTTGCGAATTTGTTCCCAGTGCAGCTGTGTTTCTGGTCCCATTCACTTCCAGCCACTCACTTCTGGGCTGTTTACTTCCTGCCCTTCACTTCCGGGAGTCTCTCTTCTTGGTCCCGTGTCATCCCAGCTGCAATTTCATCGGGTTCTTCGGAGTCTCCTGTTTCCCTCTGGAAAGCTGTGCTCTCCTTCCGTCCCTCCCTCCACCGGCACCATCTGCCTGACAGATGCCTTTTGCTTCTTTGAGGGGCCGGGCTCAGGTCCCTACTTTCCAGCATCCTTAGCATGCTCCTCTTTTTTCCTCTTCTTTCAGTGGTTTTCTGAGAGAGGGGGAGTGCGGCCTGTGCCTGCTCTGCACCTCCCCTGGAGGGTCTATCAAAGCCCATGGCTGCCAAAACCAGTTTGGCTCAGTGGATAGAGCTTCGGTCTGCGGACTGAAGGGTCCTGGGTTCAATTTTGGTCAAGGGCATGTACCTTGATTGCGGACACATTCCCAATAGGGGGTGTGTAAGAGGCAGCTGGTTGATGACTCTCTCTTATCGATGTTTCTAACTTTCTATCCTTCTGTCTTCCTCTCTGTAAAAATCAATTATATATATATATATATATATATATATATATATATATATATATATATACACACACACACACACACACACCCATGGCTGTGTCCAGGGGTGCAGGGTCTGCATGGGAGCAGGGGCAGCATCCGGCCTGGGGACAGTCACAGGGGACATGCCGAGCGCTGCTGAGCTGGGGACCTTGCCAGACACCCTGACAGCTCCGGGTATGAACAAGCTGACTTCATCACAAGGGATGCAAGGTCACGTGGTGCCCGCTGGCCAGGACTGGGCGGCCTTGGACCGAGGCCCTAGCCTGGGCAGCTTTGCAAACCTCTCATGTTGCCCCTTCTTTCCCTATGTTTAGATATTTTGAGCTCTGCCTCTGTCTTGTATGGGGGTTTTCCTCCCTAAAATAAAACCAGATTTATTGCTTTTACTTAGGGTTATAAATAAAAAGTTAAAACATTAAATATTAGAAGTCAAAACAATTTCCATCCAGATATTGACATTTTAATAAAGTTCTTCTGAGATATTTTCTCCCTCAACATCTAGAGCACTATATTATTGTAGGCGATGATTTTTAATCATGTTTCCCCTCTCAACTAAATCTTCTGGATGCGTCCATGAGGGTAAATAAGTCTGCTTCACCATGGCTGATGGATGTAGGTTTTTCTTTGGGGGGGGGGTGTGTGCCATAATTTACTTCCGTCATTTACCTACAGGGGTGGAGAGCAGTTTCCAGTTACAATTACTGCCGAGCTCCAGGAAACTTCTCTCTCTCTCTCTCTCTCTCTCTCTCTCTCTCTCTCTCTCTCTCCCCCCTCTCTCCCATGCGCATTTCTCTAATCACCTCTCTAAGAAACAGTCCTGAAAGCTACTCACTAGGTCTGAAGCTACAAACACTAGCACATATGTGTGGGGCTCTGTGTATTATATGTTGTGTGTACTGTGCATTATGTGTATAAATATATAGGTGTATTACACATATGTGTGTATTATTGTGCACTATACATGTGTGTATTATGTGCGTGTGTTATGTAGGTGTATTACAGATATATTTTTGATATTTGCTGTCCATTGCCTTTCAGATGAGATGTCTATTATGCTTCTTAGCATACCTTAAGACAGGACAACCTGCCGCCGTTTGCACAGCTGCCCCCGATGAAACACACACATGGCCACAAAGCTGCCTTCCAGCCCTTCTGCCCAGAAAGGCCGCCCAGTCACCACAGTGCGTCCTCCCGGGGTGGCCCTGGCGGCATGGAGTCCGAGAAAGAAACTGGTCTGGATGTTAATTCTGTGGAGAAGTGTTTAGATTCCTAATGAGCATTGGCTTCTCTACGGGTGTAGCTGCAGGAAGTGGCCTCCACATTAATTTTCTCTGTAACGTTTATTCCAATTCTATTCCCTCCCCATGCTCCCTCTCCGGCTTCAGGAACAGGCCGTGGCTCTGCCTGGCAGCGGCTCCCTGGCTGCGTGCAGAAACTCTCCCCAAACAGACTGACAAACGTCCCCGGGCAGTGATATTTGCAATGGACAGCAAATATCAAAAATCATGCGCCCTCCTCCTTAATGCACTCAGGCTGTTTGTGTTTTTCCCTCCCACCAAATGCACAGCACGCTCCTCCCCATAAGCACTGTCACGTGGGCCTCTGTCGGTGTGGCATGTAAGATCACATCTCGTGGAATCAATTAACACTAATTAACAGCCTCCTGCAGACTTTACGCCATGGGGTCCGGGGAAGGGTTCAAAGGTCTGAGAGCTGCAGGGGAGCGGCCCGTCACGGTTCCGGGCGGCAAACAGTCCAATCAGGGAGCCAGCGGTGGCCGCCAGGGGTGAGGGTGCTGCTGTGCTTCCCGCCGGCATCTCCCCACCCCTTCCTGATGCCGCACCCCTCTCCCCTGCGCGTCGGCTGCCTGCTGCCTGCTCCAGCCGCTTCGCTCTGCAGCCTTACCCTTTTCTAAGTGAAGCGGGTCAAGAGCTGCTGGCCTTTGCAGGTGCCCCGCGGGGAGAGGTGAAGGGAGAGGGAGGGGAGAAGCCGTGGGGGGAGGAACCAGCCTCCGTGAAATGCCACCTGAAATGCCGCCGGCTGGGATCCTGGAGCAGCCCCAAGCCAGCCAGGAGAAGAGCGGCCATACCATGGGTCCTGAAAGCTTTCTTTCTTTCCCCTGTGATGCAGCTGCTTAACGACAATGGTTACTCAGCAGCTGATGACAATTTAATATGTTAACTAGGTACTCTGTGTCAAAATAAAAACAGAGGGTTTGGTCATCTGGTCTATAAACGGAAACAAATACCAGATCTCACACAGCCTTCCGCCTAAAAGCCGTCCCTGCTGCTGGCCGGTCTGTCTCCTCCCCG
The DNA here is from genome assembly GCF_014108245.1 of Pipistrellus kuhlii. NCBI lineage: Eukaryota > Metazoa > Chordata > Mammalia > Chiroptera > Vespertilionidae > Pipistrellus > Pipistrellus kuhlii. Next base: position 1,028,291 of record NW_023425525.1, read on the forward strand.
GGTCAGGCCACCCCTGCTCAGCATGGCCAGGCGGCCTGTCCGCCGCCCTGTCTCAGAGCAGACTCTCTGGACCTGAGATGGACGCATGGGTGGGAGGGGCCCTCCGCAGGGCCAGGCCATGTTTGGGGGCACGTCCCTGCTCCTCCTGCCGCCCTGGTCTTCTGACAGATCTGTTTGTATTGATGTTAGAGAGGAAGAGAGAGGGAGAGGGAGGGGGAGGGGAGAGGGAGGGGAGAGGGAGGGGGAGGGAGGAGAGGAGAGGGAGAGGGGGGAAGGGCAGAGGGAGAGGGAGAGAAAGAGGGAGAGGGAGAGGGGGAAGGGGAGAGGGAGAACGAGAGGGAGAGGGGAGAACGAGAGGAAGAGGGAGAGGGAGAACGAGAGGGAGAGGGAGAGGAAGAGGGAAGGGGGAGGGGGAGGGGGAGAGGGAGGGGGAGGGGGAGGGGGGAGGGGGAGGGGGGAGGAGGGAGAGGGAGAGGGAGGAGGGGGAGGGGGAGAGGGAGAGGGAGAGGGAGAGGGAGGGGGAGCGGGAGCGGGAGAGGGAGAGGGAGAGGGAGAGGGGAGAGAGGGAGGGGGAGGGGAGAGAGGGAGGGGGAGGGAGAGGGAGAGAAGTATCAAGAATGAGAGAGAATCATGGATCGGCTGCCTCCAGCACGCCCCCTACTGGGGATCCAGCCCACAACCCGGGCATATGCCCTGACTGGGAATCCAACCCGGGACCCTTCAGTTCTCAGGCTGACACTCTATCCACTGAGACAAACTACCTAGGGCAGTGGTTGGCAAACTCATTAGTCAACAGAGCCAAATATCAATAGGACAACGACTGACATTTCTTTGGAGAGCCAAATGTTTTAAACTTAAACTTCTTTAGTGCCACTTCTTCAACATAGACTCACCCAGGCCGTGGTATTTTTGTGGAAGAGCCACACTCCAGGGGCCAAAGAACTGCATGTGGCTCGAGAGCCGCAGTTTGCCAACCACGGGGCTAGGGCCACCCTGTTCTTTTACCCTCACACTCATCCCAGCAGCTGACGAGAGCCACGGCTCTTGTATGAATACACGGACATGCAAAATGTGGACCCACACTTCTGGGCACTCCACGCACAGACCCCGGCATTAGACCCTGGCTGCAGCGTGAGTGAGGACCCCAGGCCTGTGCCCGCTTCAGGATTTATGCGACTGATTCTTCTTCAGATCCCCACACAGATGATGCCAGCCATGCCTCTCCCCTCCACTGCCATCTGCTCAGGATCCGGGAACACACAGTGGGCACGAACCAACGGCTGGTTAGGTCCCTGCACCCCTCCCCCAGGTTGCCCTTCGGCCTGACGTTGCTGTAGACACAGTGCTGGCATCTCTGCGGCCTCTGGAACTCGAAGGCTCTGTGATGGGGCTGGTGCCCACGCCGTTTGGGTTGGCTGCACGCGGTTTGCCATTTACCTTCTCATTGATTTGGGTCGCACACGGCTGTGACAGCTGTCCCTGCCGCTGTGGGCTGGGTGCGGGGGACGGAAGCGTGCCTGGAGAGAGCTGTTCTCTCCTCTGGGAGCTGGGCATCTGTGACCATCGCCGGGTCGGAATGGGGAGTGGGAACTGTTCACTTTATTGGCTTCCTGACCAGCGGCCCGTTCCCACTCTGCGAACACAGCCCCTCGGGAGGGATTCCTGACGTTATGGTAACAGGCTGTGAGCCTCGTTCTCCTCTGCCTGTGCCCCACAGCCTCTGTGCCTGCCGGTGACGGCGCCTGCGGTGTGAGCCGGTGACTGGAAATAAGCCGGTTCCTCCACTGGCATGGGCCTCGGACCCCACGTCCTGGCACAATGGCCGGCCTCCCTGTTGTCACCGAGCAGAGTGTGTGGGACAGGAAGGAGCCCGGGCTTAGGAATCAGCAGAGCTGGCTTGAGGCTGGGGCCACGATCTCACCGCATGGTAGAGTCAGCACAATGGAACGGTGACCACAAGATTTCTGAACTAACTCGGAAGACACCTCTGGGGTTATGGACGTGGCTCTAGGCGTCTAAATGAAATCACAGAACTTCTGGGTTTTGGTCCTACATGGAAGGTGCTTGGACACTTCCATCTTTTCTTTCTTTAAAATATATTTTTATTGATTTCAGAGAGGAAGGGAGAGGCAGAGAGAGAGAAACATCAATGATGAGAGAGATCATTGATTGGATGCCTCCTGCATGCCCCCCAACTGGGGATGGAGCCCACAACCCAGGCCTGTGAACTGACCAGGAATCCAACCACGACCTCCTGGTTCCTAGGTTGACGCTCAACCCTTGAGCCAGGCTGGCTGGGCCATCACTCCCATCTTTACAACAAGACGGAAGCTGAATGAAGTGAATTTCAGCATCTCATTGCAGACCCACTACAGAGTTGAGGTCTCAGAGAAAACTGCTGCCTTGAAAGTGGGGGATGTTCCATGTGGCACCCCAGCCAGAGCTAGGCACTTCAGGGCTGCTGTAAACTGCAGCCCTGAGTGGCTGGAGGATCGGTGTGAACCGGTGGAGAGCTAAAGTCCCCAGAGTCACCCAGTCTCAGAGGCTGGCTCCCCACTTTCTTGGGTTTACGAGCTTCATACGGGTTCTCACAGCGACGGGCAGGAGAAACTGACCGGAGCTTCAGGCAGAGGGAGGGGGAAAACAATCATTCTAGAACTCACCCAGATGTTCTGTTTTCTGCTCTCACAGGAAACCGTTTTACCACAACCTAACCTATCGGGATTTTGCCAAAAGAGAGGTCATAGAAAGTGTGCTTTCAGGCCTCAACAGCATTCAACTGGAAATTAATCACAACAATTAGGGGGAAACCCCCAAACTTGAGGAGATTTAAAAAGCCCACTTCTAAATAACACATGGATCAAAGAAGAATTTTCAAGGGAAGTTAAAAATATTTTGAACTAAATAGAAACAAAAATGCAACTTATCAAAATCTGTGAGATGTATATGCAGTGAAAGCAGTCTTTGAGGGAAATTTACAGGGTTGAACACATGTTAAAAAAATCTAAAATCAGTCACCTAAGCTTTGGAAACTAGAAAAAGGAAAAGCAAATTATATCTGAAGTAAACAGAAGAAAAAAAATTAGAGCAGAAATCAATGAATTTAAAAACAGGAACACAGTGGAGAAAATCGATGTAACCAAAGCTGGCTGTTTGCAAAGATCAATGTATCTGATAAAACTCTATCCATGGTAACCAAGAGAAAAAGCAAATTAACATCTGAATAGGCTTATATTTATTAAATAAATAAAATCAAAACTTGATAATATTTTCAAACAGAAAGCACAAGGCTCAAATATTTTCATTGGTGAAGCCTACCAAACTTTTAAGGGAGAAATGCTACACATTGTATAAAGAAAGTAGAAGCAGAGGAACACTCCCTAACTCATTCTGAGGCCAGCATAATGCCACTATCAAAGCTAGACAAAGGAATGGAAAACTACAGACCAGTATCTCTCATATATAGATATAAAAATCCCAATCAAGATAATAGCAAATTGAATAAAAAATGTATATTGAGAAACATACACCATGTTCTTGTCAGGCTTATTTCAGGTATGCAAGGCTGGTTCAACATTAGAAAATCAATTATTGTAATTTATTACATTAGTAGATAAAAAATAAAAAAATCATGAAATCATATTAACAGCTGAAGGAAAAAATTGACAGAATCAAACTACCATTTATGAATAAAGAGTTCTCAGCAAACTATCATTTATGAATAAAAAGGAACTTCCTGAATTTAATAAAGAGCATCTACAAAAATGTTCAGCAAACATCTGACCAAACGGTGAGAAACTATATGCTTTCCCCTCAAAATCAAGAATAAATTAGGAATGCCTCTTCTCACCAGTCCTATTCAACATTGTCCTGGAAACTCTAGCCAATGCAATAAGACAAGAAAAGGAAACAAAAAAGCATAAAAATTGGGAAGGAAGAAATAAAACTGTGTTTGTTATCAGGTGATTAAATATTAAAAAATATCCCAAAGATAAATTTAAATTTGCATTAACTATTTTACTACACAATAAAATGACCAAGTACACATAAAAACAAACAAAATACACAAAATCCAGAACCTGATTATCTTTTCAACCTACTTATTTTTAAAGTTTATTTCTGTTTGGATCAACTTCTTTCCCCCTAAAATTCTGCAAAAGAGATATTGTGGGATATTTCCTTATAAATAATTGGAATGCTATTGAGGAGTGTGTGTGTGTGTGTGTGTGTGTGTGTGTTTGTGTGTGTTCATACATCTTATCAATCTCTTTTCAATAAAGGGAGCATGCTATTAAATGATGATAGGTCAAATATTCAGAGAAAGATCCCTTCTGCAACTCCCACCATGGAGAAACTAAAAGAGATACTTGTCATATGTTACAAATGTAATAGGCATTATTTTAAGTTGCTTTTGATTTTTAAAAAATATATTTTATTGATTTTTTAGAGAAGAAGAGAGAGAGATAGAGAGTTAGAAACATTGATGAGAGAGAATCATTAATCAGCTGCCTCCTGCACACCCCCTACTGGGGATGTACCCGCAACCAAGGTACATGCTCCTAACTGGAATTGAACCTGAGACCCTTCAGTCCACAGGCCGACACTCTATCTACTGAGCCAAACAAGATTTGGCAAGTTGCTTTTGATTGAATGTAATGGAAACTAATTTGTAGAGGGTGGCTGCTAGAGTACCTGAGTGAGGTCGTCGACTGTGGCATCAGCAAAGCCATGTTCTGGAAACATACCTTGCCAAAAGGCAAGAATGCTGTCAGTCCTGACCTGTATATAGCTCAGGCGCCAGGGGGTGGGTGTAATTATCTAAGTTCATCCAGACTCCAGGGGCAGATGCAATTATCCAGGCTCCAGGCCGGACAATTAAGAGAAGCCACAAGAATGAGGAATGCAGCTTAATCTTGATAAGCATGACTTCACATAATTTTCTTTGTCTTAAACTCTAGGAAACTTCCTAATATCATGCTGCATATAATAAACATGCTGCACCAGCTCTGGGTCACTGCCTCTCCATCGAGAACAGTGTCCCACCTGGTCCCAGCTTTCCCTACTAGTCTCTATGTCTGTTTCTTTTTATCAACCCCCTAGTCACCCTTACTCAGGACTCATTTGCTTGCTAGCTGTGCTGGTCGCGACTGGAGAACCCCATACTGATTTGAGCTTCTTTAAGCAGGAAAAGAAAGCCTATTGTGAAACAGAGCACATATCGTATAAGCAGCATTGTGGAGAAGCAAGGGAGGGTCTAATTCTACTGCCCCCTCCCTCCTGGTGTGTGTGCGCATGTATGTGTGCGAGCACATGCATGTGCACGCATGTGTGGGTACACACATTTATATCTGCATTGTGTGTGTGTCGGCTGTAGGTAATAAACGTCTAGCCTCCTGTCACATGTGCTATGTGCTTATTGCATTCAGAGGATGCCAAATGGGCCTCTCCATGCAGAAGCAGACGATTGAGTTTCAAGACAGAATGGACAATTTATCTGAGTTAATTGCCCTTTTTTCATTGTGCTTTGCTCAGCCAATTTATGGCATTATTCTAAGCACCTGGACTTGGTTGCTCCCTGTAAAAATGGATTTCATTATGAAAGGCCCTTTGCTTTGAGTGTGCTTTCTACTGGCTGAGATTTATGACAAGGCCGTGGAGCTGAAATCCATTTATTTTGAGTTTTCAGCAAATGCCCTCAGATTGCCAGAGATCCCCATGTTTGAAGGCGCCCGTGGAAACACTGTGAGGAGGCGGCTGGGATGCAGTGGGTTGTTGGGAAAGTAAAAACCAGTAAATACTTAATTGAGTAGAAAATAGGTCTGGCAAGGTTTTATTAGCTGGAGATAAAAGATGATCGACTGGACTCTGGAATCACGTGTGTGAGAATTCATAGCGTCCGATGGCCTGTGACGGCGGCGGGTCGGCCATGGCTTTGGCACGGGCCTGCGGAGGCCTGCTGAGCACGTGTCCGGAGACGGCCACTGTGGACACTGCTGGGGCAGACCCTCCTCTTCCCTGAGCCACCACCCATCCCGTGGTGGGCACAAAGCAGATCTCACAGTGGCTTACCCTGGCAGCCGACTGGCCGTGGTGCGACTCTACCCGGGTGTCTGCCAATTGCCAAGAGGTCTCACTCTGGACCATACGGTTGAGGGTTCTGTTCTGGGAAGCAGTCGGATCTGCCGTTGCCTAGGGGAAATTTGGTTTACAAAGTCTGCTGGGGTTTCCTTATGGAAAATGAAACAGAAGACTAAATACAAAACGCTGAACAGTAAAAAGGTGAGAAGGCAGGAAACAAAACGTTTTCAATGACACACATCAGCTACAGCCACGCAGGAATGCCAGCCAGCCATGGCGCAGTGAGCACAACCTGCCGGGGATGTGCCCGCACGTTAGGTACAAAAATCGTTTAATCGGAAGATCCTGTGAGATTGCCGCCAATCTCAGTGCGGGCAGAGGAAGCACCGCCGCAGACATGTCAGCGCTGGGAGCACTCCGCACGCTCTGCTGGGCTGGGCGCTCTGAGGCGGCACTGGCAAGGGGGCCAGAGCGCCCCTAGAAGGCCATTGGGGTGCAGGGGGAGTGTGGGAGGCACGCCAGGGTCCCGGATAGTGGAGGCCACGGGGAGCACAGAGGCTTGTTATCAGCACACAGAATGGCCGAAGCCGCCCCGAGCATGCGCCTGGGCGGGGCGTGCCAGGACTCAGCCCGGAACGCGGTCAGGCCAACAAACCAGGAGGGTGCAAGGACGCACGCCCACTGCGCCCTTCAGGGGCCAGTATGACTGATGGCACTGTCGGCACGCGCCTTCTCTGTGCAAGGAGGTACAGACCAGAGGGTGTGTGTGTGTGTGTGTGTGTATGCGTATGTGTGCATGTGTGTATGCATGCATGTATGTGTGTACATGTGAGAGTGTGTATGTGTGTGCACGTATATATGTGTGTATATGCATATGTGTGCATGTATGTATGCATGCATGTATGTATATGTGAGAGTGTGTATATGCACGTGTGTGCATGTATGTATGTGTGTACATGTGAGAGCGCGTATGTGTATATATGTGTATGTGTGTATGTGCATATATGTGCATGTGTATATGTATGTATGTGTGTACACATGAGAGTGTGTATGTGTGTGTATGTGTATATATGTGTGTATGTGTGTGTGTGTGTGTGTGTGAGTGAAGAAGTCTGCTGGGCGAGCAGCTGGGTAGAGAGGGGCTAGAGCGAGCTGCAGGCACAGAGAAGCAGCCCCTGTACGTGCAGGGAGAGGGGAGCTCAGGGAGCTGCGAGCCGGGCCGCTGTGATGTGAGGCTAAGAGCTCAGAGAGACACAGTGACCATGTTACCGCCAGCGGCCGGGGGGGGGGCATTGGAGGAAGAGCCGCACTGGCCCGGGGCACAGAGGACAGGAGGTGCACCTGCCTCAGCGCTGAGAGCCAGGGCCGCGCCGCCGCTCTGCCTGCATCACGGTGGGAAACAGGGCAGCCATGCCCAGCCCCTCACAGGCAGACACGGTGCCCACGCAGCCCCGAGGCAGAGGAGATTGGGAGGATGAGACCGGCTCCATCAGAGGCCAAAGCTCTGCCCGAAGGAGCCGCAGCGAAGGGACCAGGGAGCCGCTGCGGGGGAGCACTCTGCCAACGGCGCCTGGGAGGGAGCACTCTGCCAACGGCGCCTGGGAGGGAGCACTCTGCCAACGGCGCCTGGGAGGGAGCACTCTGCCAACGGCGCCTGGGAGGGAGCACTCTGCCAACGGCGCCTGGGAGGGAGCACTCTGCCAACGGCGCCTGGGAGGGAGCACTCTGCCAACGGCGCCTCGGACAAGGGGTTCATTTCCAAGAACATCAGGCACCCCGAGGCGAGCCAGCTGGCAGCACAGGTCAAGGCCTGTACAGCCGCCTCCTGCAACCACGTCCAAACTACAACCAAAACACAGAGCGACCGCCACCCAGACCTGTCAGAACGCGGGCTGAATGGAGGCCCCACAGCCAGAGGAGCCGAGAAGGAAGCCACTGAGAACTGTCGGGCGCCCCCCTGGGCCTGCTCAGTCAGGAGGAGAGGTCTTTGCAGAGGCCCGGGGTCCCAGCCCCGTGCCAGTCCCGGCCCGGCCCCCTGAGCTGGGAAGAGGCCCTCCAGCCACAGACTGTAACTCCCGCGGGCACCGTGGCAGGGCGGTGGCCAGAGGCCCAGGCTTTCCCCTGGAAGGGCCCACGCACACACTCACCTGGTCCTGCTCCTTCCATGCTTCAGCCGGGACCGTACCAGATGGGGAGAGCTGGGCTGACTGGCATGGGGGTGGACACCAGGGCGGCTTTCTTCCAGACAGGGGTGCCCGCAGGGCTCAGGGTCCCTGTGCTGGGCCGGCCCCTGCCGCCAGGCTGACTGGCAGTCGCTCTGAGTCTCCATCAGCCTGGAGCACCTGTTAGCTGCAGTGGGGAGTCCCCGAGACCCCGCCCCGTCCAGTTTGCAGCCTGCCCACGCCGTTTGCCGCCTCAGCTGTTCCACATGAATGGCCTGTCCCGGCTCAGGCGTCAGACTTCCTTACAATCTCCCAAACAAGCTGCGGCTGGTGACAGTGTGCCCGAACCCATCCATACAAGGCCCGAGACCAGCACCAGGCCCAGCGGCCTTGCTTCACAGCCGGGCCGCACCTCCTGGAGTGACAGCGGGTCCTCTCAGCCAACTGGCCTGGAGGTCCGCTCCTCCCAGGGCCACCACGGGCAGCGAAGGCTCAACTAACACAGGGCACACCGCCAGAGTCCCAGCTCCGGCGACCTCAGCCCATTTCAGTTCTCCCTTTCCTGCTCACGTTATAAAAATGGGGTGGTGGCGGGGAGCAATGGGAAGGTATGTACACATGTAATACCTTAATCAATAAAAATTAAAAAATGAAAAAACAAAACAAACCAAAAATAAACAAAAACCATTTCCTTGGAGCCAGGCATGCCCATGGTCTGGCCGTTGAAGAGACAAGGTCCCAGCGTAGCACACGGCCTGCAGGAAGAGACTGCGGGTGAAACGCCACACGTTTCATCGGTGCGTTTCCATCCCCGTATTTCCACGTGGAGACGAAGCTCAGCCACGTCACCAGCAGGGAAGCAGGGATCTTGTTTCTGAATTTCACGTCAGAAATACTGCGCTGGGGGACAGGAGTCTGACCGGAGCAAGAAGCTAATATCCACAGAAAATCAGATGGAAAAACTATGCAAACAAGTAATTCAACCAAATTGCCTTTTTCGAATAAACACGGAGGGCAAGTTAATTACCATGTCGCCATGGTTACGCTTCCTGATTGGAACAGTGCTGCTGGTGATTCTCAGGTGACCTCAGGTAGCGCTTAATTAGTTGGGGGAAGGCGCTTGATTTGCATTCCGATAATTTTAAATCACTATTTCTATCTCAGGGTAGGTACACAAAGCAAACAGACATTAGTTGTTTGTGCGGTTTAGAGGCATCTTAGAAGCCAGTGTGTATTTACCTTTCAAGAAAACCACGCTAGAGGGTGTCTGATGTTTTACACTTTTCGGGAGATTATTATTATAGAGGCGATGAAGGATATCCTAAGTTGGGTGTTAGACCTATGCTCATGTCATGTGATCATCACCCATGAAACATGCAATCAAGACCAAGTTAGTTAAAACCTTCAAGATATATGGGAGTGGGGTGGGGGCGGGGAATGGGAAGCTATGTACATATCTAATACCTTAATAAAAAATGGAAAAAAAATAAAACCCTCAAGACTTAGTTTTTTTTGTAAATGTGTTTTTATTGATTTCAGAGAGAGGATAGAAGAGAGAGATAGAAACACCAATGATGAGAGAGAATCATCAATCTACTGCCTCCTGCATGCCCCACACTGGGGATTGAGCCCACAACCCAAACATGTGCCCTGACTGGGAATCAAACCCTGACCTCCTGGTTCCTAGGTCAATGCTCAGCCCCTGAGCCACTCAGGCCGGGTTCAAGCCTTAGCTTTTAAAATTCATATAACAGATAATCTTAGTAGCAAATACTAGGACGGGAAGTAATCTGCTGATTCGGTCTCCATTCTCCTGGGCGACCATTTCTGTAACCATGGCCACTAACATGACAGCCGTAAAAAACGGGGGGATGTAACCAGCCTCCATTCTGTTGCAAACCGGCAGCAGTGGTTAAACTGTGTCCGCTCTTCGCCTATGCAGGCTCTCTGCCCGGCGTCCGACGGACTCTCTGACTCTCACCGTCCTGCCTCATTGCTGTCGCCTCCTATTTCATTCCTACTCTCCTCTGCTCGGAGACACCTGACCCCTCCTCCCCGCGCTCACACAGCACTTATTATCTTAAAAAGACCAATCCTTCTCCCCTTGGCGCTTCACCGGTGTGCGCAGACATTCATGCCCTCCGTTAAGCTGCTGGAAGAGACTGAGAGTCTCCTCTGAGGGTGAGTCTTTGACTCCCGCCTGCGTCCAGCCCCGGGGAGGTGGGCTGGGGACTGTGACAGCTCCCGGGGAGGAAGTTAGAGGAGCCGTGAGAGAGGAAGGCTGTTGTAGTTTCTGAACACACACAAATAGGTTGAATTCCAAGGCAAAGCCCTCCGAAACCTGCAAGAGTTCGGTGCCTGCGGTCGGCATACCCGGTGCTGACGGTGACCGTCGGAGGCTGGGCAGCCTAGCGTCTCATCCCACGTTGAAACAAGAAACAAGAGTGCCACGCCATCTGCAATAAGTGTGTGGGATCCACATGTCTGTTCAAGTGGGAAGATAGAAAGAGCAATGTTGAAAAGCATGAGGAACTTGGAAAACTTGCAGCCAGTTGGCGTGGGATGCTAATCGCTTCATTTCCCATTTACTGCGCTCGGTTCCAAGCAGTTGGCAGCTCTGGGAGCTCCGTGCGTGTAAATGCCGGACGTTCTGTGTCTAATTATGATGAGGGCTCTCAGCACCGCTCCCGTCACCCCCTCCACAGCTCCTCCACCGGCTCCAATGGCCCTGAGAGAATTCACACAACGCTCCTCGCTGCAGCGCTCCTCAGCTATTGCTTTCCTTTAAAGATGTTCTTATTGATTTTCGAGAGAGAGGATGGGAGAAGGAAGAGAAAAACATTGAAGAGAAAGAAGAATGCCCCCTACTGGGATGAGCCTGCAACTGGGGCATGTGCCCTGACTGGGAATCAGACCAGTGACCTTCTGGTGCATAGGTGGACGCTCAACCACTGAGCCAAGCTGACTGGGGTTTCCTGACCCCCGGAGCTCTGAACTCTGCGATGGTAACATCTCCGTGGGTATCTCCATTGCAGCCACGTGAACTTTCCCTCACAGCGTGTGCTTTATCCTAATGTACCTTTCAAAATTGTAAGTTATTTTCTATTGAATTTATTGGGATGACATCTATACTAAATAAAAGGGTAACATTCAAATTGGTCAGGAGGCTCTCACAGTAACGACCAACCAGAAGGCTGCATGGGGCAACAAGGCCGGCAGGAGGAGCAGTTAAGGGCAATCAGGCAGGCAGGCAGGTGAGCAGTTAGGAGCCAGCGGTCCCGGATTGTGAGAGGGCTATCTGACTGCTGGCAGTCGGACAGCAAAATTTCTAAACAGAATGAGCTCATCTGTTCCCTGCTGTGGATCACGTTCAGTATCTGCTCTCTGGTTCCTTCTCAGAGCGTGTGAACCTTTCACCTTTCACCTCATGTACTTTCAGTATAACGTTTCAGTGCTGTTTGTGCCCGGGGTGGGGGGAGGGCGGGGGGAAAAGGCACAGAAGGTCATTTACAACCATCACTTCTCACTTTGAAAGCTCACCTTTTGCTTGTGCAGCCCTTAGCTTTTAAACCACGAGGAGAGCCATGAGTGATTACCCCCAAATTACAAATGAGAGTACGGGACAGAGCGGTCCTTGAAACTGACTGCACTGCGGTCTTGCTCATAAGACACTCCTGGCCAATCCTCTCTCTGGGAGAGATAAGATTTTAGATGAGGAAAAATAGAATTCCTGACTTTATTTGTTGATTGCAACCACTAAATATTCTTCTGCCACGAATGTTGTCTCTTTAAAAAGCAAACTGTAGGCTGGACAATTCCTTTACCGAAGCCCCAGCACAGAGCACTTTCTTTCCCTGACACACCTTCTCGCCAACGAGGGTGCTGGGCTGAAGGGCCGGGCGGGCTCCTAGGGCGTCATGCGAACGTTGACCCGTGGCTACACCAAGGCCGTTCTGCGGACGGACGTGTGAGGGTCTCCACCCAAAAGCCCTCCTGCCGGGTTCTTCGCGGCGGACGCAGCGCCCACTCTGCTCTGGGTGAGTGACAACGTGCCTCTCCTTGTCCTTCCTGGCAGAGGTCGCCACTCGCCACTGAGCAGTCGGTCGGGCTGCCTTTTGTTTGTTGATGAGCTCATGTGTTCCCTGCTCAGCGATCAGAACAGACGTCAGTCGGAGGCCAGCCGAGGGCTCCAGGTGCCTGGGGCTGCAGCACGGAGGCTCTGGGCATGGAGCTTTGGGAAGGCGACACGCCTGCACCCCATCGCAGCTGCCAGGGAACTCTCCCCTCCAGCTTCCTTGGAGGGCGGAGGCCGGGACCTGAGAGAGCACAAGGGAAAGTGCCAGGCCTGGCAAGGACGAGTGTCACGTCAGAAGTCCACCGGGAAGGGGAGCTGTGTGGAGGTCGGGGCGAAATGGTTGGAGGCCATCTTTAAAGACCCTCTGCACCTCCTGTTCAAGTCAGAGACCTTCCCCCCACCCCCAGCACCTGCACTGAGTGCTGTGGGCCCGGCTGAGGGCGAGGGCTGGGGGAGGGTATCAAGGCTGGACGTGTAAGAAAACACCCCTAAATCTCACCGGTAAGGAGAGTAGGGTGGCCACGGCAGTCACAGCACCCCATGAGACACCTCTCTCGTTGGATGCTGCTCCCGTAAAACACCGGCTGCAGATACTCTTCAGGGATGTTTTGTTCGTTTTTCTTTGGTCTCAATCTTTTTTGTTGGAACTATGACATGGGTCCCCCTTTCCTTCCATTGACCTCTTCTAGCTCCTGCCCCCCCCTCCCCAGGCCCTCACCACCCTGTTGTCTGTGTCCACGGGGGATGCATAGGCACACGAGGTCTTTGGTTGATCTCTTACCACCCACCCACCCTCCTTGCCGTCCTCTGTGATATTTTTTTTAAAAGAGAATCTAGTTTCCCCTTACAGATGTGTTTTACCCCAAACCAGTGGCTACTTTACAAAGAAGCCCGGAAGCCCGCAGAGGGCGGTGAGTGCAGGTGAAGACCAGGCCTGCTCACACCTGACCGGGCTCTCGCACCCGAGACGGTCAGCACGCCCATCACTGCCCCCGCCTCACGTGGGAAACTGAGGGGCTGCACTTATTTGTTGAAAACCAACCCCGCTGTCCAGGTTTCATCCTGGTAGCCATGCGCTGAGCTCTCTTGTCCAGAGTGGCCGCCAGCTGCCTGGCCTCCAGGAGAGAAACGGGGCGGCCGGCCGGATGCCTCGCTCCGCCCACTGTCACCTCGGCCCGGCAGACAGGGTGCGTGTGCCCGGCGGCCTCGGAGCTGTCAGTTCTCGTTTCTGAAAGATGAACCAGCCCGGGAGGAATTCCTGTCCGGATAGCGCGGCTTGGCACGGCACCTGGATGAGTAATTCGGCTAATTCGCTCGGTCGTTATCTGTGCATTAGGGGTGCTCAGGCTCCGGAGGCATTTCTGTCCCGCTGCCATGCCGCCTATTAGCGGTGCCGGGAAGTGGGACGCCACGTGCGAATGGAAGGCCACGCTTGGAGGGTGCCTGAGTCCCCGTGCCGTGACCTCCGACGCTGGCCCCGCTACGGGCTATTTTTATCCGACGGTGGCTACAGCACAGCCTCCCCTCGCAAAGGGTTTGAGAACAAACATCTCTCAGGCTCAGTGTGTTTGTTTCAGAGAAAGTAAGCGTGTGGGTGGTGGGGCATGGTTGCATTTGTTGTTTGTGCCATAATTATCTGTCCACGCCCCACTTAGAAATGTAAAAATCAGGTGAATAAACCCCACTTAGTTATCCCGCCAGTGAAAGAGTCCTGGCACGCAGACGCGAGTGGGAGTGAGAGGAGGAGGCGGCAGAGGGAGAGGAGGATTTCTCAGTCCATCTCAGAGGACTGGTTCCATTTCCATGTTCTGGTTAATGTGCCCGTGTGTTAGTCAGAATCCTACACAGAAACGGAGCCAACCGATGGCGAGGGAACAAAGTAGATAATGAAGAGGGGATCTATCCGGAGGAAGTGGCTCCTGTGGTTTTGGTGGTGGGAGTGCCCTACCCCCTGGGGGTGGCCGGAGGGAGCTTCTGCCCCCGCACTCTGGGCCCACTGCTCTGTGTCTGTCCCCTCCTGGGCCTCCCCTGTCTGCCTTTTGTCCATCAGCATTGTCCTCCCCACGTTCACACAGGAGCGGGATTCTGAGGCCCCAGGCAGAGTCCAGGACAGCATTCTGGGGGTCCTTTGTCCTGGCCTTTCCTCACTCCTGGGACTCTGAGGGTGGGGCCCTCAGAAGCATCCACCACGTTTCCATTTAAATGCAAATGCCAGGTGTAAATAAAGACGGTTCCCACCGGGCCTCCCTCTGGGTCTCCCAGGCCACAGCTCTATTTCCGTTCACAAAAGCAATCAGGGGTGGCGGCGTGTGGAGAATGCGCCCACGGATAATTTTGCTTTTGGTTATTTTCCTAAAATGTTAAAGACTTGGCGACTTTTAATGGTAGTGAAAAATGCCCAACCGAAAAGCATCCCACATTTATTATTATTATTATTATTATTATTATTATTATTATTTTTGAGAAATGATGCCATTAGTCCTCCTGCACGCTGTGCTTCAAAACAGAGGCCGCGCGTGGAGAGAAAACCCGGGAGGTAACCTTTCATGTGAAATTGGACGCATGTTGCTGTAAAAATCTGATGGTGTATTAATGTCCTCACATACATTATCTCAAATTGTGCCTTTCAGTTATAATGGCTGTTCCAATCACATAATAGCCACTCACCTGCAATTATAAGTTTCGCAGCCTGAACCGATTCCAGCGCTCTCGCTCTCCTCCGCACTTTCCGGTCAAGTCGGCGCCGTGCGGGCGCACGTTCGAGGGCGGGTTTGCACTTTGTTCCCTCGCGTTGTCTCAGAGAGCCACGGAGCTTCGCCTTGGGCGCATACCGAACCCGGCGATGGCACCGAGGGTGCTTCTCAGCTAACACGCAGTCTCGAGGACTCTGGTGACGTGTACCAGCCTCCCCCAGTTCCCACCACCCACACCTGAGGCCCATTTGTCCTTTTGAACGGCTTTACCCTCAGTCCCGTTACCTGCGAGTGTCCTTCTGTAGCTCACCACGCAGTAGGCCCAGGCCCAGGGCCAGCCCTCCCCGCTGCCGCCCGGTGATAAATACATAAAACCTGGTGTTTATGGGGCCTCAGGGGCCATAACAGGAAGAGCGGAGGCGTGAAGGAAAGTGCTCGACACAATGGTGTGTGAATTGAACTAAATTTTGTTGGAAAGAGACTGACTTTTAACCCAGACACTAGGCCTTCTGGAGCTTAAAGATCTGGCTCTGCTACTGCCTGGGAGACACAGAAGGGGATAAATACAGTTTTACACTCAGACTAGTGGCCTGGGGCACGGATTCGGGCACAGTGAAAGGAAGTTAATAAGAAGAAATAGTTTAATATCGCTATTTGCCCTTTCTTATATTAGAAGTGTCAGCCAAATTCATAATAGACAAGGACAGACTGAAACACATGCGTGCGAGAGCTTTATATGTATCGTGCATGCACGAGTCAACATTAATTGTTAAATTGCCAGTGCGCCTTGGACTTACGGCCTGTCACTTAGCCTTTTAGACATAGATAGATAGGGGTCCCGGCGTGCGAGAGGGCACTCTGCAAAGCTACTGTCGTACAGGGTATGGAACGCAACCACAAGTGCGAAGTAACCAGATTTGACAGAGCCCCAGCAACACATCACCCACGGCCGGAGGTGGAATTGCATGTCCGGCGAGGAATCGGGCTCCCTCTTCTCTGGTTTTGGGGTGTGTCACCCAAGAACCACCCACAGCTGCCAAGTCTCCGAAGCTCAGATGCTCCTGCGTTGAGCATCTGCCCCCTGGTGGTCGGTGCACATCATATGTACCAGCAGGTAGGACTGTCAGATGGTTACTTAGCTGTTTATATACCTCAGTGCAGTTGAGTTGACATTGTCAAGGGGCAGAAAAACTAAGAACGTGTCAGTTGACCCTTGATTCGGATGAATCACTCACTCCATCAACCTCCAGTGAGCAGCTAATCTGGGTGGTAAGCTCTAGCGATGGGCTTCGGCAAATCTCCACAGAAGAGTAATAGATTACAAGACAGTGAGCTTTTGGTGAGGCACAATCATCTAAGCAGGTGTCAGACACTGAGGGTTAAACCCCGCCCCCAGCGTTCAAAGGCTGGGCCTTGGGGCAGCTCCTGGAGGGTCCCCGAGTCTTAGTGTCCCCTTCTGTGGAGAGAGAGCAATGACTCACGGGCATGCAGGGGGCTTCACAAACAATATTCCCAGTCAGCCAGGGACTCTGGAAAAGCCAAGTGCACGGCGTTATATCTTTGTGATCGCATCTACTGTATTCAGTAATGACTCACTTTCTCCCCAAACTCGGCACTTGGACGGGAGGGAGTGTGTGCAGAGGAATGGAGACTGTTTCGCAGGCTGGAAGAGAGCCACGCTGGAGGGCGCAATGCTAAGTGGCCTTGGCAGTGCGGGTCCCAGGGTCTGCCCACTGCTCCCCCAGGGCCGCCCTGGGCTCCCTGGGGCCCAGCCAGCGGCCTTTCTCGCCCAGAGCGAATCAGCACCCAGAGAGGGACCGTCAGAGGGCTCCGCTCATTTGTAGTCTGTCTGTGTCCTGAGTGTTATTTCAGCTTCTCTCCACAGAGCAAATGTCACCGGAGGGAAACCGTGTCCCTGCTCATCTACACAGCGGAAAAGGGCAGGTTAGCGCCCGCGGTAAGAGATGTAAAGAGCGGGGGCTTGGGGAGGGTTTATGTTTTCTTCCCCCAAGAACTGGAGCAAAACAAAGCCAAAGGGCAGAGAAGCCGGGACGGCGATGAAAGGTCTTTCTCAATTGAGAACGAACTTGACACCTTGGCTCTCAAGACCGCAAATCTGGCTGGTTCCTCCCCATCTCCACAGATTTCTCAAGAACAGGATTTTAATTCTTAATCTCTATGACACATTTTCAGCCACAGCACCCAAGCTCAGCCTCCAGGCGGCAGGGGAAGAGGAAAATCAATCAAAGACAAGGCAACTGGGCTTCTACGGTGCCATCGACACCTGTGAGGTCTCATGGCCCAACACAAGGGATTTTCTCAAAGCTAGAGACAACACAAGCTTTACTTTTTATCCTCCAACTGTATGGCTTATGCTTGAGTTAAAAAGTTGTAGCATCTTTTGGGTGCTGGGCTGGAGCAGCCAGTGTTTCTGCCCGTGGACTGAACAAGGAAGAGCTTCGGGCTCTGTCCTGTGGGGCTCTCGCCAGTTGGCTCTGTGGGTTTTCCTCTCCGTGCCTCGGTTTCCTCACCCACAGACTGACTTCTTGATCTTTGAAGGGACTCAGGTGAGCGTCTATGGACAGAGGGGCCCCAGCGATGCCACAGCCATCCAAGCTCTCGCTGACCTCGTGCTGCTGAGTTCCAGGTCCTTACGTTCCCAGTTCCTAAGCCACCGTGTGTGTGAGATGGTCAGATGCCATCACACGGAAACAAAGGACCTGACTGCACGGGGTCCACTGCTTTCTCCAGGGCCTCACAGAGGAGAGCAGTGAAGGCAGAATTGGAACTACCCCGGGCTTGTCTCAATGTGACATCTTTTAAGACAGGGGTTTCTAGGTATTGAGAGTGACAGAGGCAACAGAGCAGGGATTCTTAGAGGAGCCACTTTGTTTGTGGCCATTAATGGGGATGTCCTGGGTGGTGTCAGGAAGCAAGGCTCACGTGGCATTGTAGGCTCACACGGGAGTTGGTTGTGGGGCACGTGACAATGGGGATGCCCACACACTTCTTTCCGGTCTTCAGCACAATAAACACGAAAGCTGGCTGAAAGGTCAGTGACATTTACCTTTTATCTCTTCTCGCTCCCGCACATGAAGTTTCTTATTTGATTGATGCCTGGCTGGCATGGGGCTGTGGACTTGGAGAATGTCAGACCAATTTCCTCCCACTCTGAGGTCAAGATTCTAATGAATAGAGACCCTTCAGCCCTGACCTCAAGTCCCATTCCCCAGTTCACGTCAGCGTGCACACTTGTCACAGTCTAATGAGAACTCAATCAGGCACCTACTGTGCAGTGACACAGGGCCTGAGGCAGCCAAAGGGGCAGGCCTTCCTGACGGCTGTCCCCAGTCAGAACTCCCTTCCAGCTTTGTCTCCCCCTTAAAGAGGGGCAGAGGTCAAGGTTAGGAGTGTGCCGAGTGTCTTGTGATCCTCATCCTAGAACTGTGTCTCTGCTTGGCCAACTGTGAGCAGCCAGGCCTGTCTTCACCCACCTTCCTACCTCTCAGTGGACACTCTTCTGGACTCCCTGCCTCTCTCTGGACCAGGCATCTCTCCTTGGTCAGTATCTTTATATCCCAAGTACCATTTATTAGCTAAGTTAACATTGCAAGCTATGTACCATTCCTGAAACTCATTCTCTCACCTTGGAAATGGAGAGTTACTGTCAGTGTGTCAACAAATACAGAGTCTATGAAGACATTTCAAAAACACTGCCCAGTAATTTCATGGTTGTTCAAAATATATCCATTTTCTAATTTACACTACTCCCTTCGTTTCCTCTTTAAAAAAATAGATCATAGGATCCCACTGTCATGAACTGTTCTCTAAACTTGATGTTAGATTTTGCAATTACTTACAAAAGTGGGGTAATGATCCTTAATGCAGTTCATTTCTCCTTTATCTTGGAACATGGTAGGCATCAAAGGTTGCCGAGTTCGTGCTGAAAGGAAGTGTTCCCCTTTGATGACGGCCATGCCCATGCCCGTCATTGATAGCGATAGTCAGACGTTAGCGAAAGGAAGCGATGGCTGTGGTTGAGAATGAACTTGGACCTTCTCTCAGGGAAGTCAGAGCACCGTGCTGCCTTGCGAGAGTTGAGGTGGGGGAGGGAGAGCCTGCAGGAGCAGCACCTGCTGAGCGACTAGAAGGGACAGAGCACTGCCCATCTATGCCCCCTGGTCATTCCCTCTTCTGCTAATTGAGTCACAAGCTTGTCAATATACATCCCAGTCTTGGACCAGGTAGGGTCCTCCATAGACAAGCAGATACACAAGGTTTAAAAATGTATGATTTTTTATTAGCAGATGACCCAGCAACTTCCCTTGCAAGTACCTCCCCAAAGTGGGGAAACACAACAACGCAGGCCCACGCCAAGAGCTTTGTGAAGAGAGCATTCATCCGAATGTGTAGGGATTACCAGCGAATTGGAATGAGTTCCCGGCGTGGCTTTATAGCTTTGGGAGGACCCTTAAAAGATCAACATAGACCTTTTATAGACGTCCTCACAGGCTTGGTCTGAAAATGTCATTGTATCGCCCTTCTCTTGAATGCTGCTTTGGATGGATATAATGAGAACTTAGTCATGTGAATGTGGAAAGTTCTGGTATTGTGTTGGGTGGGAATGGAATTGGCAGGAGAGGATTATTAACCAATCTCTTTGGAATCAGTCTGTGCCCCAAACTCAAAGAGGCTAACACTATGAGCTATAAGTACTTCTTGATGGTAATATTCCCCATGTCCAGTTTTACTCTGAATGCAATTATGAATAAAAACAGAGGTATATGAGAGTTGAGTAAAAAAAAAAAATACACGGAAGTGCTTAGGGAGTTTGCATCAATAGAGTAAAATCTGACTTCTTATTCATCTATTTTTCAAAAAAAAATTTAAAAAATTCCATAGTAGATTCATCACAAAAAAAATTGGCATTGAACAAATTAAAGCGGAAGACTCATTTCTAGTGCATAAGCCGGCGGGAGGGCTGCTGGCCTGCACTGGCTGCTATGCATACATTCTGAACAGCTTTCTGGTTGTGTCATTAATGATGTGGGGATTTCACCAGCTTAAGCCCCATAGACATAATCCCAGGATAATTGTAAAGTAATCAGAATTCAGTGAACAACGGGTCGTCGACACTGTGCACAATCATAAAATGTTAGGGCTGAAGGGAGCAGCGTCGGGCATTGCCTTATGAAAGGATTGCTGTCACTTTTGAGTGAAAACATTTGTTTAGCATCACAGACATGGAGGGCATCGGATGCCCTCGCGTTGGGCCGTTCCTTCCTTGAATGAAAATGAGGATTGCCTTGGCTCTCGTTCCGAGGGTTGCGAGTCTCACCTCCACCAAGTGGTAGGATTCTTAGTTGTTACCTGGGCTCACAGCCCCTTTGTAGAATTCCCAGTCCCTTTGTAGCTACGTGTGGACATTCGACCAAGTTCAGGTTCACAAGACGGGACAAAAGAAAAAGGCACGTCTCTGGGGGCACGACCTTGAGTGACAGCCATTCTCCTTCTCGTCCCCTCCTCTGTCCTAGACCCTTCCTGTGGATACTGTACTGGTTTATCATAAAATATGACCAAAGCGAGGGCATTGCTCCAGGGCTGGGCCAGCAAACATCCTATAAAAGACCAGAGAGTAAGTCCTGGTTTCCTTAGGCTTTGGAAACAAATAGATACCAGCTCCACTTAGATTTAAAAAAACAACAAACAAACAAAACAACAAACTGGAAACGAGTTGGTCTGAGAACACATTTTAACTGGAAATATAATATTGCATCAGGGAGGAGACCAGTGTGAACGGAACTCTCGCTACCAAGGCAGGCTTTCCCTTTGTCCACACGTTCACATGTGATGCCATCACCATAGCCAAAGCAGGAGACTGCATCACTTCCACAAGGTGCCTGGTGTCCTTCTGCCTCTTCTTCCTTTCTTTTGGTGGCAACCTGCCCTTTTCACAAAGTTTTAAGCGCACAGTGCCGTGTCGTTGACCATGGGCATGGTGTTCTAAGCAGAACTCTAGAAGAGACCTCTCCTGCATAGCGGGAACTCTGCACCAGTTGAGCAGCTCCCTTTGCCTCTCTCGCTGGCCGCGGATAACCACCCTTCTAGGCTCTGTTTCGTGGGTTTGAATAGCGTGGAACCTCATTTAAGAGGCATCACGCCGTGCTTGCCTCCTGTGACTGGCTTCTTTCCGGGAGAGAATGTCCCCCAGGTTCACCCACCTTGCCACAAATAGTACTTCTTTCTTTTTAAAAGATGAATAATACTCAGCTGTATATTTCATAGACATTTGAATTGTTTCCATAACTTGACTGTCGTAAATAATGCTGTACATGGGAGTGCGATATCTCTTTGAGATCCTGAATTCGATGGTTTTGCATATAGACAAGCAAGTGGAATTATTGGATCATCTGACTGCTCTACTTTTATTTTTTATTTTTAGAAACCTCATGTTTTGCAAAGTGGCTGCAGTATTTTACATTCCCACCCACAGTGTAGAAGGGTTTCATGTTCTCCACATCCTCCCCAACACTGGCAATCCTTTGTTTTTTATTTTGAGGATAAACAGCTGTGTGTAGTGAGAAGTGATTTGAATGTAATTTTGATTTGCATTTCCCTGGTGATCTTGAGGTCGGACATCTTTTCATCCACCTGTTGGGCCTTAGCATGTCTTCTTTGGAAAGATGTTTAAGTCCTTTTCCTTCTTAAGGCTCATTCGATAGTTACTTTATATTTGGAATATAATATCTCTGTTTAGAATATGTATTTGAATAAGTAATTTCAATGCAAAGAAGAATGAAACAGAAGAAAAGAAGTAAAAACAATAAAATTTTAATATTTTTCCTTGTTGCATAGCACTGGAGAAACCAAATGTGTTGCTGGATTGGTTTCCACTTTGTTTTATATTAAAACAACCGAAGTGGAACGGGGATTATTATCACTGTTCCAATAACTGTCAGGTTCCTATTGCAAGACTGACACTACTTTTGTCCTTCCTTTCACCTCGCAATGTGGATGCATTGGGACGTTTCTCCCATTAAATTTCAAATGTGCTTAAGCAGTTGGGCTTGTGCACTGGCATATATTTTAACAGTGAAATTCATAAAGGAGAAAGGTAAAAGATCAAGCGTCCCCCGGTGGTGGTAGTATTGTCTGCATAGACATTTTGCCTGCTTTCTGAAGGAATCATCAGACACCATGCTGCACTTTAAAACTTAGAATGATGGAATGTATCCAATGCCCAGAAAGTGCTTGATGTGAAGGCTATCCAGGTATAAGAATACAGATGCTCAACACACAGGTGTGGAAACATGGAGCAGATGATGACTCTCAGAGGGAAGTGGGGAAAGGAAGGGTGGGAAGAGATTAACCAAAGATTTTATATGCAAACTAGATGCCCAGTGCATGGATTTGTGCACAGTGGGGTCCTTCAGCCTGGCTAGGTGGGGCTCAGGTCAAAACCGGCAGACCAATATCCCCCGAGGGGTCCCAGATTGTGAGAGGGGGTCAGTGGGTTACTGTGGCTTTGGTGGCCTTGCTGGAGTACCCAATGTGGTAATTCTCCATGTCAGCAGAAATGCACAACTACGGAGCCAGAAAAACTCGCAGAATCTTCTATTTCAGGGGAGGAAATAAAATTAGAACCCAGGGCAAAACCGTAACTCATTTCCTGGAAAAGAAATTGCTCCCTATTTTTATGCATCTAAACAGTGTCTCTCCTGAAACCAATTGAATACACATGGCCTGTTTTATAACATCAAATCTCTATTAGGTGTTCTTACAGAACAAACTGCTCGTCAGCAAGCGGCACTAGTTCAACCACCTTTTTCTACCACCATCACCCCCCCCCCCCCTCACCTGCAGCCTCCCCCTCGCTGCTGGAGGGCGGGGAGAGGACCTAGAGGCAGTCCCTCCTCCTTCCTGTTTGATACAAACTCTGGGCAAAACAGACGTGAGCTCCACCCAGGCAGAGGCCTTGCTCTCAGCCGCCTGTTCATAGGCACAAACCCTCCTGGAACATTCGGGAAGCCGGGGAGGAAAACCCCTGAGGCCTGAGCACATTTTACCGGGAAATTCAGAATCCTGGAGCAGGCAGGGCTTCCTTCTCAGGAAGGGGAGATCGCAGAGGCACGTGGGAGGCCCTAGGCTGGGCTGGCGGGCGGGCTCTGGGGTCCTTATTCCACCAAGAGGCAGAGGTACCCAGGCCCTGAGGGCCCAGTGCAGACAGCCCACAGGATTTCGGGGCAGACATTAGGGAGTGAGCAGCACCCTGTTTAGCTCCATCCAGACCCTCATTCAGGCCTCCAGCAGCGGCAGGTGTGTCTCCCGCACCTCCATGCGTACAGACCTGCCCAGCTCATGCTTTGCCGCCGCAGGCACACCTGCTCCCCTGGGCTCACTCACAGGCATCATTGGTGGAGGTGATGTGGAGAGGAATCAGGGGTGGCGCGGTAATCCCCTTCCTCGGTCCCGCAGGGAGGAGAAGGGGCGGAGCCTCAGAGCCTGTGTTCACGGCTCACAGTATTTGATGGTGATTCCTGTGGCTCAGTGACCTTCCTGAGAAAGTATGCAGCTTGTCATTTTCATGTTTGTATTCTGTAATCTTAGAAGAATGGGTAAGACTACCTTTTAAAAATATAGTTTTATTGATTTCAGAGCAGAAGAGAGGGGAGAGGGAGATGGAAGCATCAATGATGAGAGAGAATTATTCATTGATCGGCTGCCTCCTGTACACCCCCCACTGGGGATGGAACCCACAACAGGGCATGTGCCCTGACTGGGAACAGAACTGTGACCTCCTGGTTCATAGATCAACGTTCAAGCACTGAGCCACACCAGCCGGGTGAAACTACCTTTCATACCACAAAGTTCATTACATGAAACATACCAGTCTAAGTACTGATTACATTTATGCATTGTTGAGGCAACTGTAGTGTTCAATAAACATTTGGAATTATTTATAGTGCTCCGTCTAAGTTCAATCTTTATGTTGTTATGATGGATGTTACTTCTGTTTTCTCATTAAGGGACTTTCTGACTTCACTCTGAACAGCTCTCCCCGCACAGATAGGCCTGCGGACAGCAATGCTCCTTGCCTCATCCCCACGCTGTGTGTTCCTGTGTGCACCTCCCTGTGACGGAATGCTGCTGGGACAGGAGGCCCCCAGGTCCCTGCAGGGCTGTGGGTCTCAGAACACAGACC
>NW_023425525.1:1657500-1960000 GCF_014108245.1 Pipistrellus kuhlii
AGAACCTGTGTGCTGAAGCGGCCTGTTTTGCTTTTGATCCGTGGGCTTTAGAAGTCTCGGCGGTGGTATTTGAAGTTGGCTTGCAAGCAAACTCCTCGTCCTTAAAAACCTGCTTGTCCCTTAGGGTTGTATTTTGAATACCTGCCGAAACATTTTAAATTTTGCATTTATCACATCATGTGCATAGCAATGCTAAATTCTGCTTGATTAACTCATCAGATTAATTTATATTAGTTGTTAGGCAATGTAAGTGCCACTTACATGTTTAACGGATATGATTAAACGGCACTTGCTGATGTCCATAGAGATTGTGTGCTAATTTCCTTTTCTTTATCACAAACCCACTTATACTGTGCACTCCCAAGTTGTGCATAATTTGGATCCCTTCTACTTTTTGCAGAAGAAAAAGACAGAAGTTAGAAACTTGTTTTTTTCCTGTAATCCTATATAATAAAAGGCTTAATAGGCAAATTGGCTGAAGTACAGAACGGCTGGTTGCTATGACATGCACTGACCACAGGGGGCAGATGCTCAATGTAGGAACTGTTCCCTTGTGGTCAATGTGCTCCAACAGGGGGGGTGCCACTCAGCCAGGTTCACGGCTGGCTAGCACAGCAGCGGTGGTGGGAGCTTCTCCTACTTCCATGGCAGAGCTAAGGATGTCCAACTGATGGGGAGTGGGCCTAAGCCATCAGTCAGACATCCCCTGAGGGCTCCCAGACTGCAAGAGGGTGCAGTCCAGGCTGAGGGACCCCCTCTGAGTGCACAAATTTTGTGCACCGGTCCACTAGTGTCATATAAAACACTTCCCCTCTAGATACCATGGAGGGTGTGACATCTTCCTTTCTGGTTAGAAGAAATAGAGCTTGAATACTTTTTGAAACTGGATTTGCAAATAGACTTTCCGTGTGTAAATGACTCAAAACTTATAAGGAGACAAGCAGATTTCAGCAGAACATGGCATGGCAAGGAGCAGGCACTGTCTCCTGTTCTCTTTATGCCTCCCTGGTTTTGTGGGATTGGGCGAATCAGGCCTGCTTCTGGGGAAAACCCAGCCCCTCCACTGGGAGAAGCAGGCTTAGATTAGTAGCCCAGTGGCCTTCATGTCACTCTGCCAAGAACCAGTGCCAACTGGTGTCAATTGTTCTGGAAAAGAGAGTGTTGAGAGCATCCATCTCCCATCTCCACTAGTCCTCCTCCCCAGGATCTGGCCCATCTTTGGGAGGAGGGAGGGTGGGAACAAAAAGAATGCAAAATAACTATCCCAGGGTCTCTATCTTGCAACGAGGGAGGGAGGGTGAGGAAGTTTGTTACATATCCCCGTAGTGCCAGGAACAGAAGGCAATCAGCACATGGGTGTAAAGGTTGGCCGAAGCTAAGGGATCGTAGCTGTCGCTATGTGTTTCATTCCTCCTGTCCTCGCGCAGAAAGAATATTGGGTATTTAGTGTCATTCTCTTCCTTCGACTGGCGGCTCTGGAGCAAATGTTAGAAACTGTCACAAATGGCTCAGGCTGAGAAAGGAGCTTTATTACTGATGGCGCACAGACCGTAATTTGGCGAAGTCAGATAATCATGATGAGGTAAGTAAGTCTCCTCTTAGCACAATAATGCTGATTTTAATGGAATTATACAGGCTTTGGAATTGCTGCTCTACTAAGCTGCAATATTTTAGAAAAGTTATTAACTTGTAATGAATGCGCAATTAAAGATCGCTCCTATTGAATAGCTCCAATGTCTTTAAAGTTAAAGTGCATTTCCCACATAAGAAATTGCTAGTTCTTTAAATATTATTAATTTTAAACTGGTAGTTAATTTAAAATGAATAGCAAATTGAAGATACTATTGCATTCATTGTTATTGAGTGTTAGTTTATCAGATGTGCTGAAATTCCAATAGCATAATGACTTGCCTCATTCTTTAAAGCACATTAACTACAAAAGAACTATGAAAAATATGTAAACAGGAAAAAAACAATAAATTCCACAGGTGAGCCTCTCTTTGGAAGGTAAATATATAAATTTTGGTCCCCAAATTAATATAAAGAAAAGAACTTCATGGATAGTTTCTGTGACTTCACATTTTCAATGCTTAAATTATAAATAGACATAGCTGTGAGTACTGAAGTGTTAACATAAAGAAAATTAATAAATATATGCCCTCAGCCAGTTCAATAATCTATAATTTTCACTTGCAAAATCAATTCAATTGTGAATTTAATCCAATATTTATTTTTCAAAAAAACAGTGATTGAAAGAAACATATTACCAATTCCACATTAAAATATTTTCATGTGAAATCAAATTAAACTTTTTAAATTTGAAAAACTACAAAACTATTTAAAATGTGACCTATGAAGGTATAAAAAAAATGAAATTTTCTCAGCTTACCAATGGATGACATATTGTCATATTGTGTTAATATACTACCAAAAAGCTTCCTTTTTACATTCAATTTATGCCACTATTGACTAGCATTGGCTTTTCTTTATTAACATGTTTTAATTACTGAAGATGAATGGACTATTTCCCAGCTGTTAATTACATATATAAGCTAAATCAGTGACATGTGGTCTCAGATTATATAATCTATTTCTTCTCTTACTTCTCAATATGAAGCATTCACTTCCCCTGTTCTATTCTTGCTTCTTATATCAACTTTATCTTGCTGAGGAATAGCAATAACAAAATGGTTTAGAGTCCCAGTTTAGACTGTACTTTAAGGTAGTTTACATAGTATTATCATTGGCATATAGCTCTATATTAGAAAAAAGCCAAAACTTTACAGAGCAAACTAGAGGTCAATGAACCTTATGACCAACCAAAATAAAGAACTAGAAAAGTTTGGGTGTAGTCTTGTACCTTTACATATCTGAACTCACATTCAGTGTTCTTGTCATGACAAGAGCTGTCTTCCTTGCTTACAATTAATGGAGACATTGTAACATATAAACCTTAAATTATCTTTCCCTTGACTAATCTATATTCAGTAAACAAGCTGACTATAGAATGGCAGGGTGAAATAATAGCTATTTTCGATATAATCTCAGCAATGACTGGAAACCACATGGCTATGAGTTTGTTGCATTGACTACTGACAATGAGAAAATGAGTTTCTGGAATTACTCCCAGATAGAAACAAATATATGACCACTAGGAAGAAGACCTGGGGCAGGTGATGAGAATTCTGGTAACACCCATCACTCTTTCCAATGTCTACTGAAGCCGATGGATTAATATCCAAGTTACTGACATACTCTTTAAATGAGTTCATGGACACATTCTCAAAAAACAATTGCGGAAACTTGGTGAAACTTAGAAGTGCTACAGGTTAGAAGTTTGGCAAATGATTACCACACTTGGAAAAGTTGGGCAGAGATTGTGCTTACTGCTGCTGGAGCATAATATCCCTTCCTTTCTAAGGAACACATCATTAAAGATGAAAGATGGCTCCTCGGAGAAGGAGGTGAACATAGACCCACAAAGAACAAATCATGTCAGACAAGGCATTTGTGGACAAGATTTAGAAAAGTGTAATATCGAAGTGATGGATTAGTAGCTGATTGAAAAACTCAACCCAAAGAGGTGATTAATGGACAGATGTCAAGTGTGTGAAGACAGGTGCCCGCACGGGGCCACTGGCTTTATCCTTGGCCATGTCCTTTCCAAAATTTTATCAATCATCTAGATAAAAATATGAAAGGCATGACGTGGGCAAGGCTATATAACAAGTATGCAAAATGACTAATTAAATAATAGGAGACTTAGATTATTCCTTTTAAAAAAATCTACTCAGAAATGCAACTACCAAAAAAAAGGTGATTATGTAATCTTCAAAATATAGAAGGACAGTTATTTAAAACAAGGAAAATAGCAGCCTTGTTCAATTCTCTAGTGAAACTAGGACACTTAGAAATCTGCATTTGGTTTGTGTTGCACACTTTAAAAGAAAATGTAAGATTAAAAGAAGGGGAAAGAGGGCAGAAAGTTACATTATGCTATATGAAAACAGTTTTAATAACAGAGATTTTTTCAGGCAATATCACTATGCTGACTGGTCAGTGACAGCTTATCAGATGCCCTGTATTTATTGTGAGCTGATGTGTCAGCAGAATGAAGAATGGTGCCTACAACCCACTGGGAGACAGATTTATATTCCAGCCGCTGATGAGTGCACAGTCAGTGAGCAGACCGGGAGGCGGTAAGGACCCGCCTCTGTTCCTGGTCACGTGGAGGCCAGGTGGCCATTTGGTCAGTAGCGGGTCTACAGGAAACATGAGCTGCAGAGAGAGGGCGTTTATTTTACTTCATTAAAGGGAGCAAAGGGCCAGGTGCCCTGATGGCACAAGGCACCTAAGGCAGACTGGGCTGTCCTTTGAATCGCCAGATGGTGAACTAGGAACTGGGGTAGGTGGCAATGGCGGGGCTAGGCTGGGGAATGGGGGGAGCAGGGGAGGGGAGGGGAGCCTGCACAGCAGAAGATGGCCCTGATCACAGGCTAGGCCTAGGGCCCCCACCCATGCATGATTTCGTGCACTGGGCCTCTAGTTATGGAATAAAAACTTATATGGGAATTAGACTTTATATAGCTATGAAAACATTTTGGAAATAATGAGTGGCAAAGGATTAGAGGTAAGACACCCAATGGCCCTGAGGAGGAAGAGCTGGTTGAAACTTGTGGATAGCGAGTACCCTTCCTGCTGGAGTGGCAGGGTCCAGATGCGGGTGTGGCTCTCCCCTCCCTGAGTTCCAGGAATCTGGTGTTGGCCTGGACCCGTGAACAACTGTAGGAGGTGGCAGAGCAATGTGGACCAGTGCTGTCGCTTGTATTAATGGGTTGTATTTGGTACAAAAAAGTTGGATTGTGAAAGAAAGGGAGAAAAAAAGAAAGAAAAAGAAAGAAAGAAAGAAAGAAAGAAAGAAAGAAAGAAAGAAAGAAAGAAAGAAAGAAAGAAAGAAAGGAAGGAAGGAAGGAAGGAAGGAAGGAAGGAAGGAAGGAAGGAAGGAAGGGAGGGGGAGAAGGAGGGAAGACGGACTCACAAATGAGCTGATTAGTGTAAAAAGAAAGAACAGACAGAGAAGAGCATCAGCAACAATAGGGCAGCATTATCAATTAAATGCTAAAAAATTTGAAAACGTGGATAAAAATGGTAGATTTTAGAAACGCATGTGTCAACATTGGCACAAAACTGCCTATAAAACCTGAGTAACCAATTAAAGAAATTGAAAGGGTGTTGAAAACCTTCCCATGCCCCTAAAAGCCCCAGAACCTGATGATTTAATAGAAATATTTTACTAATTTAAAAAAATTCCCATTTTATGCAAAAGAGAAAGTGAAAAGTAACTATAGCTGCCAATTTCAAGTTTTGACTCTAGTGTAACCTGAGAAGGGGTAATGACAGTAGAATGTAATTATCATTTCAACTATGAATATAAATATAAAAGTCATAAATAAAATATGATAATCATGATAAATTTATGATAATCATAAATAAAATCTTAACTAAATATAATAAATGAAATGAAATGCATTCTTAATAAATTGAGGTTATGTCAGGAATTACAAGATGGTTAAAAAATGTAATTCACTACATTAATTAAAAGAAATATAGTTATTTCTAGCAATGCAGAAAAAATAACCTATTTAATACCTTATTAAAAATTAAACCAACAAATTAGAAATGGAAAATCTAACTCCCTGAGTCTTGCATGGATTTTATATTAGATAGACACTAGGTAGAAGATAGATAGGAAGATGGGTAGATAAATAGATAGGTGTTGGATATATAGACAGATAGAGCAAATAAAAACATTCCCTTCAAAATTAAATCCAGAACAAACATGCCATCTCCCCCACTATTGAGCATAGTGTGCAATTCCTGGCCAATGTTATAGAGAAAACAAACAGGGCTGTGCAGCCTGGAAAGAAGGAGATGGAACTCCCATTAGTTCAGGATAATATAGTTGTCTGTCTAATTGAAAACACCAGCAGAAATAGTGGACAATCTCCTTGAACAAATTAGTGAGATCAGGGATGTTTCCATCTTTTTAACTATAAAAATTTGGTATACTGGCAATTTTAATTCAGAAAACAAGATGTCATGTAGTGAAGCAATAGAATTACAAGCTAGGAAGTTATTAACCAAGAAGATGCATGAACACCACAGAGAAGACGTTGCAGGAGCAACAATGATAAGAACGCGTCATTTCCAACTGGAAACTCTCAGAAACTTCATCGAAACTTCATCTCAACTAAGTGCACAGTGTCTCAAATAGCTGTGTGTATAGCTAGTCATGGAAAAGTGATGTGACTTATCTATATATATGAAAGCCTAAGCTACTGGAACAACTGGTTGCTATGAGATGCACTGACCACCAGGGGGCAGACACTCAATGCAGGAGCTTTCCCATGGTGGTCAGTGTGCTCCCACAGTGCAGTGCTGCTCAGCTGACCCATCCATCCCAGCGGCCCTCCAGCCAGCAGCAGACACTCACTTCCTCGGTAGTCCTGCAGGTCCCATCTCCAGAGAATGGGCCAAGCACCGACAGACCAGCGCCACCAGCATAATTCTGACAGCACCACTGGCCTCCTGGAAGTCAGCCTCAGACACCATGACTGCTTCTCCTCTCTAGCTGCTCCACAAGGAACAAAGGATATAAAAGCGGCCGCCCAGGTGGCTCCTGACAACCAGCACCAATGTCAGTGGGACAGATCCAGATCCTGAGCCAGCAAGGGCATCCCACCACCCATCCAGAGGGCCAATCACATCCTGGCCTCCCCCCCCCCACACACACACACACACACACAAACCCCTCAGAATCCCACCCACGCACAAATCCATGCCCTGGGCCTCTAGTCAGATATAAAACACATTTAAAACAATAGTATTAAAAAGTGCATATTATCATTGGAAGAAAGAGAAACATGGAACAATACAGACATTTCAGGAAAACATACAAAATAAGAGATAGCTGAAAGACAAGTCCAGGACATGAAAACACGATACTCTGAAGATGATAATACAATTCAATGTGGAACATGTATATTAATAATAAATAAAATTGAGGAAGTCTGAAAAAATAAAACTGGATTCCTGTCTCTTACTTCCTATTAATTTCTACTTCCACATAATTAAAAAACTGAAAGTGAAAGGCAGAATCTTCTCAGAATGTAAACTTGCAGTTGTATGCTAACAAGGAGGGAGCTGTGGTCCCTGGTGGGGAAGGGTGGGGAGGTGAGGGGGGAGCTGAGTTTTGGCATTCTCGGTAGACTCTTTGGACCCTTCTCTCCATCGTCTCTCCCAGCCCTGCTCTGAATTCCTGATGCCCCGCTCCCACCTCCCCTGGGTTCGGACCTCTGCCTCCTCGGGCTCCCCACAAAAGCTCGGGGTTCCAGCCTCTCTGCACTAAACAGTCACCCTTGCCCATCTGCTCTCCAGCATCCAAAGTTACTTGGCCATAGATCGAAGGCTCTTCTCAATTGATCTCTCTCCTGACATGAAATTATTTACCCTGACATGGTTTTAATCAATGCTAACATCAGATACCTTGTTACACAAAATATTAAAGTTTCTCATCCTTACGCAGGTCATTTAAAAATGTTCTTAGTGATAATAGATCAACCGAAGGACTTGTATACATGCATATAAGTACAACCAATGGACATAAAACTATGGGGAGGGAGGGGATATGGGGAAGGGAGGGAGGGGGGCAAAAAAAATCATTAAAATATGTAAAAAAATAAATAAATTAAAAAAAATAAATAAATTAAAAATGTTCTTAGTGGAGATTTTTCAGTATCACCCACAATGTGTTGGAATATTTCCATTCGGATCCAATTAAAACACGGACATAATTTTTTTTAATGGAAGATTCACATAAATTCTGAAATCCAGGGTAAGGTATGTCAATCTCTTCTTCCACATTTATTGAACTCGCCCGAATATTAAAGTGCTCTAAGCAGCCAGGTAATCAGAGGGGGTAATATGTCCTTGTCACACAGCTGCCTTGCATTGATTTCACTTAAGAGCGTGAAAATTATACTAAAAGTGTCTGCCCTTCTTTTTCATCACAATAACCTTGCGTGACATGGATGAGCCAGCCAAGGTCAAACTCTCTCTGGGGTCCCCCCCTATTATGATGACACAGAAACGCATTCCTGAGCTGGCTCCTGACCCCGGAGGGAGCAGCAGGCATGCCTGGTAAGGGATAACCCTATGAGCAGACTTGCACCATTATTCAATTGAGCTTTTAAGGCTGCCTACAGAAGAGGGGGAAGATCAAATAACTGGAGTTAGGGAACATTTGCACTTCCAAATTCCAGTGCTTACAATTATCCTTTGACAGAGAAGCAGGGAGATCACAGACTCACTGCCCGGTCACAGAGGCTGCCCCTGGAGGCAGACCGCCCTGCTGGCCCGGCTCACCCTCCTGCCTGGCTGTTTCTCCCCAAGTCAGAGCGTGCGGGAGCTGGCAGTGAACACCAGGGTCTCATGGAATTGGGGGTTTGTTTCCTCTATTCAGACTCCTTGGGAAGACAGGAAACCTGACATCTGAGGATCTCTGCCCAGTGACTTTCTATGAGGCTTTTTAAAAAGAATTAGTCTCCCAGTCTATTCCCTCTTGTCAACCCGCCTCCTGGATCCCGGGTGCTGGGGAAGCCATGATGGCGTCCACACAACGGGGCAATACTAACCCTGTTCCTGAGGCCTGTTACAGAAGGTACCCACTCAGCCGCTGACTCAGTCGACTTAGTACTCACGTAAGGCCTAGGAGTGGGGAAAGTGATGGTTCCCACTTGACAGACACGCTATTGAGCGAAGAAATTAAATGTGTCCGGAAAGTCACTCAGGGAGTAAATGTCACTCAGCGCCTCTCGATTGATTTATAGGATGCAGCAGCAGCTGGCTTTGGACACTCCTATCCTATCCTTTCTCTGATCAGAACCTCTTTACTTTCTTAATATGTTTTTATTGATTTCAGAGAAGAAGGGAAAGGGAGAGAATGATGGAAACTTCAATGATGAGAGAGGATCATTGATGGGCTGCCTCTTGCACGCCCCACCCTGGGAATGGAGCCCAAAACCCAGACATGCACCTCAACTGGAAATCAAACCTCAATCTCCCAGCTCATAAGTCAACACTCAACCACTGAGCCACACTGGCCAGGCTGATCATAACCACTTCAAATAAGCCCATCTGCTTCTGCTGATAGTGCAAATAATGATAATATTGTTCAGTGTGATCTCTATATATTGATGCTTATTCGTGCCCATGCACACATATTTATACTCGTCTACATAAATGTATGCTTGGTTTCTGCAAGGTCTGTTCCCACCCTCTCTGCATGTGTGTATCTATCACAGTTTTATTTTTATTGTCGTTGTTTTTTCTGTTATGCATAGGATCTTTTATTCTAGTGCATTTTGTGAATGCTTTTTACTTTTAAGTTAAAAAATTGAGATTTTTGTAGAATATTAGATTGGACTTATCACTCTATCCACCTTGCTAAACTCAGAAATTAAAAAATAAAGTAGCCGAAACTGGTTTGGCTCAATGGATAGAGCGTCGGCTTGGGGACTGAAAGGTCCCCGGGTTTGATTCCGGTCAAGGGCATGTACTTTGGTTGCGGGCACATCCCCAGTAGGGGGTGTGCAAGAGGCAGCTGATCGATGACTCTCTCTGATGGATGTTTCTAACTATCTCCCTTCCTCTCTGTACAAAATCAATAAAATATATTTTTTTAAAAATATATTTTTTTTAAAATAAGCTATCATTTTCTTTCTTAGGTAAATAATTACATTTCCTCCAGATACTTCAACTTGTGCGTTTCTTCCTCTCAAATTGCTTTGCAGTTGATATTAGTCAGGCCCAATGAGGGTTTTCTGCGGTAAAAATGGCCCAAGCAAGCTTTTTGCAGCTAATAAAGGACCTTTCTGTCCCATTATCCCCACTTCTTCGGGAGCCTGCTGACCTACATTGAGGCTTCTCCAGTGTCGAGGTCTCTTCATTTCAGCTCCTGAGCTTGCATTTGGGGTGGCAGGACAAGGAAGACAACAGGCTGCATGCCGGCTTCTCATTGTCCCCGGCACAGAAGTGAGACAAAGCATTTCTACTGACATCACAGTGGCCC
Organism: Pipistrellus kuhlii; assembly: GCF_014108245.1. Classification (NCBI taxonomy): domain Eukaryota; kingdom Metazoa; phylum Chordata; class Mammalia; order Chiroptera; family Vespertilionidae; genus Pipistrellus; species Pipistrellus kuhlii. The sequence goes on from NW_023425525.1 coordinate 1,667,630, forward strand.
GCAGGCAAGCAATGCAGCTGCATCTAAATTCCAAGAGAGAAAGCCTAACTGCCCTTTTTGTCCCGACATGGCACCGGAATTACCTCCTTATATCTGAGCCTTTTATCTTCATTAATGAACTTGACCAAGGTCACCAAACACCATTAAAGTTACTTTTATGAATGTCAATTCTTGACTTCTTTTCTTTTCTGGCAATAATGGGATTACATAATAGTTACTAATTAACTCTAATATTTTCTATATTTCCTGATGAATGTTCTTAGTAGATCAAGAAAATTCATTTAGTCCTTGAGTGCCAAGAGTTTTTTTTTAATGGAAATGCATTTAAATTTATCAAATTTATGTAACTACATGGCCAATAATTTTTTTTCATTTTATAAATTTGTTAATATAATGAATTATATTGATCTATTTAAAAGTGACAAAGCATAATCATTTATTGATGTAAAATTCATGAGTTAATTATTTTTAGTATACAGAAAATTAAATATAATATTCAATATTATAATTGACATTGTCCAGCTAAGCTTTGCATGGAAATCTTAATCCACAAACGTAATATAACCATTGTTGGTATATATACACTGAGTGGCCAGATTATGATGATCTCTGAATGCATAATAAACTGCCACTCAGTGTACTTCTGTTGAGTACCTCATTTATTTGATATCAAAGATACTATAAATCATGCACCTGACCAGTTCTCCCCTTTGCACTGGCTGATAGAAAGCTCAGGGCAAATAGGCGGTTGATCTCCAGCAAAAGTCTAGAATACTTTTGGTACCCATTTGAGATACAAATACACTGAGTGGCCAGATAATTATCTGTTTATAATCTGGCCACTCAGTGTATGTTTGGGGCTTTTTGAAGTGTAGGCTTTTTGAAGATTATTTTGTGTGTCTTGGGGACAATTTCAATGGAAATGTATCTGTTCTTTTCAAGTACAGATGGTAGATTTCTCATAAAATTGGACTGGTATTCATCTGATGGAAGATGTATGTTCTTTAGATAGTTAGACTATTAAGTTTTTTGGTTTTTTTACTCTGATCAGAAAATGGTCATTTCTAAGTTACTAAACATTTTAAACCAAAATCCATTTTTTTTTACTCCATAATGATATTTTTTAAACTTAGCATCATTTTGTATTGTCATAGCCTCACTACCTTTCTCAGTCGAAAGATCAGAAAATTTAGCCAGGTCAACAAGGCTCAGTGGTTGATCATCGACCTACAAACATGGAGGTTATGGTTGGATTCCTGGTCAGAGCACATGACCAGGTTCCTGGCTTGATGCACAGTGTGGGGCATGCAGGAGGCAGCCAGTCAATGATTCTTTCTCATCACTGAAGTTTCTATCTCTCTCTCTCTCCCTCTACCTACCTCTCTGAAATCAATAAAAATATACTTTAAAAATAAGAAATTTTAGTTTCTTATTGCTGTAAAATATTTATCTTAACAACCTTATCTTTTTTAGCCAACCATGTGGAGTGGGATTGCCCAGCTAAGCTTTGCATGGAGATCTTAGCCCAGAAATCCTATCTAATAAAAGGGTAATATGCAAGTTAAGCATCACTTTATCACAAAGATGGCAGCGCCCAGTCCTCTCAGCCCAGCTGGAATCCCCCAGTCCCATGGGGGGTGGCCACTAAGAGCGGGCAGCGTGAGCAGCCTGGCAGCCCCGGATGGGCCTCTGGGCAGCAGGCACAGAGCGGCCAGGCCCCACAGAGAGCTACTGGCTCACAGATGCGTGTGCAGGGCTACTAGTATAATAAAACCATTGTTGTTTAAGTTCTAGGGCCCTTTGCTACATAGGCATGGATAACAGGAGAGGGGCAAAGGTAGGACCCAAGTTTTGAATGTCTTCCACTCTCCTAATGAAGACCCTCCTCTAATCCTAATGTTTTTATCCTCCTCTCTAAGATTCAACTGCGACCTGATGGGAAACACCGCTGGTGTTACACTCAGTTCTGAGATCTCACTTCTCTCTGCACGTATTTCTAATGACTGATGGTTTGCTTTCCAAAGAAAGTATGTGGCCCTCTAAGAAGAAGGGGATGTATCCTTTGGTTTACCCTGTGAATACTGCTGTTTGGGGGCTTGCTTTGTGAAATCACAGGTGACGACATTTCTTTATTAAGTACTAGCTTGATTCATTATTTAATTTAAAGGACTTTGAGCAGAGGAGTCAGAATTACAAAAAATAGGCACTATCATTATTTACTTTATTCTGAGAAAGCCCTGTGTGCTTTTCTCAAGATAAAACAATTAGGAGGCACATCACACCCAGTGTCCTCTCTTCTCTGAGGGATGAGTTTTCTTTTTCTTTGAACTCAACACTCTCAACAATGAAGATTCAGAGGAGGAAGGGCGATCTGAGAGGCCTTAACTCATGTGTAAGTTCAGAATGTCTGACATAGCTGCTCCTCGTGGACAGCCATGGTGGACGAATGAATGACACAGCACGCGGGCAACATTTTCTTCCTCCGGTGGAGCGCTGTGTCGGTTTACTTGTTCCCGTGGATGGAAGTATCAATAAGACATCATTTCTCAGGGCAGAGACCACTTGGCAGAGCTCTTGCTTCTCCTCCTGTCTGTCTCTGCCCCTTTGGGACGGGAGAGCCCAGCATGTGTGGGCCTGCTGCGTGCCGAGATTAATGAGAAGAGAACAAGTACGTGCTTTTCCACTTGAAAGAAGCTTTGTGAAAAGGTTATCGTCAAGTGTCTGGATCAGAGTGGCAGGCACTTCCAACAGCTCCCCGATGCAAGGTGTTTATCTTTCTAAAGTTCACTTCTCTGAACACCACACACTCTAATTGGCCCACAGAGTACGGAGATGTCTTCCAGCTTCACTGCTGGCTGACACACCTTGGCAGGATTTCCCCCTGATGAACTCTGAGTCTCACCTTGCCTCCAGCATGCCAGGAAACCTTGTTCCAAACATCAGATTACCAAGAGTACCCAAACTCTATACTTTTCTCAACTTGTTCCCTATACCTTGCATTTTTTTCATTTTTGTCTACCATTCTAGGACTCAATCATCCAGGATCCATATAAGTATATTATTTTTGAAGTGTATTTTCACTCATGTATTTTTGGTTACCCTCCCTTATATTTCACATACACGTGAACAGTATAGGTTGCATGTATTCCTAATATAGGACTCGTCATTATGTTTTGCAATATTGTAATTTCTTACTGTATCTCGTCATAGATTGTGAATTTCTCAAAAGCAGAAATCAATTCTTCAAGTTTAAAAATATATAAAGATGTCTAGAATAATACACCAAACGTTTATGTATACTCTTCAAGGTAGTAAGTATCATTGTTCCTATTGTATCATTTTTTTAGGTATTTTTATTAAAATTAAATCTAGATTTGTTGTGATCTTCTTTGTTTACTCCATCAGTTATATACCAGTCCATTTCTCATCATAAGCACATGTATCCTAAATTTGGTGTATCTTTCCATATGGAAAAAATGTTCATATATTTGATGCTGTTGCATAAACACACAGCATACACATAACACACACACACACTCTCTCTCTCTCTCTCTCTCTCTCTCTCTCTCTCTCTCTCTCTCTCTCCACACATATAATATAAACTCTGGGTAAATCTTTTTACACAAACACACCAAGAGTTGTGTAGGAGGATGTTTGTCACAGTTATTTGCAGGGACAAACTTTTTAGATAACTTGGTGGCTTTATTTATGTGAGTGAACAAGTAATATATGGTATATACATACAGTGCAATACTATTCAGCGAAATGGAACATTTTGAAAAACATGATATTGAATAAGAATTGCATTCATAGGATGGACAATTAATATAAGTTTAAAACATAAAACAGATGTTCTAGATAAACATATATGAAAACCAATGTGTGAAAGATAAATTGGAATTATACACATTGAATACAAAAAACAATGGAAGACAATGCAGTTGTGCTGGTAGCCAAGAGGAATGATTGATAATTGAATAAAAGGAGGGACTCAATATACAGTGATGGGTGAGATGACACCTTGAAGTGAAGGGTAAAGTCACCCCAGTGCTAAGTGTCTGAACAGAATGACAATTGAAGGAATTAAGTCTCGGTGTAAGCCATGGACTGAATTGGCTTCCTGACAGATCTTTTCCATTTTTAATTAAAAAACTAATAAATTGCTACTGAAGTTTATATCATTTCATTTAATGAAATTCCAACATTATAAGTCATGAATTCACTGGAACGCAGTGGATGCACTTACAGCACTTGATGAAATCACAGGACGAAGCGCGATGGCATTAATCCATGTAACTCACCTAAATCACTCTGTCTCTACATTTCTACAATTGCCCTTGGTGTTTCCATATCTGATTGATTAGTCGGTATTAGCAGGCCAGGCTAGACAATGGGACAGAGAATTGTTCTAAGGAAAGTTGACCCAGTGTAACTTTGTGAGTAAAATGCATTTAATCAACTGAATTAACTATGAATATGTTTCATCAGCTCTAATAAAATCACTACAATATCAGATGCAACATGAAAAACATAGCCCATCATCCCTTCAAGTTGACTAATATAAAATCCCACACAGAGATATGGATATGATCAATAATGCCTGCAGAGGCCGGAATGGGAAATATTAAACCTAATGTTATTCTCTAGATTACATCTTGATGACACACTTGGTAAATGTGTTTTATTTAATATTAATAAGCCCCTCAAATATTTGCTCTTTTAAGAACTTATATTACTTTTGCGGGTCTTATCAGACTATTCTGGGAGAAAAATATATTAAGATTAAAGATAGGCTGGAAGTAATAACATTTTCATAAATAGGATTTATAAATCTCATAAAAACCTGGAAATAGACCCTTACTTTTTGCCACATTATTTATAGAGAGCTATGCTATTTTGAGTGAAAGTTGTATAGTCTCGTTTATCCCTAATGCTTGGTTTTATTTTGTTTTATTCAACAGCTCTGGTAGTAAATTTCATTTTTCTGTATGGCTTCATCAGTGTTAAATGTACCTCTGAACATTCACTTCAAATCTTGGGGTTTGGTAGTTTCTGGAATTTGCTTGTGCCTTTTATACACTGGGATGAAAATATGCAGTCATGCCTGTAGGGCAGCACCAAATGCCAGAAGACAAAAATGGTGGAAAGCTGAGCTGATGGTTTTGTTGACCAGAAGTCACAGTCTCACCTTGTAGACTTTTTTCAAGGGTCGGGACACCTTGCTTGCCACTTGAGACATTCCACACTGTGTGTGAAAACTGAGCTTCCTTCTGTGGACCAGTGTGTTTCCCGAGCGCATCTGAACTGACGGTCCACCCCTGGACAGTGACCTCGGTGGCACTCTCCGTATGCTCTTTACGAACTAACGGTTATGAAGGGTGACATCTTTGTCACACTTTGTGACAGATGCTGCGGATACACAGGTGACAAAGAAAGGCATGTCCCCTTCCCTCAGAGTGGGGACATAGATTGCCATGCCTTAGAAAAAGGAAAGGAAAGGAAAGGGAAGGGAAGGGAAGGGAAGGGAAGGGAAGGGAAGGGAAGGGAAGGGAAGGGAAGGGAAAGGAAAGGAAAGGAAAGGAAAGGAAAGGAAAGGAAAGGAAAGGAAAGAAACAAAAGTAGAGCTTGTCAAGGATAAAGATAAACATACCAAAAATAAAATTAGGGCCAAACTCTATGTTCTGCCTAGAAAGAAACAAGCAGAAATAAACTTTAAAAAACTTTAAAGCCCTTGTGAATTCATAAAGTGAGAATTTTCTTTGACTAAAATACCCTGGATGGGATCAAACTTAATATATGCAACCCAAAATAGAGACATAAGGCAAAAGAAGTAGATAAACTTCTGTCAAAATCAAGTCTGTGAAATAAAAGGTACTCTAACTAGCTCTATAATAAGTAAAAATAAAAACTATGAAAGAAGACATATGAATCTCAGAAGATCAATAACAAAACTCTCCCTGAGGCCCGTTGGGATGACCTGAGTAAGAAAGCGCCGTAGGAAGGGAAGACCTGACAAGGAGAGCGAGGCAATGCAAGTGCTTCTCCCACAGCTCCGGGCTCTGGAACCAAAGTCACCTCACCCCACGCCCACCCAGCTCAGCGAGTGAAGCCCACGCTCCTGTGTCGCAATATTCCTGAGCACAGGTGTCCCAGAAGCTCTCCGGCAGGAACCAACAAAGGCATCTTAAAGTCAGAGCGTTTCAGATGTCTCCCATTTTACTATCAACAATAAAAAATATACTTTAAAAAAAATATAGAAGAGTTTCAGGTTTTTATTTTAAAGCACTAAGGACCAAAGATAATAAAATGCACACAGAGCTTTGTGTAGAGCAGGTTGTTGCCAAATATGGCCCCATCAAGCCGAGTTGCTAACTATGCACAAAAAAAATAAGAAAAACTATGTACAGAATGCTCCTGGGAAAAATTAATTTCACTTATTTATATATTTATGTACATATCTTAACTTGTGCTCTAGTTGACTGATAGATGAGTCAGATCAAAACTCACAAACAGAGAAGGTGTGGTCAGTCATGAAGTGGATCAGATAACAGAAGGTGGTTCCAAGCAAGCCAATAATATCCTTTCATCACAATGTAAAATTCAAAAATAACCTGATAAAAAAAAAAAACTAGAGGCTTGATGCATGAAATTCATGCACTTAGGGGGTGTCCCTCCGCCTGGCCTGCACCCTCTCGCAGTCTGGGAGCCCTCAGGCAGGGGATGTCTGACTACTGGTTTAGGCCTGCTCCCTGGAGTTGGACATCCTTAGCGCTGGTGGGGAGGTGAAAGAGGCTCCTCCCACCGCTGTTGTGATTGGCAGCTGTGAGCCCAGCTCAGGGATCTGGCTGAGCAGCGCTCCCGCCATGGGAGTGCAACTGACCACCAGGGGGCAGCCCCTGCATTGAGCGTCCGCCCCCTGATGGTCAGTGTGCATCATAGAGACCTGTCGTTCCACTGTCTGGTCAATTCGCATGTTAGCCTTTTATTATATAGGATTATAATATTTTAATTACAGCATTAACGTGCAGATTTAAAAACTGGATTGTATTGTTAAGTGAGTTTTGTGTAAGAAAGAAAATTAACATTTGACTTTATACATGTGCATTTAATAGATACTATTGTCTTCTACACACTACTAACCAGGTGGTGGGTCTGGTGGAACTTCAGGATCAGTTAGTAACCTGCCATGTAAAGCAGAGCCTCCAGATACCAGTCCAGGCTTGTGTAGCCTCTCCCATGGCACTGGCCAGCCTGCAGGTGCCTGTGTTGGCTCCGGCGTTCCTCCACAGCCCATGCCTCTCCGGCCATAGCTGCAGGATTGCCTTGAAGGCTCTTCATTCAGAAGCAGCTGTGAGCACATATGGATAGCCACACCCTCCAACCTAGCTCAGCTCACTCTCTCCTTCCATCCTCCCTTTGAACCTAGAATGTTACCTGGGATGCGAGTTCACCATATCCTTCGGCAATATTCACTCTGCTATAGAGAACAAGTACTTCAAGTTGGACGGATAAAACCCAGGATGTAGGTAACCTGTGGAGAGAGTGGGCCATAGCAGGCAGAGATAAATTAAAGAGTATATGTGTGCTAAAAATAGATAAAAAGGGGGGAGGGACCAATTATTCCCGAGGCATCAACTGTTCATGACAGTTATTGCATCCGTCAACTGGCCACCCGCTGCTGATGTTCAGAAGGTCCCCTGAGTTTTCCACCCTCGCGAGCGTGTGCACGTGGTAGCTGCTCAGCAGGTCCTAAGCGAGTGGCAGCTGCGACCAGGTGTCTTGATAAGAACAGGGATGGATGGGAAAGGGTGTGCTAGCTCTTTAACTACGCCTGTCCAGAGGACAAGACGTGTGCCACCAATGGTCTGCGCACACAACTTTCTCAGTTTGTGTGAGAAATCTGAAAAGTATACTCACCTGCCTTTAAAAGCAATTGAGTAATAATTGGGTTGATTTAAGCAATTGTTCAGCTTTCCCCGAGAGCGACATCAGACTCAGGTGTGTGGCCCTTTGTAACTGTCCTCTCCCTCTCCCTCTGCCCCTGCTTTAGACGTTATTCCGATTTGGTGGACCTATGTTCGAAGCCCTTTGATTCTGCCCCTGACCTTCCTGCCGCGTGTCTCCTCAGACTTGCAGGAGGGGGGGGGGGTGTTACTTGGGGACCATCACACCGCCCTGTCCACTCCCCTTTGGAGTGTGTCCGGGTCACTGAAGCGTTTTTCTCTTCTCTCTTCCTGAGAAGGTCTGTTTTCCTCCTCTCACACTCAAACCCCTCCACTTTCCCCCACAGGGCGCCCTGCCCTCCTCCACTTGTGACATCTAGCAATGCGCTGCAGATCCGACAGACCTCATAGGACAACTCAGTGAGTACACTGCTGTGCATCAGTCATTGTGCACACACACACACACACATGCATGCACACACATACACGCATATATACATACACATACACACATGCACATGCATACACACACACAAAACACATACACACACAAACACACACACAGTTTAACCTTATGTCAGCATAAGTCAGGAATCCATGGGAGTCAGGAATATTTAAGCAACCGCAATATAACCGGATCCAGGACTCAGCCATCGCTTGCCTTTTCCTACAGGGAAAGGAGGCTGGAGTAAACCAGCCAAGGGAGGTGTTTGAAAGGACGCAACATGGCCTTCTTGCAGACGCACATGCTTTACCATTAGCTCCAGTGCGCTCCCACTTGTGAGAGGCATTCCGACATCCACCTCCTTTGTTCGGTCATCACCAGAGACAGCACGCTCCCAGGGGGAATCTGCCAGACGTGCGAGCTCCCCTCTCCATTTCCAGCGTCGGCCTGCAGCAAATAGCCAATTTAAGCGGAAATACCTGGGGCCCCGCAATCCTAGATGAGCACTCACAGGGGCTGATCTGCAGATCACTAGCAGGCCAACAGCTCCAAGTGGCCTGAGCCATGATTCTTAGCCTTCATTTGACTGCAGCTTTCGGGGCTATCCATTTATAAGACAGTCAGAAAAATAGAAGAGGCACTTTAGTTATTCTCTTTGAGAAACGTGGAATAATTATATCACATACACACATAACAAGGACAGCAGGGGATCACTGGACTCAATAGAGAAGTCAGCTGTGCTTCCATAGTGACCGTGTCATTTTAATTGCAGCACAAGGACAGCAGTGGGTGGAGATGCTGGCGATGAGGCTGTGACCGAGCACGCTGTATTCGCTGTATTCGCTGTATTTGCTGCAGAAACATGCGAAGACCTGTCTGATCAAGTGGCTGACAGGCTCTCTCCTGGGTGTACAGGGAGGACACTGTGTCATGTGTGTTCAGCGGCACATGTCTGAGCTTCCGCATAGTCCTTACTTTCGGGGAGCCTGCAGCCCGGCCAGCAGGTTCTACACAGACGGATCTGCCTCGTGTTTTTAATTTCCTAATAGTAAGAGAAGAGCAAGTGCATGTTCATTGTTAAACCGGTTTTGCTAAAAGGGACAAGTCCTCAGAGCATTGCAAGTAGGTGGGTGTCAGGATGAGCTATTTTTACACTTGGAGCATCGTCTGGTGAAGCAGGGATGAAAGACATGGTGGCAGGCTTCATTATAATATAAAATTTATTTGCAAGTCAGCGTCACAGCCACGTATTGCTTTAGTTCTTAATAAACCATTGCAGACACCTTTCCTTATGGACACACCCATTCTGCACTCTTCACAGCATCACAACTTGTAACAGTGCCCCATGCTTTTCAACAAACCCATATTTTTACCTCTTTTTCAAAATTTTACTAAATGTTTCTAATAATACCCCTTAATTCATATTTGAAATGTGTATAATTACAGGAGTGAGAAAAAGTGGGTTTACAGTTTTAAGTACACGAAATGAGTTTATTCTTGTATTATTATTTATTCATTACTGAATTATTTATTTGTATTACAACCGTAAACCTACTTTTCCCCTGCATTGTATTTGCTTCTGTGAGGTGAGTTTATAGAAATGCCGGATTAAGGCTAGGCCCGTTTTAGAAATTCACAGATCATGTCAGACTATCCATTCAAACATTCTGACAATTTACTCGGAGGCCCAACAGTAAAAAAAAAAAAAAGTCGTGGCTTAGTATTGCCCTTGCCAAGGGTATGTATTATTTTCTTAGATCAACTCAGCTTCAAATCCCTTCCTCGCCATTGAATTTGATCCACTTATTCTCATGCCCATGATTCACACTTGTCGGTGGGATCATCTCTTCATTGAAATGTTACTGAAGATTCTCATCGGGGAGTAGGTGGTGGGGAGAGAAGAGTTTAATCAAAGAACCTGTATGCATATATGCATAAGCCATGGTCACAGACAATAGGGTGATGAAGGTCTGGGGAGAGCATGTGAGAAGGGAGGAGGGGTTCCATGGGAAAATCCAAGGGGGCATCTGTAATATTTTGAACAATAAAGATAAACATTTTAAAAGAAATGTTCAATGCCAGTATTTTTATAGCCTGATTCCAGCTACTTGCTTACTCTACGTGTTGTTCACATACTTTCTTTACTGAAATGTTGTCCATGTCCACAGATAAGAAAACATTTTCACAAAGCAATGCAAGAACTTGCCCAGGATTATGTAACTTGTAAATATGCAGAAAGATCCTAACAATTAAGCTTTATTAGTTTAGAAAAGCTGTTTGATAAAACTCAAATTTTATTCATGGTTTCAAAAACCACTTTGTTACCCTAAAGGCAAACGATGGCTCCCTATTTTAGTAAATACTGTGTAACTCCTAACGATAACTGAAGTCATATATTATCAAGGAATTCCACAAATGTCCCATTAAAAAGAATGGCCAGAAACATTTTGATGAAACTGTAACTCCTTGGTAATATGCTGAATGAAATGAGAAATTAAAAAAAAGAAAAGAATGACTAACAGAGATTAGGATATAGCCATTGGTTAATTTCATGAACAATAGTTAAGCCACAACTGCATGCCATTTCTGGGCTCAGCACTGGAGGTTCTGTGATGGGAAAGAGATACGTGATCTGTCCCCCTCCTCATGCTTGGCATCTCTTGGTAAAGATTAATAATCAAACAGGCATTAACATTAAACTTCTCTTTGTGCCGCATAAGGGACAGTTCAAGATTCAGTGCAAGGATTAAAAGAGAGAGAACCTATTTCTAGAGACTGAGGAAGACCCTCCATAGCAACTGAGGGAAGAGGAATAATCAGAAGCCGAAAGTCAGAAGGAGACCTGGGGATGAGTCTCCCCAGGAGAAGCAAGGGCAACGGTAAGCTCACGCAACTGAGGACATTTCAAACTAGAGCGGAATATTAGGCGGGGATGGTGCAATACTGGGTTGTAGCAAGTAGGTAGAGGGCTCCTCAGTAAGGGGGGGAAATCTTGCAGATAATGTAATGAGTCTTTTTTAAACCTGAGAATAAGTTGAAAGAAGCTGAAAACTTTTACAAGAGGCGTTGAAATGTTAACATTTGCATTTTAGAAGAAACATGTTGATGACTTTATAGGTTACCAGTGGGGAAAAGAAAGACAAGAGGTAAAACTCTGATAATGAAGATTGTGTAATAAGTAAGAGGGGCATCATGGTGGGCCAGATCTGAGTTGTAGATACAAACATATAAAGGGAAAAGCCGGAATACTGCATTACCATAAGACAGAACTTGCTGATGGCTGAGCTATGGAAGAGGAGAGAGAAGGAGGCAAATGATGGGCCACCCAGTGGGAGTGGACACATTGGGCAAAAGGCAAACGTGAAGGGAGGTGGGATGATGAGTCTAATTTGGACTTGTTGAATTTGAAGCTTGGATGAGCTATCTCAGGAGAGATGTAATTGGATGCTAGGCCTGGCCTTGGGAAATCGGGTGTTATTCATCAGCCTATAGATGAGTGAATGAGATGCAGCGGGTTTTTACAAACTGAAAAGAGGACTTATGAGAGAACCTTGAGAAACATTCACCTTAAGTAGCATAAAAAAGAGTCTGAAATGGAGGCTGGAAAATCAAAAGACTCCAGAGATGGGGAAGAGTAGGAGAGCGTAAGGGTTGGAAAAAAAAAAAAAAAAAAAAAAAAAAAAAAAAAAAGCCAGCTTACTGTTCAAGAAGGAGGATTCTAACAGCATCAAAAAAGTCATCGTCCTGTAAAACATCCCTAAGAAGGAACTGAAAATTACCCTTTGAAATTAAATGTAAGGAAGTTGCTGTTGAAAAGAACCATTTTAGTCTGTGGGAGAAAAAAAACAAAAAAAATGGACTTAATTTTGATTAATGATAATACTAAGTGAGTTACAGGAAACTTTGGGTAAAAGAAAATAATCACCACAACTCAAATTGTGAAGGGGTAGGCAGCTGTGAAATAGTTGGAAGAAGATTTAGCAGATTTTATTTAGAATGGGGAAAAACTGAGACTATTTTATTGATAACTAGAGGCCGGGTGCATGGGATTTGTGCACTGGTGGGGGGGCATGGCCTGTGGGGATTGGCCAGGGGGGGAGCACCGCTTATCCCAGTCAGCAGAGCGGCACTCCCACTGTGGGAGCACACTGACCAACCGGGGGACAGCTCCTGCATTGAGCATCTGCACCCTGGTGGTCAGTGCACATCATAGCGACTGGTCGACTGGTCATTCTGGTCGTTCTGTTGTTCGGTCCCTGGGCTTTTATTATACAGGATGTTAAGGAGTCAATAAGATGATGCATTAAAAATGCAGAAGAGAGTAGCATTCAGGTAAAAGGGGATATCAGGGTAAGATGCCTGCAGCAAAGGAACTTATTTCATCCATCTCATATTTCACCTAAAGCAAATGAACTAGGTTTTTTCTAAATGCATGCAGGGGGGATAGGTAATTGTGACTTTGGTTTTGGAAATCATGCATTCAGGTGAGACTTTCAGATGAAGACATTTGAGAACATTTTGAGACCAGAGTTCAAAATGGAAAAACACATTAGGGAGTTTTCAGACTGTTTATAGTAATTAAACCATAAGATCGGACAAGGTTGCCTAATATCAAAGACACACACAACTACAAATTGGTTCAGAGCTGTCTGAAGCACTTTCCTTTAATTCCGTCCTGATAACAATGCAGCCAGGCACAGAGAGAGTGGGTTTCACAGCTGTGCCAGACCCTGGATGCTCTGCCCGGCTCTACCAGTGAGTGGCAGAGAGGGCACAGGTCAAGGTGGGATTTAAAATAAAAGCAACCATTCACTGGAAATTTTCTCCATACAAGGTCCTCTTTCTCACACTCATTTCCATCTTTAACCCATTCTACTCCTGCATCAGCTAAAAGAAATACATGCAATGCTTATTATTATTTTCCATGTTGGGAAATTGGGTCACAGAAGATTGCTCAAGGTCACATGGCTAAGTATGGGGTAAAACCAGGATTCACACCTAGGTCGTTGACCATAGGAGTCAGCAGTCCCAACACGATGTACATGGGAAAGGAGGAGGAAAACAAGTGAATCCAGGGGAAGCTCATTTGGACCAAAGTGATGCCAACCCGTAGACTTTATGAGCGATCACTATACACAGACTAGTTGTGTTTTGAGATGTGTTGCAATTATCTAAAACATAATTTCACAATTTTGAGATGTTTACACTCAAAGAAATCTGGATTTAATGTTAGAAGAAGAGAGACAGTTCTGAGTGCCACATTGCAACAAGGCAAGGCTCCTTATCTCTTGGTACACACATCCAGGAACACGGAACAGAGAAAATTGTCACTGAGGACAGCGAACAAAGTACAGTCCTATTTAATCTCATTTTATCTTTCCCTGCTTGCTCAGTCACTGCATTCATTGTGTAGCTTCCTGTTTGGAAATCCTAACTCTATCTTATTTATACAAAACACAATTTAAATCACAGTATTGCACGATGTTTGAAAACAGTTGAGGTTTTTACTACGTCAACTGAACAAGGCTGGAACTCTATTTCCAAGAATTCCTGACCCCATGTGGTTCTCGATTTGGGTCGGGCCATGATGGAAAGGGAGTGGAGACTTGGAGGGCAGAGGAAAAGAGACAGGCGTTCCTCCCACCTCTGCAGTTCAGACACGTGTGCACATCTGCTGCTTCTCCTGCAGTCCACGTGCTTGGCTGTGTCTCCGGAAGTAGCATGTGTGTGCCCTAACTGCTACAAATGCCAGCTGGCTCATTCCTAGTCTCCCTTAACTGAAGACCATTGACATATATTTACTAAAAGTTTTCACTTCTCACAAAAAGGGTTTGTGACAGACAACAGTATCGTGATTATCAGGGGGAATGGGTAGAAAGGGATAAAGAGGGGATGAATAGTGATGGAAGGAGACTAGATTTTGGGTGGTGAACACACAATATAATATGCAGATGAGGTATTATAGAATTATACACCTGAAACTTGTATCATTTTATTAAGCAACTAGAGGCCTGGTGCATAAAATTTGTGCGTGGGTGGGGTCCCCGGGCCTGGTGAGTGATCAGGACCAATCTGTGGGGTGACTGGTGAGGCAATTGGGGAGGGCCCCTGCTGGCACCGGCTTTGGCCAGCCTGGCACCACACACTTGACGGCCCTGCCCTCTGCCATTGCCGCCAGTTGATTCCCTCTGTGGGGTGACCAGCAAGTCAATTTAGGGGGGAACCTGCTGGCACCCACCTTGGCTAGCCTGGGACCTGCATGCTGGGGGAAGCTCCTGCATTGAGTGTCTGCCCCCTGGTGGAAAGTATGCATCATAGTGACCAATGGTTCCACCCTTAGCTCCATTTGCATATTAGGCTTTTATTATATAGGATGTTACCCCAACAAATTCTGGCTAAGTATTGCATTTCTGCATGATATGAGCTAAAAGATGGACCCAGGCAGAACATGGAGGTAAGCGCAGAGCAGCCATCACTGACCACAGGGCATGGGCTTTGTTGAGAATGGGGGAATGAAAGCAGCCCCTTTTGGATGAACAATACAGATAGTTGTGTGCCCAGTATTCACGTGCTTGACCACAGAGGGCAAACGCTTCATCGGGAGATTCTGCTCATGTAAAACACCTTTTCACTGGTTTTTCTAAATGTCTGAATCTGCTGTCTCATCCTGATACTCGCTTCAAAAACTGGAGGGTAAATTGTTTTCATTTTTATTCAAATGTCTTTCATTAGGCTATAATTTAATGAATTATATGACTGGTTTGGTCATGAGGAGGCTCCAGATGGATGGATGGTAAAATAGCTTTAAACCTGCTGGATACTTGTCATTTGCTGATTAAAGTTAGAATTCACAGAGGAAAAAATTGTGTGCCAGTTGGGAAATGGTTCCATAAAAATAAATCATTAAATAAAATATGACAATAACTTTGCATCTATAATTCTGCAGCGGAATTTTTAACCTGTGAAACAGACGGTATATTAGTTTTCTCAAGGAAAAATACAATAAGTTCACACAGTGCTTCATATACAAGATACACAAAATCATTAATATTTGTTCAATCGAATTTCTTTATGCTATAAGTCAGAGGAAAAATCACTTGATGAATGTGTGGTTATTATTTTCAAATCAATATTTAAATGGAGAGTGAAGACAACAGGTTTTCTTGTCTCCTCTTCAGTTTCCCCATAAGCCAATAAGAATCAAGCACAACCGGGACCGGTTTGGCTCAGTGGATAGAGCGTCGGCCTGCGGACTGAAAGGTCCCAGGTTCAATTCCGGGCAAGGGCATGTACCTTGGTTGCGGGCACATCCCCAGTAGGGGGTGTGCAAGAGGCAGCTGATCAATGATTCTCTCTCATCGATGTTTCTAACTCTCTATCTCTCTCTTCCTCTCTGTGAAAAATCAATAAAATATATTTTAAAAATTAAAAAAAAAAAGAATCAAGCACAGCCATTTCCGCTAATCTACGTGCTCTCCTTACTATTTGCAACGTCAGAGCCAACAGGGACCCATGAGGTAGCATGGTTGAAGTCACAGTTCAATTCTACAAACAGGGTTTGAGCACGTGGTTGAATGGCAGTTCATGCTTCAATTTGTTAACTGCTCCCTAGAAATTATGTCTTCAATTGTGTAAATTCTTCTTTAATTTTATTTTTTTCAGTAATGTGAAGTTATAATCAGGTGATTTGCTGTTATTAGATAGCTTCATTACAATGATTGCTATAATTTTAATTACCTTGTTAGCAACATACTGGGTTACATTGACTAGTAAGCATTTTATCATTCACTCTGCTGCCTCTCTGTGAAAATATGTCAATTTACCCAGTTATCCAATTCATAAGGATCGGAATGGAAGTTGAACCCAATTTTAATTGGCACCTGTTTTTATTACTATGAAAAAGTGTGGTTTCTTCTGATGAGGAAATTTCCCACAGAGCTATAATATATTAGTACTGATGTATTAATATATCTATAGAACAAATAATTATATCTATTGATGAATAATTTTATTTTAAATATGAAAAGACAATAATGTATTAAAATAAAACCTAATAAAGTGGAAATGAACATCATGGATTGTTATTATTTTAATATGCTCCTTCACTTTATTTTCTAATACTTTTTTAGGATTTGTAATTATTCTGTAGTGGTTATTGTTGGTTTTTTGTCTGTTGTTTGTGGGGGTTTTTTGGTACCATGGAGATTGATATCAAGTTTATAGTGGCACAGGAACATTTTGGAAACTCCTTTTACTATATTTTGAAGAACTTTTAAAGTATTAGAATGATCAGTTCTTTCTCTCGAGGCTTTAAAAGTTAATTTTGAAATTATCTGAAATTATTATCACAAATAATCCCATATTGCTTTATTGGGATTATTTGTGAATGAGTTACTTGGTGTTTTCTATGACAACTGGATTGTTTGACTTTTCAGTCTCTCTAAGGTCAAACTGGCTAGTTTACAACATGGGAAATCATGAGTTCTATGCATTTTAAGTTCAGTAGGCTGGAATTGGTAACAACAGTCTGTCCTGCTCCTGTTAGTGTCCTGGACATTTGCTCTTTCCACATTTAATTTCTTAATTTGTACATGTGCAATTCCCCTCACTCTTTTTCTTGGTTAGGGTAGCTGACAGAATAGCTCTTTAGTTATTTTCCTTCAATAAATTGCTCTTGAATTAATATATTAGCTACATTTTTGTTTTCTTATTTATTTCTCTTTGTTTTCTTTATTGCTTACTTCTGCTTCTCTTGAGTGTATTTTGTCATTCTATCTGTTTGGCTTGGACTATTAAGTTGACTTATTTTCTTGTTTATTAATTTAGGCTTTTCATATGAGCATTGAATATCTATGCCTTGCATATTATAATATATTACGTAGTAACTCTGCTTAAGAGAAAGAACAAGATTTATAATTGTCTATATATGCAGCAATTTAGAGTTTGTGACTCCTTTTTCCTCAAAGATTGTTTTAAAAAGATCAGAAAAACACCCCATATGGTGGATGCCTGCCTAGATCACTTCCCATATCCACTTTTGTTATAAAGTGGTGAATTTTAACGTTTGCTATGTAATTTACTGACATATCTTTAGTCTATATTTTCAATATCCCATGAGTACAGACTCATAATGACTACTTTCCAATTAATTCAACTAAATGAGAATCACATCTCAAAAAAAATTTTTTTTTATTTGTAGCTATAGTTTGACTTTTGGGTGGATATATTTTGTACTTGGACTTTAGTGAAAATATTTATCAACACTGATTTTTATGTTTTGGAGGAAAAAGGATATCATTCCTAGATAGATTTACCTTTGAAAGTACATTGTGGATTTTTTAAATAAAAAAAATATGAAAAGAAATGCCCCTCCCAAATAAAAAAGAGTGATGAGCAAGAAGTGGCAGTAGAACCAGAAAGAGACACAGTGAAAAGAGGGAATGAGAAAAGGAAGCAGGACTGCCTTGGGGGTGAAGGGCATATAGGAGGTGGACGGAGCGAGAGTGGGTGAGGGTGTGTGCAATCAAACACACACACTATTGTGAATTTTGATGTTGCTTAATTTTATTAAATCTAACTGATCACCAAAACTTTCTTTAATTGGCACAACGTAACAGTAACAAAAAATATAGACATCTATAAACTCCCAGAAAAAAGGCAGGGCATGAAACTTCCTGATGAGATGATTTCCAAGTTGGCAGATAATGTAAGTTTAAGAGAAAGTTTAAGAAGCATTGAACTAAAAAGTCAGGTGAGGGAGCCCCTTTTGACAGGCTCCTATCTGATCTCAGGGAAATCATTTGAAAAGGTAGAGACTGACATTATCATTTCAGTCTTGAGACATCCTTGAGGCTTCGAAAGTGTCCTGAGAAGGAAACATTTGCATATAAATGGCATTTATCAAAGATCATTCCATTAACTTCATTTGCAAAAGTACAATATGTCTTTCAATCAACAGAATAGTCACCTGCTCAGAAAACCAATAAAACCAGTCCAGCTTCTCTTTTCACAATGAATAAAAATAGTATACACCTGTTAAAAAACATGCCGAGTCCATGAAACACTCTGTTTACATACAGTAATACTCACTTATAATGTATAACTTCAGTTAACCCTCCTTAAGTGGGAATACCCGGTGTGGCCTCTATTCTCTTCCTGCTTCCATGTCTCAAAATCCAGGGGCTCAGTCCCCCTCCACCCTGCTCCAGCCGCCAACCAGCTGGGCCCCGGGGCCTCTGACCCCCTTGCCTGAGACAGTGCCCCCAGGGCTGCCACGGCACATGTTCGGGGTCTGGCTTCCACCACTTCAAGGCTTAACTGATCCACCACATCACTACTGGGAAGCTGCTGGGGAGAATCGGGAGTTTCAGAAACTGTCAAGCAAATGTCATAAAAACATTTGGAAAAGCAGAAATATTTTAATATGTTTTTATTGATTTCAGAGAGAAAGGGAGGAGAAAGAGATGGAAACATCAATGGTGAGCGAGAATCGTTGATTGGCTGCCTCCTGCATGCCCCACACTAGGCATGAGCCTTGACTAGGAATTGAACCGTGACCTCCTGGTTCAACCACTGAGCCATGCCGGCTGGGTGAAAAAGCAGAAATAGTTGGGAAAATATTTACCAGTGAAAAAGCAAATACAGGAAGGAGGATGTCAGGCAGCTCAATCCCCTGTCCTTCTTCCTCCCACAGGACTTTCTCAGCAGTTTCCCTCCTTGATCCATTCAGCGATGTCCTGTTGGGAACAGAACCGCAGAGGTGAGCCGGGGCCCTGTGACGTAATGACCAACGTCTTCATATATCACCTTGCATTCTCCTTTCATTCTTCTCGTTTTTATTTCCCTTTTCCCTCACTCTCATGCTCTCAGATTGCACCTCCTAATAAAGCAACACATTTTAATCATAACTTGGTTCCTGTTTACTATAGGACCAGGTGAAGATAACTACTAACGGAGTAGGGTATATATCTCAAGATTAATAATTCATATCTCCTTTTCTCTGACCTCCCAAGCACAAGGAGAAATACAAAGAAATGCAAACTGGAGTTAGAACAAAGAAGATTCCTGTGTGTCTTGGAATGTGGTGATGAGCTTATAGTGTTTTATAGGCTAAGCTTGGGAATGTATATAAAAATAATAAGAGAAGGATGGTAGTTGGATGAGCAAACAAAATGTCCCTTCAATTTGAGATTTGGAAATTAAAAATAATATCCAAATGATGTTTCACAATGACCGGCTTACAGTATCAGATGCCCGGAAAGCCAATCAATGTGATGTACAGTATGTGTTATTCCCCTTAAGTCATACTATATATTTTTTAAATTTAATTTAAAATCAGGAACTTTATTCTCAGAGTCAGAGCTGAGGGTTGGAACTGTTCCCAGGCCCTCTCTTGAATTTACTCTCTAATTTTGCCTCGTATTCAAAGGAAGTTTCTGCTGTAACCTGAACTGTATTTTGGATTTGAATGTACCATATGTGATGTATAGAATGAAGGTAATAGAGGTAAAAGGATAACTCTATCTGAATCACTTTCGTTATCTTTTCCCTGGTGATATACTCATTTCAATGAATCCAGCATTCTTTATATAAAGCCTTAATTTTTTTAAAGGTATTACCAAAAACGTCAATAAGCACTGTGAATGAGGAAAGGCATAGCACAAAAAGCCCACTTTTCGTTCGCCCAAAGCAGCGCCTAGTGAAAGAGAAGACCAGGATCAAGGACCCATTTCAGGATGAAAGTGGTTTGTGGCTAAGGAACACACTCAGTCTGGACAAAGGATATGATTACCTCCCTCCCCTCTTGTGTCTGGCGCCGGCCTAAGGAGCAGACTGGTTCAGAATGTGGCTCCCACATTGAAACTATGGGATAAAAATATATCTGTAGACATGTACAAATGTTTACTGAAAGGGCAGAGCAAGACTACAAGCAGAACTTCCCTTTTTGTTGAAGAGCCAGCCCTAAGTGCACTTAGTGGTTATCTCGATGCCGGCCTTGAAAAACAACACAGTTCTATTCAATTAAAAAAAGCACCTGGCATGGCATTGAGAGTATGGGCATATCTAGTCTCTGGCCTACAAGGTCATATAGCTGAGTGTATCTTTAAGCAGGCTAAAGCAGGCTAGAAAGCAAACATTTTTAAACAGCAGTTTTTTACAAAATAGTTCCAGTTGCCTACCCCACCCTTAAATCAGCCAATAGGAATGCAGAAGGCCAAATAAGCTAACCGCATCCAGCCACCTGTGTAACTGGACCCTGGCCCTCACCCCACCACCCAACCCTAAGCCCCACAGAGAGTCTGTACTCTTAGAACTCGGGCTCTTTGCATCCTGCCGCTGCGTTGGTAGGTGCGGAGAGACCGGGCTTGAGTTTGAATAAAGGCTCTTTGTTTTTATCTCGGACTTGGCTCCGTGGTGGTCTTTGGGGATCTTGAAATCTGGGCATAATGTTTACAATTCAATGCTAATGAGGACATCCTTTGGAAACTGGATGCTTGTAAGATGCGCACGCACACTCCTTGTTTCCCTGCGTGCGTGTATCTAAGCGAGTGTTGGAAGGTGCACTGCCCCACCCTATCCGCCGTGTTTTCTTCCCTCTGTGGTTTCCCGTCATTTCAAATACAGCTGCCCTTTGATTTCGTGGGATGAAAACAGTGTCGGTGCCATGACATTTTAGTGGTGCTGGGAAAACTGCTTACAATGAGAACACTGGGTTTTATGAAATTATTCAAATCACAATGCTTCTAGTCTAGCAATGTGTTTTTATTCATGACAAATGACAAATGTTCATTTTTTTTTCTTTCTCAACTAAATCTCATCCAGTCATCGCCGACCCCCAGTGGAGAATCAGGACTCAGAAGAAAGGAACTGATGCGGAAGAGTCTTGGGGAGGGGGGAACACGGGGGGGGGGGGGGGGGTGTTCCCAGAACTGCTATCGGCTTTGAGAGATGTGGAGAAAATTATGTTAAGGTCGGTATCCTGGAAAAGAGAAATCTCAGTATAAAATGTTGCTTAGGTTTCTGGAAAGTAACCTCCTTTGATAGCTAAAACCAAAGTGTGTCAGGAACTGTGAGGGCTCTGAGATCTGTGCGCTAAAAAGTCAGCCTGCCCCAGTTTCGTGGATTCTGGAAGAGGCCTTTAATACTCATGACAATAATCATAGAGAGGAGAAAATCATGTTCACGTGTCGGCGATCTGGTCTCCCATTCCCACAGGGTGACGCGGGAAGGGCCAGGTAACATCTGTGCAGGAAGTTTGCTGCTTAACAGGAGAGGAAGGCTGAGCTCAGGGAACTCAGAGCTTTTATACGTCTGTCTGAGCTTTGCTCTGGAGAAAGCACGTCATCTATTAAATGTACAAACCTCAAAAAATAGCCCAAAATAAAGACTGTGTGTGCATCAGTCTTGGGGAATTGTACTCCAACAAAGTGATGCTGGCATAACCCAGAATGAAAGCAACACATAAGTGGATGCTGTTTTCTTCAGAATTTTTCTGCTGAGAAAACCTCTCTTTACGCTAGGCAGGTGGGCAAAAGTAGGACTATAGGTGTTCATATGGAAAAAATACAATAATTTTATATGTTTTTATTAATTTTCTGAGAGGAAGGGAGAGGGATAGATAGAAGTATTTTTGAGAGAAAAAACATCATTGAAAGACTGCCACCTGCACATCTCCCACTGGGCATTGAACCCACAACCCATGCATGTGCCCTGACCGGGAATCCAACCTCTTGGTTCCTGGGTCAATGCTCAACCACTGAGCCACACTGACTGGGTGACAATATAATAATTAATAAATAATAATACAAGAATAAAGTCAGTGTTTCAAGTACTCACAACTGTAGACCTACTTTTGCTGCCCCTGTATTCCCCCTTTGATTTCAGAATCCATCGATCACATTGGTTATCGAACTCAAAAAGGCTCAGGTGACACATAAAGGAGCCAGGATGGAATAGAATCTGGGTTCTGTCCCAGAAAACACTTTCTTAACTTCTGGCTACAAGCTCCAACCCCAGTTCACTGTATCCCAAACCTGACTCTGATCATTGATTCTCTCTCTTAGTGACCAGCCTCCCCATCCTCTTGGTCACAAGCCTTAATCTTGGGCACCATCCCACGTACATATTGTCTTTCCCTCTTCTTCTATAGGTGGAAATTCATGCCATATCAATGGACCTCTTTCCCTTGGGTCAGGTCTCTCTTCTACCTGAAAAAATCAAAAAATATACCCCACTTTTGTAAATAAATCCTATTTAGGATGCTATTTCTTTTTCTTTAAGCCATTCTTGACATTCTTTTCACAATTATATTTCTTTAAAAAATCAACTAGGCTATGTCTCTTCAAAAGTTGATGAATGCTGGCATTCCCTTAGGGTAACCCTGTTAACCACAATTATCGATATATTTCTTTAAAAAATCAAACTAGGCTATGTCTTTTCAAAAGTTGATGAATGCTGGCATTCCCTTAGGATAACCCCATAAAGGTCCTCCATGATGTGATGCCTACTGAAACCACTGTCCTCCTGTCTGCTTCCCCACACCCACTCTCTGTTCCACCCACGCACCCTCTGTTCCACCCATGCTGCTTTCTCACCCCAGGATTCCACTCTGATTTACATCAGCGCCCTGGGCACATGTGCTCCCTCTGAACTCAGCCTCTGCCACCTCTCAGGTGAACCCTCAGTCCGCTTCCCGCTCAGCTCTGTGGGACGTCTCCTGTGCCTGCTCCAGCAGTGCTCACTGTTTTCTCCTGGAAGCCAGAACCACACCCTCGGTATAATCTAGCTCAGGGGCTCTGACACTGTGGTGACGGCTCTGTCTAGTAAGAGTCATAGACTTCTAAGTTAAGGTGACCAGATTTCAACATTGGTAATGCGGGACACCATTGACCGGGGGGGGGAGGGGGGGTTGATTAAAAATTTGGTCTATATGGAGCAAGAAAAGTTTTCATAGAACGCAAAAATAGTATTGTAATATTTTTTTAAGTTCAACATAAGTACGATTTACAAATATAACAAATAAAAAATTTTATGTATAGTATTTTATTCTTTGGCATATTTCTCATTTGAGTACATTTTTTTTAGTAGATTGCTGTCATTGTTTAAAAGGTCATGAAATTTTTCACAAGAATTTGTTAAATTATATTTCACACATAAAATGGCTTTCATAGTCTCAACACTCAATTGTAACGTAAGTCATAAGTGTCACTTTCAAGGCCAGCGCTAGACTTTTTGCCGCCACTATAAAATATAAATAATACGAGTACTGTAAATAAATAAATTACTTACCTAAATTATCTGAATAGCTGATTTGTAATGACATCGCTTGTTTAACTAGCTTACTAGGACGCAGTATGATGTGTATCGTCTGACAGTTACAAAATGTTTTCGTCGTCGTGAACTTTGATAAGCAGTTCTCCATAATCAGTTCTCAATAATTATTTGTTATTATTAAAGTTTAACATTATAAAATTAACAAAAATAATATAAGACTCATATCCTGGTTCAATAGCCACATGGCCGCGGAAAACCGTATATTCCCTTCCCGTTCTCCCGCCATTCCCTAGCTTGTCGTGCATTCTTTCCAAAAATCGGGTCACCTTATTCTAAGTCTATCTAAACAAGGACACACAAAGATCTGTGTACTGAGTAGATGCTTGAAAACCAAGCCCTCCAGGTTATTTCTCATTTAGGGGACCTCCTCCTCCTTCCTGGAATGGGGTTGGCACGTTCACCTTTCAGTGTGCCAGAGAACTCCTGGAGCAGGAGCTTTATTATGGAAAACTCAGCCTCTGTGTCTGGCAGAGCATCGACCATGCAGCAGGGGATCAACAGGCAGATGTGAAATTAATAGCAGAACAGAAGCATGAAGATCCTCACTGTGCTCAGAGAGCTCACTTTCCTTCAGGTGATCAATGATGTTACCAGAAATTCCTAAAGATCATATTGTTCAAACACCCCTGATGACATCAGAAGTTTCAGCAACTACACCGAGCCTTGTGGAACTCACAAACTCACCCTGTTCCTTAGGCTACATTCAATGTTTTCTTGTTGGTGAAAATTTGATTGGATAATCAAATTTACCAAATCCTATTTGATAAAAGGCTAATATGCAAATTGAACAACCAAACGACTGGTCGCTATGACATGGAATGACCACCAGGAGGACAGATGCTCAATGCAGAAGCTGCCCCCTGGTGGTCAGTGCGCTCTCACAGAGGGAGCACCACTCAGCCAGAAGCCAGGCTCATGGCTGGTGAGCACAGCGGCTATGGCAGAGCCTCTCCCGCCTCTGTGGCAGAGCTAAGGATGTCTGACTGATGGTTATCACCCGAGAGCTTCTGGACTGTGAGATGGCACAGGCCAGGCTGAGGGATCCTCCCCCACAAGTGCACACATTTCATTCACCCAGCCTCTAGTTTATATAGGCCAATCACTCAGATAAGAGCTTTTCATGTATACAAGCATTCACTCATCAAGAAAATAATACTAAGTAGCTGTTGTTATTAATTTTATTTATAAAGTAAATACAATGAATTTATAAATTATAAAGTTAAATTATAATTATAAATTTATAAATTATAATTTATAAAGTTAACAGGTGATAGAGTTAAGATTTAAAAGTTGGAAGTGTGATCAGAGACCCTACCTTTGAATACATTGCATTTGTCTCAACCAATTGTATTTTTATATAAAAGTGAATTCCTTTTACTTCAGAAAGGATAATCATGAAAAATCAAACTACTGAAGTGAAACAAAACCAATCACACCAATCCTTCAAACTCAACACGAAGTTCTGCTAAGGGTACCGGAACCCGGCCGCACACGATGGCCTGGAAAGAAGGCATTGTGATTAACAGACATTTTCTAGAAGCTCTTTTGTTTCCAAACTTAGAAACAGTCCTTGCATGGGTTCCCGTGTATTCCATTATATATTAACAGATTGATCATTAAATGTTTATTGTGTGACCGGAGTTAGAGTCACATAATTCTTCCGACAATGTTTACTCTATACCATCTGTTGAGGGGAAAATCCATGGCGAGGATCATTTATGTGGTTAAACAGCTGCAGGTATTCAGATGTCGGAGCAGAAAGGTGTGCTGCCTGTTTGCCTGTGGCTGTTGGTTTATTTGTTGTGGTGGCGGGAGCTGAAGCTATGGGGCAGGAGCATATGGTTTCTGGGGTACTTACTGTACCACCGTTAGCTGCTGAGGAGCTCCCCCCCACTTCTGTGTGCAATTCAGTCGTTTTTGGGAAACCATGAACTATCTTTCACAGATTAAAACTTCCCCTGCCTTTTTCTTGCCATGCGTGGTAGAGGAAATTCAATATTTATACGTACGACTCCTTATAAATGCTCAAAAGTAGTGTCGTCTGATCAAAACCAGTAGCATAAGTAGCTCTGTTAGTGTCCCCTCTTCCCGGAACCAAGCAGCCTGAGAGAGGAGATGTGAAGGCCACGGTTTCAGGACCTTCTTCGTATTTTTGTTCCATGCACATCAGTTGCATTTTACATTTAAGTGGACGTTAGTGAAGGGAGGTTCCAGAAATATGTCTACAAATGCCCAGTAGACTGTACCTATCTATCCTGAGCAGTGGCTGTGCGTTCACTGTTTGTTTGTTTGTTTGTTTGTTTGTTTGTTTGTTTGTTTTTGCCTTAATGAAACTACGTGGTCACTTGCAGAGCTGATAAAAGGATGAGGCACAGTGCTACACCCCCTGAGTCTAAATATTTAAGGCCACACCTCCCAGTGTCTACTCTGGATATTGTAGAAGACGACCACCTCTTAAATTTGACATTGGAGTGGTTCCCATCATGCCCTTCCCAGATGAGGTGCTCTATGAAACCTAAAATGCCTACTGTACTTCCCTCAATTAAACTACACGCATGTACTTACAACAGGTTCCAAACCCAGAGGCTGAAGACGTGTAATCATGAAAGTACATGTACCCGACGCACAGGCATCCAACGCCCCCATATGTCATTAAAACCCACTGCGTTCACAATGCAGGACATCGCCATTTTAAATCAACCGGAAGTGCCGTAATACTCACATCGTAAGAAATAAGACTATTTTGTGGTGGCCTATTTCATTAAGTTGCAATCACCCATCACTGGCTAGCCAGCTCTTTAATCCTTGCTTGCGATTAAAAATATGAGGACCATTTTCATGAATCCACTGGAGGATGATCTTTGTGACGTTTGCTTTGTTCCTTAAGTGGAGCCGCCCCATTAAATGTACGAACAAGTCAGAGGGTTTTCAGTTCGTTGGCCAAACGTTCCCCGCAAACATTATGGCAATTTATTAAAGCAGTGTCTCAGTGTGCTGCTGCATCAATTACAGAGGAGTGTTCTTGTGGGTTTTTTTAATAAGCTGAGACGCCTATGCTTTTATTTGGGGCGATTGGGAGCTTCCCAGCCCTCATTGTGAAGTGAGTGCAGAGCGGAGCGAGGTCCGGGTTTCTCAGACGGAGAGGGGTCACTCCCTGTGGCTGGTCCTCTGCCAGGCGCTCTCCTCCTCGCGGGTCTGCGGTGCATCCGCCGCCATCTATATGGTAATCAACTCTCCCGTCATGTATGTTCAATTATTTTTCCATCTGCTCTTTCCCGGGGTTTTGCATATGTGCATATTTAACGGGGAAAAGTTCAAGAAACCATTCTGCCTTTGAGTCTGGCTCCGGGACTCTCCCGGGAAGGGATGTGGTGCCTTAAAGAGACCAGCACCATTTTACCTTTGTCCTCCCCTCTTTCTGAATGTGTGTGCAGGAAAGATGGCCCCTTCCTGCCAGAGCTGAGGGTGTCTTTGGGGTGGTGGCTGTAAAGACGTTGCTGGTGTCTCCAGGGCGCTCCCCGTCCAGTCCCTGAGGGGCCTGTCCCTTCCCATCCCCACTGCCCGGGCCTGCTGGTCTCCTGTGTGTTCTTTTTTTAATATATTTCTTATTGATTTTTTAGAGAGGAAGAGAAAGGGACAGAGAGTTAGAAACATCTATGAGAGAGAATCATTGATCAGCTGCCTCTTGCACACCCCCTACTGGGGATGTGCCCGAAGCCAAGGTGCATGCCCTTGACCGGAATCGAACCTGGGACCTTTCAGTCCTCAGGCCAACGCTCTATCCTCTGAGCCAAACCGGTTTCAGCCCTCCTGTGTGTTCTGAGCGGAAGGAGAAGGGGGTATAGAGATGCCACTGAAAACAGGGAGATTCTTTCATTTTCTCTAAAGTACAAAGGTGGCCCTGGCCGGTTTGGCTCAGTGGATAGAGCCTTGGCCTGTGGACTGAAGGGTTCTGGGTTCAATTCCCAGTCAGGGCACAGGCCCGGGTTGTGGGCTCGATCCCCAGTGTTGGGAGTGCAGGAGGCAGCCGATCTATGGCTCTCATCATGGATGTTTCTCTCTCTCCCTCTCCCTTCCTCTCTGATATCAATAAAATACGTTTTTAAAAAAACAAAATAATAATAAATAATGCAGCCCCTGAGTCCATCTCAGCATCTGGGGGACCTGAACACCGTATTACAACCCACAGGGGCCCTCCCTCAGGTTGCTCCACTGTGAATGGGCCGCCTCTGCCTCTCTCTTGACAGGTGCCTCCCTGTCTCAGAGCCCCAGGAGCCCAGTGCCCTCGGGCTGGCAGGTGAGGAGGAGAAGGAGGAGGAAGAGGAGGAAGAGAAGGAGGAGGAGGAGGAGGAGGAGCAGTGCCCTCGGGTAGACCTCCTGTCTTCCGGGCACCAGGCCCCCAGCAGCAGGTGTTTGGGGGGGGGGGGGGGGCAAGAGGTGGTGTGGGACTGCAGGGAGGTGACCATCTCAGACACGGCTCCTGCGCTGACGCAGTCACTCAGCCCCCAATGCGGCTGATTGCGGCTGCTGCTGGCTGTTCTGCTGACTGTTCCGCAGGCTGGCGGCTGTGCGAGCTGACAATTAGCTTCAAAGAAGCAGAATTCATGTCACCGCCCGCGCGAAGCATAATCCACGCCGTCCAAATCGCATATGGGCAATTCAGGCCTGAGAGATTGCTCTGAATTCTGCTGTGCTGGCAGCGGATCGAGTAAACAAGCAGCTCAGACACAAGGAAGGAAATCAGATCCGCAGCATCTGGTGTGAGGACGGCGGAGAGGGGACGTCTCCTGAGAGAGCGAAGGCAAGAAGCAGACATGGGAAGTGAGTGTCGGGACAGCCGGGAGCCCAGCACCCATGCCGGCCAGGCTGCCCTCCCCATCTCTCCCTCCCGCCTCTGGCCTGGCCACTGCCTAGTTCCCGGGGCCATGTTGGCACCACCTAGGCCGCTGCCTGACCGCAGGCCAGGAACCAAGGAGAGATGGTGGAGGGCACGGCTGGGGCGGAATCGGAGGTAACCCAGGACCCGGCCTCTGCAGCCCAGATGCAGGCTGGTTCCCGGATTCCCTTTTGGGGAGCTCCTTCTGCACAGACCACAGCGAGACCGCCAGGTTACAGACAGGGAGGGAAATTCTTCCTTACTGATTGCAGAGAGGAAGGGAGAGGGAGAGAGAGAGGAACATCAAGGATGAGAGAGAATCATCAGCCGGTTATATTTCTGATACTCACGTGCGTGCGTGTGTGTGTGTGCGTGTGTGTGTGTGTGTGTGTGTGTTTTAGACTAACCATCCCTGCGGCCAGCGCGGCAGTGCCGTGGAGAACACAGGCGTTTCCACACGCTCTCTGTGCACCGCATTGATTTCTGACTCTTTTCCCCCCTGCACACGTCTACAGGCCCACGTGACCCAGCCGTCTTTTCACTTCCCACAGCGGCCATCTCTGGAGCGAGGGGCTGTTTCTGAGCGCTCCTCTGTCCCCAGCCATCGGGTGTTCGACTACCGGTATGTCACACCAACCCCACAATGTGTCTCCTCCGCTGTCTGCTCATCCAGTCTGAGTGTGCTCCCATTCAGCCAAGCGTCCTGCTTCCAGCCTGATGATAAGAAATATACATAAGAACATGCACACACTGATGGCTAGAGAGCACTTGCACGCTCAGGAGAGGGGTTGGTGGCTCCGTTCTCGGCCTTCTGAGGAGTTGCCAGTCTGCTCTCCACGGTGGTTGGACCGCCCACCTTCCCACCACGTCCCCGGAGAGGAGGACCTGCAGCTTTGCTAACTGTGTCCTCTAATGAATGCATGCACGTGTGGCTCAAGAAAATTGCCTGTAAAAGCATTCGTTTCAAAATTCAAATTTCTCTTTCGGTGGGGATTTTGCAAAGCTTGTGAACACCTACTCCAAATGTTCCTGAAAGAATATATTACCAACAACTCTTCTTTAAGAAAAGAAAAAAAAATTAGTGAGTCCATGGGGCTTCCAGCCTGAAACACAAGGAAGACGGCAGGAAGGGCGCCTGTGGGGCAGCATTGCCAGCCCTGCGGCTCCTCACCAGCCGGCGGCTGTGAAGTTAGGAAAGAATGAAGGAAAAGCATCACTGTGGCTGGGGAAGAACTGCAAAGATGCTCGGTGCCTTCTGAACAGCGCTGCGGTACCTGATGTTTCTCTGCTCCAGGATGTAAGGAAAAAATCTTTATTATTGCTCTCCCCAGCGAAGCTCTATGCAATGCTCTCCAAAGCCGTCAAGACGGAATAATGCGAGGCCCCCTAATGAACACTGTAAGTGTTTTAAAAAGGCCCATTTAATTTGTCTAATGACACAAGAATGCTGCTATCCACCAAAGACCTTGTAATTAAGTTGAGGACTGTTTCGGGCCATTAGCACATAACGCATCACAGAGCTGGAGAGACGGAAAGCAGTTGGGTCCCGTGTGTCACCGCGGCTAACGAGACTTCTCTCGGTTTGGAATCTGCACGCTTTATTTCCATTTAAATAATCACACCGTTAGATAGAGCGTGTTTGACTTCTGCTGCTTTGCGGTTTCTGTGAATCCCTGCGATACTATATACCTAATAAACAGTCCACTGCGATTGTTGGTCATTCTGGATGTCAGAGATCCAACTGATGACTTTCTTATTGTAAAAAGTAAATAAATAAAAATTATGTCAGCAAGGTTCCTCGTCACGTGACTCTGGGAATCAATAGCTTGCAATAGTTCCATAACATCACAAAATTTCTTAGGTGTCTGTTTTGAAATAAATGTGCTTACAGTGAAATGCCTTATGGATTTCCAATAAAATATAGACTATTGAGTTTGTAGGCTACACAACAAATTTTTAAAAACTATATTTTATTGATTTTTTACAGAGAGGAAGAGAGAAGGATAGAGAGTTAGAAACATCAAAGAGAGAAAATCATCGATCAGCTGCCTCTTGCACACCCCCTACTGGGGATGTGCCCACAACCAAGGTACATGCCCTTGACCGGAATTGAACCTGGGACCTTTCAGTCCACAGGCCGACGCTCTATCCACTGAGCCAAACCGGTTTTGGCTACACAACTAATTTTGAACAAAACTTTTCTTGGGACTTTATTGCATAACATCTTCCTAATTTTAGTTTGATAACATGGAAAATTGAAGATACATAAGGTTTCACTTCTGATCTTCTCAGGGAAGTCTTTTTTTGCTTCAACACGATAAAAATATTTATGAATGTTTTACTGCGCCCTTTACAGCTTACTGTTATTTGCTTTTAACTCGTTTTCTGTATTTTGAAGCCATGAACTAGCTTAACTATTTTTGTTTCTTCTTTTCCAAACAGCCTTTAAAAAAAAAAAAAGTACTACTGTAATCCATATTAAATAATCCATATTTTGATAGAACAAACAATAATATCCCATCTTTACCGCTTTTTATATATTTAAGGGTAATTTGGGGCCTAAGAAAATACACACTGTTTTCTTCAGCTCACAGGCAATTTGATTACAAGTAAGTGGATAAATGCCCGGATTGGCCTCCTGGCACCTATTGTGGCTGAGGCTCTATGCACAGCTCAGGAGCCACCCCGATGAACTAACAATGAAAAATCACCTCGTTCCCACTGATGGCTCCCCGTGTGGGAGCCAGGATCTCTCTCCTCCGGGTCAACTAGAGGAAGTCTTGTCCACCGTCTGTCTGTACATATGACTTGTGCAGGGGTCTTTTCTTAAAGCGTGTTTATATTGATTTTGAAGAGAGAAAAAGGAAGAGGGAGAGAGAGAAACATTCATGTGAGGGAAACATCTATCCGCTGCCTTCTGCACGCCCCCTACTGGGGACCAAGCCCACAACCCAGGCAAGTGCCCGAACCAGGAATCAAACCTGCAGCCTTTCACTCAGTGCATGGGATGATGCTCAACCAGCTGAGCCACACAGCCAGGGCTGCGGGGGGCTCTCTGCCTCAGAGCTGGACAGCATCGCCAGCGGAGGCTGACCGGAGGCATGCTCTGTGATACCAACAGGCCGTGTGTGTGAACACTCACGCAGTGGAGAGTGAGCGATGCAAGGGCCATTGAGACAGGTGCCTTCGGTTCCTCCTCATTGGAGAGCTGACTGCATCTCTTCCGCGGAGGGTGACATGCCTGAGGGCTGAGTTTCCCTCTAGCTCCTGGTGGGAGCCTCAGTACGTTTCTGCTCTCGAGGCCCACCCACACGTCAGGGGAGGGTTCGCTTCTCCTCCTGACGGAAGAAATGTTGAGGGAAGGATGCGTCTCTCTGTCTCTAAGACGAGGGAGTAAAAGCCTTCTGTCTGGCAGCTGTGTTGTATCCATGGGATCAGCCACCCACAGGGTAGCCATGTAGGGGGGAGGGTGTCCCCCTTTTTGCAGAC
Source organism: Pipistrellus kuhlii (assembly GCF_014108245.1). Classification (NCBI taxonomy): domain Eukaryota; kingdom Metazoa; phylum Chordata; class Mammalia; order Chiroptera; family Vespertilionidae; genus Pipistrellus; species Pipistrellus kuhlii. The sequence goes on from NW_023425525.1 coordinate 1,699,716, forward strand.
ACCTCCTGTTTGTTGTCTCAGGCAAAACGAGGTCCCTGGTGCCTTACACTGACATATGTCAGATGCTTGTGCATCATGGGCTACCCATCATCAACAACTTGCCTCACAATGCCAGTTCTTGTCACAACACGCCAGCTCTTCGATGTAATGGGAGTCGTCGGCTTATGAAAGCATAGCTTCTGCCGAAGCCCAGCACTGCCCTCGGCCAACCGAACGAGCAAGGAATCCTCGAGGGTCGGTGCTGCTCCGCGGGCGCTGACAGCTCACATTATGAAAGGAAATGTTTTCTGTTCCCTTCTGTCTCGTCGGAATGTTGCTCTAACATGCCACGCAGCTGCCCGCTCCGAACATCTGTCAGCGTGGCCACGGCGGCCGGATGGAGGTCAGGCTGACAGCTGAGCAGACGGTGACAACACTTCCCATGAGCAGAGGGGACGGTCCTGACAGCCCGCCTCACCCCGGGGGCCTGCGTTCTTACTCGGTTCCATTCGCCACTCAGACGTGGGACCACAGAGAAAGGCAGCGGCTGACAGTTGACACGATTAACTGATTTGCACACCATGGTGTTAGTCCGGAGTGCCATGACACACTCCAGCCACGCGTCCAGGAACCTCTGGCCCACGTCATCTAACGGAGAGGCAGGCTCCAGAGTGTGTTTGCTGGGAGCGCACATCCGCTGGTTGCACATAACCAGTCAATCCTATCCATCTTGGCTCTAATATGTAACAATAATGCGCATCATACGTCATTGCTCTAGAATAGGTATGTGGGCAAGTCGTTAAAATTTTCAGACGTCCTTTCCAAATAAACAAAAACCATTTTGTTTGTAGATGTAAGAGCGAGGCTATTTTTAAAATGCACATGAATTGAGCCGAAGCCGGTTTGGCTCAGTGGTAGAGCGTCGGTCTGCGGACTGAAAGGTCCCAGGTTGGATTCCGGTCAAGGGCATGTACATTGGTTGCGGGCACATCCCCGGTAGGGGGTGCGCAAGAGGCAGCTGGCCGATGTTTCTCTCTCATCGACGTTTCTAGCTCTCTATCTCTCTCCCTTCCTCTCTGTTAAAAATCAATAAAATATATTTTTTTAAAAATAAAATAAAAAATAAATAAAATGCACATGAATTGAGATAAAAGAGGACATTTGTGGATTCCGCATTGGTGAACACAGGCAGAGTTACTCAGTCCAACGTGGTTCAAAGTCACCTCTAAGACACTGCGAGTGATTTCATGCAAATGTCACATAAGAGGTAACAGCAAAAGGAACATGTTTCACAAATTAAAGGGACAAAGCCATCTCCCATGTGTGTGGGTTAAATTACCTGGAACAGGTGACTTTACTTTCTACAGAGAAGATGGAGATGCTCCCGCCTTCCCATAGACCAATGTTTCCCAAACTTCTCTCATGATGAGAATCACCTGGTGGAGTTGTTAAAATACAGATTCCTGAATCCCAACTAAGAAGTGCTAAACTAGGATTTTTGGGAACATACAGGTAAAATTGTATACTAACTAGTGCTCTAAGTAAGATTCCCAGTCAGAGCGCATGCCCCAGATGGGGGCTCCAGCCCCAGTGTGGGGCGTGCAGGGGGCAGCCAATCATTGACTCTCTCTCATCATTGATGCTTCAATCTCTCTCTCCTTATCTCTCTGAAACCAATTTAAAAAAAGGTAATTATAACATGCATACATTGATTACCAGAAAAACTCTAAATCATTTGGGAACCATAACATGCTTTCTTTTCATTTTCTTAGTTTGGTATACTTGTAAACACATCTTCAAATATAACTTTGAAAAGAACTGTTACTTTTGTTTGACCTTATTTTTAAGAAGTAAAGAAGCTTAAATAATGTTACTGAAACTCTCTTCTTATATTTGTTGGATATATTAGTTTTATTTGTATCTGAGATAAACTATGTACATTGAAGTCTAAACACAATCACAGCTGGAAATAAATCTACAAAGGAGCTTATCCACAATAGCTTCTCTTAAGCCTCCCGAAGTCGGCTGAGCTCGCAGTGGTCCCTGGGAGATAACAGTCCCTCATTGCCTGCCTTCTCTTTGATGGAACGCCAGGAGACTCCCTGGATTGCAAAGGACTCAGGAAGTAGAACTCTGTCAAAAGGAACATTCTGTGAGGCGGTATAAACTCGAAGTCACTTTCCTCAGAGCTTAGAGAATTAATTTTCTTGTATTCCTAAAAATGTCAACAGAACTGATTATTATTTTCCTTTTCCATTACCCACAGACCTTATTTTTACTTTCACTGCTCCAAGTCTTGTACACCTTCCCACACTGCACAGGAATTCAGACAAATAATACCAGTTGGTGACTTTATAATGCTTGGCTTATAGGTTGTGGTAATTAGTGGGCAAGCGTATCTTCAGAGGTAAGTTATGTAACCTGTAATACGCGTTCTGCCTCTATGGCTTTGCATACCACGGATATTATGGCATCTGAGACAATCACTTTTTGGAATCTATGACATGTGAGACAATCACTTTTTGGCTGTTATGAATAATGTATAAAAACATTTGTGTATAAGTTCTGTATAATCTTAAGTTTTCATTTCTCTTAGGTATACACCTTAGAGTGGAATTGCTGAGTTATAAGTTTAAACTTTTTGAGGAATTTTCCAAATTTCTCCCACAGTTGCTGAAACATTTACATTCTCTACAGCAATGTATGAGGGTTCCTGCTTGTCCACATCCTCGCCAATGCTTGTTATTTTAGATTGCTTTGACTGTAGCCACACTAGTGTGTGTAAAGTGGTGCTATTTGTGGTTTGAGATTGCATTTTCTTAATCGCCAGTGATGCTAAATACCTTTCCTGTGCTTGGTGGCCATTTGGATTTTTTGTGTTGAGGAATATTGAATCAACTTCTTTGCCTTTTTTTAAAGAATCTTTTCATTATTCTGGGTACTAAATTTTTGTCAGGTATGTGATTTGCAAATATTTTCTCCCATTCTGTAGATTGTCGTTTTACTTTGTTGATAATGTCCTTCAATGCCCATCAGCTTTTAGTCTGAAGTTCAATTTCTCATGCATCGATATCAAATTTAAGAATTTATTGCCAATTATTTATAATTCTTATCTTAATTTCATGGGCAGAGAAAGCTCTGTCCTCCTGGCCAAAGCACAAATTTCTTTCTCTGCTCTAGTGGGGAAAGAACCCCTGCTTTTTTCTCTAAGGGTTTTATAGTGGTAACTCTTAAACTTAAATCATTGATCTATTTTGAGCTAAATTTTATATATATAGCAACAGTAGCTGCCCCAAAATATAGATATTTATCAAACAAATGCATGAATAAATAAAGTTAAACTCTGGGGGAGAGGGGACATTATGATTAACACAAATCACACTAAAATTCGTATGCAAAAACCTGAAAATTGACCTTATAATTACAAAACCAGAACATCAGAATTCAAAGATAAGATCATCTCAGGACAATACTAGCCAAAGAAACTTCCTAAGTGGGGGGGTGGGAATTAAAATAAGAAGCCTCCTGAAAAATAAGTTTAAAAAGAATTTACAACAGCACATAGAGAGAAAAATCAAGGTGAAGAGTGACAAAATGGAGGCCTAACAATGAAGGCTATGATTAAATGAGCTAAGAATCAGGTTACGCACAACCATCGATGAAAAATGGTTGCACAACAGAGTACAGCTACGAAGTACAAAAAACAGCCAGGAATAGGGAAGAAATTTCCATATGAATATTAAAGTGAAATTTGGAAAAGTGGTTATGTCGAGATGTTCGGGTTCTTAGACGTCGTCCGTGAGTCTCTTGTCTCCTATAATCTAAAGCAACTTCTACGGCTTTCCTCATCTTCAATAACTGGACATGGTTGAGGGATTCAGACCAGTTCCTGTGTAGAACATGCTTCTGTTCAGGTTTATCTAACGTTTGCTCATGATTGCGTTTAGGTTGTGCATTTCTGATGGGAATGCCACAGAAATGATGGGTGGAATGCTCAGTGAATCCTACGAGGAATCACATGTTTCCTCTTTCTGGTCACATTACTTTGGTCATAAAGGGAATTCTGCCCCTTAATTCTCCAGGTTATTCCTAGTTTGATGCAATGTATCTGTGTACTGTTGCACAAATTCATAGGAACCACGTCCTATTTGTTGTATATTTATAACTTGAGCTGAGTCTTAGACTCCTCTTAATCGTCATCAATGGCAAGAGCAAATTTTTGCTTTTAACATTTGTTTACAAAGTGCTGGCACCTGATTTTGCAGTTTGTTGTGAATTAATTTATCTGTGGCAAGGGAGGAGAGAGTTGAAGAGAATTCACAGGTGAGACTATTTCCTAGTAATCAGAGGGACGTGCAGGGCAGAAAACAGGCACCAGGAGAGCAGAATAAGACATCAGCCCTCCTGTTAATAGGCTTCAGGGACAAAGAGCCATCTCCCCGCATAATAAATAAATAAAATTCCCATTTTTAAAGCCTCATCAGAGAGCTCTGTCTTGAAGAAACGTTCATTTCCGTGCTGCCTACCGGGCAATTATGTTGCCATTGAGGGTTGTTGACTATTAAATGCTTAGATGAATTAAATAAGTGCTTATGAAGTCTGCAATTTCTAATCAGAAAATGAGACAAAGATTAAGATGACATTTTGAGAAAAGGCTTTTTATGGTTTCTGTTTTCAGATCTTTGGGGATCTGTGGGAATTAAATACAGCATCAATCAGTGCTTCAACTTCTGACCGTTTGTCTCATCACATTACCTTTTGGAGAGGAGAATATATGCTAAAACGAAATAAGTTGAAGGCTGAATGTGTTTAACTAATACTGGCCCACATGGTTCTCAAGCTTATGGTCTCCTAACCTCTTCCACTGTTAGTAGAAATCAGTAACAATCCTGAAGAACTTCGTTTATGTGGGTTTTATCTTCTATTATTTATCATAGTAAAAAAAAGAAAGACATTTTCAAAATATTCATGTAAATGTATGGTAAAATATAAATCATAAAGTTGTTACTAGTATATTACCATCAAAATCACATTTTAAAGAAAAAATAAGCCGAAACCGGTTTGGCTCAGTGATAGAGCGTCGGTCTGTGGACTGAAGGGTCCCGGGTTCGATTCCGGTCAAGGACATGTACCTTGGTTGCGGGCATATCCTCGGTAGGGGGTGTGCAGGAGGCAGCTGGTCGATGTTTCTCTCATCGATGTTTCTAACTCTCTATCCCTCTCACTTCCTCTCTGTAAAAAAATCAATAAAATATTTTTTTTTAAAATAAGAAAAAATAAGCATATTTTCAAAGCAAAAGGATATAAAATGAGAACAAATGGCACGTCTTCACATTTTTGCAACATTTTTGCATGTCTGACTTAGGCAAAGTCAGCTAGATTCATCATTTAGATTCATCAGCTGCTGCGTTCATCGTTGGCCATATGGTGTTTTGGTTGAAACATTGCCGGGCTGACCAGCAGCCGCTGAACGACGGAGGAACAGATTTACCTGACACAGTTTCACTGTGGGGAGAGGGCTAAGGGGCCAAGCTGCCTCGGTTGTCTGCCTCATTAGCCTTTTGTTAGAATTTTTATCTTCAGACTCGAGGCCCTGTGCATGAATTCGTGCACGGGTGGGGTCCCTCTGGTGGTCTACAGGGATCTGGCTGAAACCCACAGTCCAATGCTGCCTGCAGCTCCCACGAGCAGCTCCTGCTCATCCCAGCCCACTGAGCCGGCCTTGACCTATAGGGAGAGGCTCGCCAGCCATGAGCCCTCCCCCAAAGGGAGTGGCCTGCGGGATCAGGATGAAAGTGGCTCTCTGACATCCCGCATGGGCCCCAGATTGCAGATTGAGAGAGGGCGGAGGGCAGGCTGAGGGACCCCACCCGTGCACAATCAGACCGGGGATCAGGTGGGGAGGGACCAAAGGAGGGCTCCAGGGCGTGTCCAGCAGATCTCACTCAGTCCCCATTGGATGGACCCCAGCAGCAAGCTAACCTACCAATTGGAGCCTCTGTCCCCAGGTGGTCAGTGCACGTCATAATGACTGGTTGAGCACCTTAGTATATCATTAGCATATTACACTTTGATTGGTTGTTCAATTCCAGTAAACACCAGGGGGTCTGCACAGATTAGTTTGGAAATGTCAAGGAATAATTAGAGGCTCCGCCTTCAACCCTCCCCTAAGTCAGAATTCTGATAAACGGGGCAAGCAGCCCTCCACACACTTCCCTTTGATCAGAACGTCCTCCTGACAGCTTTCCAACCACGTCTCTTCTGTTCCCCAACAAAACATATGAAGAAAACAGCCTCTTCCAGATGGCTATTGGAAAAAGGAGGATTTTTTAATTAAACTGTGTTATCTGTTGGTCCGCATGCAGATGATAGGCTAGGAGAGATCTTGTGTGCTCTCCATCTGATTTGCCACAATGGCAGCATCTTGCAAATGTAGAGTGCAAGGTCGAAGCCAGGATACCAACTTAGGATGGTTCAGATCCAGACATTTCCATCTCCACAAATATCCCTAATTCATTCCTCCTTATCTCCTAGCAACCATTAATCTCTTCTCCCTTTCTATAAAACATTATCTTAAGTATATTACCTACAATATGAGATTCTTTGGAGAATCTGAAATAACCTTCCAGGATGTTTTCATTTTATTTAGAGTCCACTTAGCAGAAAGTGTAGGGAAAATATGTGTTCTCCATTATTCCAGAAGTGGAACTCTCAGAGTCAAGGATATTTTGAAGATTCTTTCCTAAGAATGAGGACATACAATATCTCATTACTTTTTTTCTTAATTGTTGACCAAATTAAAATAATTTAGTTGGCAAATGGCTTAGTGATATTATTTTGTGTGATGTAATGACAATGATAAATGTTCTTGGTACCATTAATACCTATTGTAATATAATCTGAGACCAAAACATTCCAGTAAGTAATCTTAAAAACTAAAAATCCATGAAATGTATTTCTTACCTAAATATTCTTTTTTGGACCATTAGATATGGAAATGTTTAATAATTAGAATTTATCCAACAGATTTGTATATGACACTTAAAGATAAAAGGCAGTTGGATTTAAAAGCATACAATATTCAAAATAGGACTTGGTTACATGAGAGCTTGTGTAAACCAATCAGAAATTTCTAGGTCTGTCTGAGTCAATATAACAAGATCCACCTCAATTCTTACTCAGCGAGGCCATTGAATGCCTTACAATATAAACCTGATGTTATCATGCAGCTTCGTAACTTTTTCCAAAGAACTGTAATATTTGCTAATGTTACAATTTGTTCAATACATATCTTTTAATAAAACTGCGATTGGAGAGTGCATGGGAAGATAAGAAAACGCCTTTTAATGCACAATGGCCTATTAATGTCAGTGAAAATAATGATCAATAATGAGCCGAATTCTGGGAAGAATTAGCATAAATAGTGATTCAGCGGCTTATATTAAATGTGATGGCAATTTCAATTAATCCTGACATACATCCTCTTGATGAGACCTTGGGTTTCATTCCGTAGAGTGTGTCTATTCGGGTCCCACATCCCTGAGTTCTGCCTCTCATGTTTTACTTCTCAGCCACATTGCAAATGGCAATGCAGACTTCCTTCCAAGATTTTCTCCTTGGCCGGCTTAATCCAGGAGGGAAGAGAGATGGTGTAATTATTGATGGCAGCCACCGTCCCAGGCGGTAATTGTAAAAGTGTCTGTATTTATGTTCCCATAAGGGGAAAGCCTTTGAAACGTGCCCTAAGGAAACATTAAAAATAGAGAAGGTGTGGGACAGGGCCAGGACGCAGCACAGGAACAGAGCGGGGAGTGGGGGGAGAGAAATGAAAAGGCCTAGAAGCAGAAAGAGGGAGGAGACAGAGAAGGAATGCTCACCACCCCACCTCACTCACACTCACAAGGCTAAGCGGGAATAGAACCCAGAGCATGGGTGTGCCCTGCCCAGGGGGCAGGAGATTTTGAGTGAGTGCCAGCATTTTCTTGTCAATGGAACAGGAGCTCCCACCCTGACAAAGCTCTGAGTGATGAAAACGAGGCACCTGGGTGGGAGGTTAGGAGACATCATCGGATTTGTCCCAGGAGGCCCGTTCCCCCCATGCTCATCCTTGATTCCAAGGGATACGGGCTCTGCAGAGTCTGCTGGGCACCAAAACTGAAACTGGGAGCAGCCAGACCCTCTGAGAATTTCCTTTCTGTCTGTCACCTTAAGGCCCCCAGGAATACACGCATCTCGGGCGAGTGGGAGGGTTCCTGTTGACCTCTGGTGGGAATGAAGCATTCCTTTGGCTGCTTGGAACACTGACTGCTCTTCATCCCTTAGCTTCCCAGTGGACACAGGCACATATGTTAACTCTCAGCCCAAATGCCTACAACCAAATGCAAACTCCCCTGCCATCCCTCCTGCCTGACCTAGCAGTGGTTCTCAACCTTCCTAATGCTGCGACCCTTTAATACAGTTCCTCATGGTGTGAAGACTCCCAACCATAACATTATTTTTATTGCTACTTCATAACTGTAATTTTGCTACTGTTATGAATCGTAATGTAAATACCTATGTTTTCCTATGGTCTTAGGTTCTACAGCAGTAGTTCTCAAACTGTGAGTTGCCACTAAGTAACCAGAATCTCCACCCAGCCCTGTACAAATCCTATCATAAAAACTGGCCAGTGTGGCTCAGTGGGTGAGCATCGACCTATGAATCAGAAGATCACAGTTTGATCACCAGTAAGTGGCATGCAGGAGGCAGCCAATCAATGATTCTCTCTCATCGTTGATTTTTCTCTCTCTCTCTCCCTTCCCTTCTCTCTCTCTTGGGGTTCAAATTACTTACTTGTTACGGAGGGAAGGATGTCAGAATTCTGGAGGCTAGAAGTCCCAGGTCACAGTATCAGCAGTGTTGGTTACTCCTGACTGAGGTCTTGTAGATGGCTGTCTTCCCCCGGTGTCTACATGGCCTTCCTCCCGTGAATGTCTGTGTTCCAATCTCCTCTTCTTAGGACATCAGTCATCTTAGACTGGAGTCTCCCCTAATGACCTCAGTTTAACTTCATTAAAAGATCTTATCCATGCGTATGGTTTCACTCTGAGGTACTCGGGATTAAGACTCTAACATATAAATTTGGAGAGCACACAATTCAGCCGCTAATAGATATTAAGAGCAATCCAGAATGAGTTTTACAAAATTGATTAATACAATAGTATTGCATTTTATTGTAAAGATAATTAGATGCTTTATACAGCTACTGATTTATTTTATATGAAAAGTAATACATCAGACTATAATTCTTATTAACTCACATAATATTTAAGCTATGCATTCAAGTCTGATGCTTCAAGTTCATATCAAGAACATGAGCATTCATTACCAAGTCAACATAAAAATGAATTAGAAGCAGAAAAGAACCTTCTAGTGGGTTTCATAGGAGTTGCTTTCAGATGTAGCACTCAGGATAATCAAAGGAACCAGCAATGTACATTCAGATCCCAATTCCCTCGTCCTCTTGAAACTTGGGCAGATAACAATGTCATCTAGGAAGTGGCTGTAATTATTGCACTAGCATGTGTCTGTCTTCTGCGTGTTCTGGGAATGCAGCAAAATCTTAAGTAATAGAGCTCCAAAATCAAAGTTACTCTTCCATCATAATCAGCATTCTAATAGTCCCTTGCAATAACATACGAGATAGTTTAAAAAGCTTTGCAAACATTAACCAGAAACAAATGTTTTTAATAGAAAGCCCTCCTTTATAAAGGAGTTTAAACAACCAAAATATAAACTGAGTGGCCAGATTTTTATGACCTCTGAATGGCATGGTGCATGAATTTTGTATGGGTGGGGTCTGGCCAGCCTGGTCAGGGGGAGGGGACAGGGGTAATTGGCTGGCCTGCCTGCTGGTCGAACTCCTGGTCAAGGGGACAATTTGCATATTAGCCTTTTATTATATAGGATATACACTGAGTGGTCGGATTATTATGCCTTCAGAGATCATCATAATCTGGCCACTCAGTGTAGATAACAATTCTGACTTCTACAGTAACTCTCATCATAAGAGTTGACTTACAAATGTAATCGTTGTGGTGGTGGGCAGACCACAGAGGCATGAAGTACAGGGATAGCAAAGCAGAATTTCCGAATGGCATTGGTTGAAAAGGGAACAGTAGGATGGGACCAAACTCTCCCGAAGAAGACATGCAGCGGTGGTCCCTCACATTCCATATCACCTCCACTTTGCATCAGGCCGGAAAGCACATTCCAAAGCCTCCAGGATGCCCACTGCACTTTTTATTTCAGTTTTTACAAACCACTTGTTGGCCTTCGTTCCCTCGTTCCTGAGTCACCACAGCTGCCTTGCACCTGGTCTTCTGCCCAGTTTCTTCCCCTTTCACAGCCTCCTTTCCATGGCGCTTTCTAACGCTGCTTTCATAGCACAATGAGCTCCGTGAGATTCAATGAGGAATGGAGTGTCCCCATTGACAGTGGACAGTCAAGACACGCGGCCTTTCTCGCTGGCCTTGGCAGTGACCTTTCCTGCCACACTGTGCTGTGTCAGGTAACCACTTCAGTTGTTGGAATCCAGGGAGCTCAACCTGAAGGTCAACCTGGGTCTTGAGGTGAGGTATTAAAGACATCCCACTGGAACCACGAGATATGTTTTGAGAAATGCATCCATACGTGATTGTGTTATTGTGTGAACATCACCTAATGCATTCCACACACACAAATGGCACCACCCACTGCTCACTGGGTTTAGCCTACGTTACTGGGCTGCAAGCCTGTACCGGAGGCCTCTGCCTGGAATGCTGTAGGGCAGTGGTCAGCAAACTGTGCTCGAGAGCCACATGCGGCTCTTTGGCCTCTTGAGTTTTCAGCAAAGGCCAGCTTAGGAGGACCTTAATTAAGTTATCATAATAACAATGTACCTACCTATATAGTTTAATTTTTAAAAAAAATTGGCTCTCAAAAGAAATTTCAATCGTTGTACTATTGCTATTTGGCTCTGTTGACTGATGAGTTTGCCCACCACTGTTGTAGGGAAGTGTAACACAGGGTGAGTATTGGTGGAGCTGAACATATTTGTTTGCTCCATTATACACTTATGGAACCACCACCATGCACATGGTTCACAGCTCACCCAAACATCTGTTGTGACGTGGTCATGGCTGCACAGAGAACTCTGAACCTTGGGTTTTCCCATGATCCCAACAGGGTCTTTCCTGGGAATAACTTGGTGTCTTGAAGCCAGACTATCGTTCTCTTGCATGGTTGTTATTCTACTCTCTACATAAGATTCCAGAGTTCTGTGGGACTCTATAACTTGAACTTTCTATGATTCTTAGTTTTGTCTCTCTTCGGTTCTCGTTAACGTTTTTGTTGCTGTTGCCCATACTCTTTTTGCTTTGAACTGTCAGCTTGTTCATGGTTTGTGGCCTCATTGGCAGTTTGGGGAGTGAGTGTGTTACTGACCTCTGCTCTCTGATGAAGAGAGAAGGTCCTAGGAGTCTGGGTTCCCATGATGATTCCCTGATTTAAATGTCAGCAACACGTGAGGCCTGAGCTCATTCTGTTAATCCAATTAAGTTCATCATGCAAGTGCGACATGCCATTAATGCTGCTTTCTTTGTCTGTTTGATGGACTATATAATCCATTTAATATAAAAAAAGAAAACCAGAATTAGATTCAGTTGTTGAAGGATTTTATCCAGATTGTGGGACAGAAAATAGCACAGAATTGTATAATGGCAAAGCCAAGTCACGAAAACAAACCCTTAACTGGATTTAATTTTAACAAAACCATGTTATATAATTTGTTTAAAATGTTTGCAACACCGGCCCGTACATATGGTGTCTACACCACGGAACTAATCCCTGAACAAGCCAGCTAAACACTGTGGCTCATCTCAAATGCTGGCTTTTGTTGGCATTGTTTCTGCTGGATTTTGTTTATATGTGTGTGTGTGTGTGTGTGTGTGTGTGGTTTGTTGTTGGTTTTGGTATTCAATAAAATATATCTTTTTATCCAATTGAGTGTAGGTAAAATCAGAGGAAACCGAATAGTGGAAAGGTTCTAAAATGGTTGTAATTGCTGGCATTTCTCCTGCCAACCATGTGCTAAGCTTTACATGCACTTTTCTTATTTTCTTCTTTTAATTAATTTTTCTTCTTTTAATTACATTTATTGAGGTGACACTGGTTGATACCTGGGGGGTTGGGAAGAGGCTAGGAGGAGGAGGGGAAGGGTTGAGAAAATGGGAGATGTCAGTAATACTATAAAAAATAAAAATATATTAAAGTAATTAATCAAAAAAATGGAAAAAATATTATATAAGTTATAAATGTTTCTCTGAGACATCATCTGTGTGTGGCATTGTGGGCCCTCCACCCAGAGTCAAATCTTTTTTCCTTGGTTCTGTTTTAAGGGAGAAATGCAGTCAGTGGTGTGCTTTTGTGGATCTGTATCTACCAAATACGTCCTGTAACCAGCTCACCTTAGTCTCACTGTGATTTAAATATAAGTGCATGTGACTCTTTATTTTTTCTAAATTATCTTTTCAAACAAATTCTTTGTCTTTAAAAGATAATTAAACACATCCTAATTTTGCTCTTGTTTTAAATCGTATGTGTATTTTGTCCTTTTCCTTTCCCTATGTCTGTTTGGCCTAGACTGCGATGTAAGGTTATTTTTTGTGTTTTTTATGTTATTTTCTTTTCCTAATAGACACTCTCTATATTTTACAAATAGTCATCCATCTGCATGTTTCTAACAATCTCCAGAGTTACTCAGTGGCTGCCAGATAGGAAAATACGGAGTTCCTTCCTTCCCTTGGCCCATGGTGCCCGGCTCCTTGAGATCAGCTGATGGCCCGGTCCCGGGGTGTCCTCATCTTTACGTTGGTCATTTGTGCACTGTGTCCTTTCCCTTTCCTCCTACTGACGAAAAACTTGAAAGGTAAACTAAAATATTTGCAAAACAAATGCAGAGGCAAATGATTGCAATCCCCCTCTGATCTAGCTTTTATTTGCATGTTCTAAGCCCTTTGTTGCCTTTAGATTTCAGCGCCTTCCCAGCACTAACAAGGGGGAGGGGGAGCGGGCCTGAGACCACAGCTCGCCTAATTAGCAGCTGCCTGGGAGAGAGACGCTGGGAAGACAGGAAGGAGGAAAGCGTGGCTGGTGCTGGTGGATGAAATGGAATTTTAAATCATGAGAGCACATGGAAGGGACTAATGTAACAGACTTAGGGAAGGAAATGCCACATACAAGACTTCAGTCTTTTTCCTGCGTGGAGCAGCCACACGGTGCGTGTCCTGGCGGTTCCTTGGGAAGGCACCTCATTAGTCAGCACGAGTGGCCTTTAAACTGGGAAATGTCTGTACCTAGTTTTTGAAGTTATATAAACATCCACCCCGCATTGGGTGGAAAGACGCATGTTTTTCTTATCTTCTTTCATTCTGAAAGACAAGTCTGTGAATGCTGTTTTAAAATAATTGGGGATGCCCAATTATTGTCACATCCTCGGTGACACAGAGGGCCAGCAGCTTCAGACACCGTGGTTCTTTCGGGGCTTTGTGTGCATCAGGAGGAAGATGAAAGGGTCTGTGATATTTCTGCTTTTCATTGACCTCAGCTTTCACAGAAAGTAACCCTAATTGCACGTCTGTGCAATGGAACCCGTACCACGGGACTGATCCATGGACAAGCCATTTGAACATTGCTGCTCTTGTAAAACACTGCCGATATTCTGGTCTTCACTTCTTTACCAGTTGTTCCAAATTACCTCTCCTCTATGACGGAACTAAGGCCCGCTGCAGCGACATAAAGTGGAAGCTGTTTGCCAATGTCCTCCCCAAAAGACGAAGAAGGCCCAAGACGGGCGAGTCTGAGACTTGTATGCATCTACTGATCTGCTCACAGGCTGTTCGGTCTTCTGTGACACTTTTCAAATACGGTATTTTAAGAGAGAAGATTTAAGTCAACTGAGCATGAGAAGAGCACATGACCAGCCAGCTCTCTGGCTCCTAGACGCCTGGGAGACCTGGATCACAGGAAGCTAGCCTGTCCGCTTCCCACTCACTGTTCCCAGGGGAACCTCAGGCCAAAGCCCACTGCGCTTTAACCAATGTTCCTTGTGACCCTACCGGCGTGGCTCAGTGGTTGAGCACTGGCCTCTGAACCAGGAGGTCACGGTTCGATTCCCAGGTTATGCAATTGATCCCTAGTAGAGGTGTGCAGGAGGCAGCCAATCAATGATTCTCTCTCATCATTGATAGTTCTCTCTCTCTCTCCCTTCCTCTCCTGAAACATAAGTATTTTCTAAGTCATCATTAGGACCTCCCCTGAGGGCTCCTGGACTGTGAGAGGGGGCAAGCTGGCCTGAGGGATCCCCCACCCCTCATTCCGGGCCTCTAATAATCAAATATACACATTATGATTTATGAGTCACAACTTATTATACATTATTTAAAGAAGTTCACATTATAAAATAACATTAGAATTCAATAACAGAATCATTTATTACATTCTGTACTGATAATACAAACATGTTATTATAATACATTTAAGGGGAAGGAAAAATTCCAGTGGTAGAATGATAAATGGACAAAGAGAAATGTAGATATAAAATTATAATGCACTGTGGTTTCCATTTTATGAGAACCATGTGTATATTAAAAGGAAAAAGCTGAAAATTATATACATTTTAAAACATTCTGTGAATGAAGAGATATGGGGTAATATGGCTGGCTTCTTATATTTCTTACTGTCTAGATTTTCTAAAATAAACGTGTGTTATCTTTTATAAATGGGAAAAATGGTCCATTGGATGGTTATTTTTCAGGACCAAAGAAAAAGGAAATTATGTGAAATGTCTAGCAGGAAGTTGGGGTGTTTGTTTGTTTGTTTGTTTGCCATTTTCCTTCCAGTCAGCAAAGAGCAAAAGAATAAAAATAAACAGTTGTTAATTGCCTCATATGTTGGCTGATGAAATTGTTGTAGGAGAGGTGGATAATTTATTTATGATTTTTTAATATAGTTTATAAAATGCTCACTTGCTAAAACATTTTCTGTGAGCTGTACACAACTTCAAAACATAAAATCAATCATAATTAGGAAAATTACCACAAAGAAACAGCATAGGATTCCAACATCACCGTTTGGAAAGTGACGAGGCAGAGCAAATACCGTACAACTCCAACATGATGTTGGGGATGGGAGATTAAAAACTGATATTTGTGAACGCGGTAAAAAAAAATAAATAAATAAATAAATAAATAAAAATTTTAAAAAATTGAAAAAGTACAAATAAGAATCTCTTAGCTTTGTGTCTTCAGCTGCAGAGAGGTGGCTTCTGCATATAAACTGATTTCCTGGGAAACGACATAGGATAGAGCCTTTTTGGTGCGCCCAGGCTTCATCATGCATGTTAGAAGCCATGCTCCCTCTCAGGCATTGAGACTTGTTCAGGCGCCCCCGTCTGCAAAACCTTCTCCCAACATGCAGGTCATGACATGTGTGTGCATCTTACATGGGCACAAATGAACATGGCGAAGACCACAGGCTGTCGGACGCTACATTCTACACTTAGCCTTTATAGCTGAGAGCAAGGAGCAAACAAACTTCACACGCTTCCAGTAAAAACAAATGCGTACAATCCACTCACATAAACTCAAAAACATTTTGAAAATACAGATTTTCTTCAGTTTCTATTTCCAGGTGTTTTGTGAAGAAATAATCAAAGACGGCGCTACAATAAAGATGCAAAGCCTCCGTGAAGTCCCACAGCAGTGGTGTCAGCAGGAATGGGGGTAGGGAGCCGTCCTTATTGCTGGCATATGTTTGCAAACAGCAGTTTAGAAAGAGTGAAGTTGCATTTAATTTAGGGGCTTAGAAAAATCTTATAGGAACGATTCCAATAAAAGCTATAGGATGAAGCAAAAATCCACTTAAGACATTTTAATATAAAACATATTTTCAAATCATATATATTTTTATAGTTATGTGTAGTTATATTTTATATGCAAACTAATTTTATTCTGTGGTTATATATGTAGATATATAAGCACATAGCTATGCATACTCAGAAATATATATGAATCCCCTATATTTCCAAATGCTTTTCTTAATTAAAATATTATAAACAGTAGAGTTTAATAATTAGAAACAAATAAAAAGAATGTCTTGTACAAGAAGTTAACCTTCCTCTGCTAGAAAAAAAAAAAAAGTCTTCTTTGATCATCTCTAAATCTTGATAAGGAAAAGTTGGTGCTAATAGCTAAGTATTTTGAAACTCTGTAATGTTAGTCAGGCTTAGATGTTATTTAGAAAATCAACTGAGGCTATAATAAGCCTGTGGCCTGTCAATTTTGACCAATGATGGCTATTTGAACAGAAAGCAAAGCCTCAAGGCAGCTGTTAAAGAAGACATATTAACCCATTAAATTATTTTAAGATTAGAGGCCCAGTGCACAAAATTCATGCACTGGTAGGTTCCTAGTGACTGCTAGCTGCCGGCTGCCAGCCAGAGCCTCCCTCCCTTTCCCCAGCCGGCTCCTTCCCCTGTGCAGACTCCTGGTGGAAGGGACAATTTGCATACTACACTTTTATTATATACGATAAAACCAAAATGCATGTCTGGGGCCGTAGGTGGCTCGCATGAAATTTCCCTTATTTTGTTTTCATCAGGAGAAAGTTACATATTTGGAACCTTCAAGCTAAGGACACAGCTTTCATGATCTCTTGGTTTTATTATGAGCCAGTTAGTAAGTTGGAAAGCAGGAACCAGAGCTAAGGACTGGTGGTTGACATAGTGACATATACTAAAATGTGTAAATTATAAAAATTAAAAAATGTAAAAAAGTACTGCTTATATTGGTAACATGCAGATTTTGTGATGCTATAAGTACATAATGTAGAAATAGATAACAAAATGTTAGGTCAGAATCTGCATCATTCTGACAAGGGGAGTTATAGGGTCACAAAGGGTATACGCTATGCTTTTCTCAGGAATTTAACCACCGTAAGTTTCCGTTCCATCCATCCCTGGGTAGACCTTTGACTACAGGTGAGAGAGAGAGCTGTCACTCCTCTGTCCCTCCTTCACCTGCCTCGAAGCCCATTTACAACCCACGGGTTACCTGGGACATTTCTAACTGAACTGCCTTCGCTCCGCGCTCTCCCTCGGGACTCCCTCGCTGACGGCTCCCTGTCTCTAAACTTATTTTAGGAATTGTCTTCTGGGCAATCAGAATAAAAAAGGAATGAGTTGCCGGTGAGCTGCAGATATTTAACATATAAATATGCTATTTATAAGCAACAGATTTCTGTACTCTTGAATTTCAAGGTAGGTAATGGTTTATAATACGAGCTACACATTTAAGCTAACGGACCCAAATGCTTTGAGGGACATAATATTCCAGAATGTTCTGCTTCAGTGAACACTGTTTCTGAAAATCACTTTCCAGGCAAGGGTCTCCTCTGGCTCGGAGTTCAATAATTGCATTTCCAGGGCCGGTGCCCGCCGGGACTCTCTGTGGTGTCAGAGCGAGGCAGATTGAAGCGAGATTGCACCGGTCTCCCTGAAGACATGTAAGAATGCGGTGCCAGTCGGGCCCACTTAAGTCTATGAAAATCACCAAAATATTTAGAAATCATCTAACATACCAAGAAAAATAATCACTTTCTGGAAGCAGAGTTTAAATACTCGGAATGCCACATGCAGTAAACACCATGGAAGCGTTTATCTTTGGGAATATGCTTTACTATCTGGTGATCTCCTGACTGTGGCACTAAATTGCTCGTGAACCCAATTCCATAAGCAAAACCTTCTTTATTTTCATTTACACTGAAAACCACAAAAGCTCTATTTCATGTTCAGAATCTGAGTGACTAAGGAGTCATGCTGGCACAGGAATGACCTTGTTGACCATCTAAATAAACTTCTTCACGTGACTTCTAGTTTCTATTGTGAGTGTTCCCCGGACACCAGAAGTGCAGGCAACTATAACAACAGGGACTCTGCCGAGCCAGAGAGCTGTGGCCAGCAAAGGGAACCACCACCAACACGAAAAGGCAACTGATGGGATGAGAGGACATATTCGAAAATCACCAATCCAGCAAGGGGCTAATATCCAACATATATGAGTAACTCATCCAACTCCACAGCAATCAACCCGATAGCCTGGTTTTTAAAAAGAAGAGACAGGTTTGCAAAGAAGACACGCAAATGGCCCACATCACTGACGGTCAGGGAATGCAATTAAAACACGAAGTGACGTCACCTCGTTCAAGTGGCGATTATAAAAAGGTAAAAGGCAACGAGTGTTGGTGAGGATGTGGAGCTAAAGGAGCCTGCCGCACTGCAGGTGGGAATGTGCATTGGTATAGTCCAGTGCTCGGCAAACTGCAGCTCGCGAGCCACATGCGGTTTGCTGCTCTGTTGACTAATGAGTTTGCCGACCACTGGCCTAGACTCTGGATTCCAGTAGTTACAGGCTGTTGTTGTTCCTTGTGATTAAGCCCCTATCCCAGTGGTCAGCAAACTCCTCAGTCAACAGAGTGGCATACCATGGCTCGAAGGCCACATGTGGCTCACGAGCCGCAGTTTGCCGACCACTGGTATAGTCAGTATGGAAATAGCATGGAGGGTCCTCAAAAAATTGAAAATATTTAAAAAGTCAAAATGGACAAGACTCCATAAATTTTAAAAATTGAAAAACTATTGAGTCAAATGTGTGGTGGGAGCAGAGGGACATGGACAGATAAACGGTAGACTTCAAATAAACAGACAGACAAAAAGCAAAACGCAGCCAACCTTTCCGAACTAGAAAAGGCCTTTTTATTAGGGGGTGGAATTAATACTGTGTGAAGGTAAAAACATCAAATCTACAGCATAATGTAAAGGGATTCTCCGTGAACTTCCATGCATATATGCGCAGCCCAAGGACTCAGGCAAAAGTGCGGTGAGGCCTGGGGCGGGGCAGGAACGGGGTGGACGCGGTCAGTGGGAGAAGAGGGGGACATCTGTAATACTTTCAGCCATAAAGATCAATATAAAAAACATTAAAAACAAAGAGACCCTAAATGTGTCGTGAGCATCATCTTCCTCGGAGGAAAGCTTTTCAAACCTGGGCCTTGAAGAAGGTCTCCGGTGACAGGAAAGCAGCAGATCTCAGAGTCAGAAAGGAGAGAACAGAAGAAAATGGGCCGCCGCGAGGGAGACGGAAGGATCAATACGCATCAGAGCTGAATCTGCAAAGGCCTTTGCGTCCTCAGCCAGAGGACCTGCAATAAGTGGCCTATGTAGACGTTTTAAGATAAGACAGATTTTGACTAAAAATGGAATGGAAAATTAGGAGATGAATCTAACAAAATGTCCAGGAAGACAATAAATGTTTAAGCAGCCTGTGGAACAAAGCTGGAGCGGGAATTGCCGAACTGGACAGATATGGGTTTGAAGAAACGACTTAAAAGGCGGTGTAAAGACAAAAAAATGGGACTTTAGGCTAGAGGTTCATTCAGTCACCATGTCACTCGTCACTGCCCGGACCACCAGCCACCACTTCTGCCATGAATGATATAATAGCCTCGTATTTGTTTGTTTCCAACCTTGCTTTTTGACAAGTGATCAATGCTCTGTAAGAGGCCTCCCTGACCACCCAATGTCAACTGTTTTCCCCAGTTTTCCTCTTTTATAAGACACTGTACATGTCCTTATAATAGCAAAACATTCTTCATTTCTTTCACCCATCCATGTGTCGTAACAGTTATCCATTTTCCTTATACATTGACTATCATCCTCAAATACATCGGTGTTGATAGATTTTGAATAAACCATTATCTGTTAGATTAATTAAGAATAAGAATAATAAGTTTTTATTTTACCTTCACTTATTTCTTCTCTAATGCTTTTCCTTTTTTGTTGATGCAAATTTCTGACCTGTACCATTCTCTTTCTTTCTGAAAAATGACTTCTAACATTTCTTATAAGTCAGGACTACTGGCAACAAGTTCCCTCCGTTATTGTTTTTCTGCAAAAGCCTTTATTTCCTCTTTGCTTTTGAAAGGCAATTTTTCAGGAAACAGAATTCTAGGCTAGTAGAGAGCCAACAAAGACATTCTTCAGTTATGTTGCAGTGTGTTTAATCTCTAGCGTTTCTTTTTGTTCTTTCTTAGAATTTTTCTTTCTCTACTTTCACTGCCCATCGGTTCTTACATGCCATCTACTTCATCCATAGAGCCTAATCCTATTAGTCATGGTTGTTTTAGATTACCAACCTTATCATTCCAACATCCCCGCCATATCTAAGTCAAACTGTATTTTGTCTCTTCAG
Source organism: Pipistrellus kuhlii (assembly GCF_014108245.1). Lineage (NCBI taxonomy): Eukaryota > Metazoa > Chordata > Mammalia > Chiroptera > Vespertilionidae > Pipistrellus > Pipistrellus kuhlii. Next base: position 1,720,019 of record NW_023425525.1, read on the forward strand.
ACTGTATTTTGGGCCTTTTAGTGTGCCTTGTAATTTTCGGTTGAAAGCCGGACATGATATACCAGGTACTGTTCCCTATTGAGTTTTCTGCTCGTGCGTTTCTACTCCTGTAAGTTGTGATTCTCGGTAACTGCCTGTCTGTCTCCAATTTGTGGCCTCGCTGATTTGATGTATCTAAGATGAAATGTTTATTTCGGCGCATTTCACCTTTTATTTGTTAGGATGGACTGACCACTTCCCAGCTCGTCCCACACTAAATAAAAATTTAAAGAAACAGAACCACATTTTATTTGAAGTCCACAGCTTATAAATAGTTCGTTTTGTGACATCGTTTTTTATGTATCCCCTGCAAAACTCAAAAAGACAGAAACCGTGATCCTTACAGTCAGTAACTTATCTTTAGTAGCAATCTCCTGCTCCTGGGACGGAGTAGGGAAGCTCGATATTTCAGATGTAATGAAAAAGAAATGGCGTCTTAGATGTAGTCAGTCACTTGAGCAGATAATGTGCTACTACTCTCTGGCCATTATTTCTGCTTGAAAATCCTTTACTGAGCTGCCGCTCTTAAGACACTACTAACTGAAGCTAAGAGAGTTTCATTTGTGCCCAGACACCCGCTCATTACCAGCTTACGCTCACGTGAATGAGTCCGTGAAGTCGTTTTTGAAATGTCCACGTGGAAACAACCCTCCCGTAGATGGTGTTTACCCACAGCAGCACCAGGCAGTGCGGTGCGATCACTGCCTTAAGGGTTGCGGTGGGTTTGACTCCTATTAACGCTAATGAGCATCGCTCTGCTGCCTCTGCACTAGAATCCTGTCCCTGGGCTGTGTGCCCTTTGGGTGTGGATGGCTAATACGAGTCATTAGACCATAATGGTAAACATAACTGCTTGGAAATTACATTTCACCTTTTCCGCCTGCAGATCTCAAATCAAATTCCAAACAATTAATTGTGCTCATAACACTTCTACAAGGTAATTTTGAAAAGCAATATATGAAGATGGCCTACGCCATTTCTGAAGTACAATTTTGGCTGGAGGATTTGTCAATGGCTCTAATGGCAATTCTTACAAACCCACAGTATACAATGGCAGGAAATGTAAACAGGACCTCAGATATAATTGGGTAAATAAATTGGCAGGTATATTTAACTTTTAAACATGCTGGTGATGACACAAGGCTTAATATCAATAACTCCAGAGTCATCTAAAGTATTCAGTTTGGGTTCTATTTTCATGACATGTCATCAGCAGATACACTGTTCCTATATACGTTGTGAAACAATATTTATGGGACATTAAAGTTCCTATTCCTCATCAATCCTGGCACTGGGGAGGCCTGGTGCCCCAGGAAGATAGAGATGGTATCTAGATGGCTGGGACGTGGCAAAGGGCAATGACACAGCTAAGGACTGAGGAGAAGCTACTGGGCCTTATTTAATGGGATGAACTTAAACTTAATCTCCAGGCGTGGACGGCTGAGAAGATTCTCGTCCATACTGCTTGTCCGACCAGGATCCAGGAATGAGAGGCAGGAGGTGGCCCAGTCAGGCAGGTCTCCGCTCTCACGTTCCTATGGGAACACACAGAAAACAAACCGGTAGGTCAGCAGTGCCCAGACTTTTTGGTCTGAGGACCCCTTCTTACTCTTAAAAATTGAGAGCCCCCAAACTTTTGTTTATTTGAGCTATGTCCATGGACAGAACGGCGTCTTCAATCCTACACTAAGACTCTACAAGAGGCAAGTCCATAAAGACCGATTGCAATGTGGAATCTGAAATCACCTCAATGAACTTTCCATGGGATAATATTCTGTATCTCCCTTGCTCTTTGAATGGATCTTTCACTTACTCATTATTCTGTAAAACCCTGCATTGATTATTTGGAAAGTGATTCGTGAAATGCTAGCACGTTTCATTATATGACATATTATGTATACGTAATCACGTTTCCTAATATCACCCTGAGTACCTTGAAAACACTTTAAATGTTGGGAGACTGTCTTGGCAACGTGGGTATCCTCCCACGTGGAGGGTGGCTAGTAGAGATGGGATATGTGAGTCTGAACCTCAGAAAAGAAGTCTGGGGTAGAGGTACCGATCTGGAGACTCTCAGCTCACAGTTGGAAAATTAAGATCATGAGAGTCAAGTCCTCGTGAGGGGATGTGTGCCCTTAGATGAGAGATGAGAGCTCGCTCTTTTCTCCACATGAAAATGCAAGGAAATGACAACTGTCTGCAAACCGGGATGAGAACTCTCATTCCACACCAGACCGGCCACTGCCTTGACCTTGGACTTCCCGGCCTCCAGAACAAGAAAGAAGTGTTTGTTTTGGGTTTTCTTCAAGACTATAGGGCGGAATAATCTCACGCAAGGCTTGGTCATTGTCTGGAACAGAGCTGGAATCTTGAAGCAAATTGACATTTGGAGAGTGAGTGAGAAGCCCAGAGAGGAAATTGAGAAATATATTGTCATACCCCTACTCCAAACCCAGACGGTGAAGTTCCCGCACAGTCATTATTTTGCTTATATATCTGTCTCTGCAAAGAACGATACTTTAATCATCGTGGTATCCATAGCAACTTGTAGGTAATACTCATCAAATTAATCCATTGTATGAATCTGTTTTTCAATGAATACAAACTTATCAGTTAAATAAGCTTATCACTTATATTTTGCTTTTTTAATTTATATGTTCTTTTTCATTTCTGTTAGGAAACAAAGATAAGGTTTTGTAATAGAATTTATCTTCAATCTTCTGATTGCTTGAATGTTCTATAACCTCTGATTTGCTGTTTCTTGAAAAATATTCTTTCTTAAGATTGACTTTTTGATAAAGTCCTGATCTTAGGTGGTGGACAACATGAATAGAAGTAATTAAATATATCTCTGACTTGAATCAATAGGATTTTACTGTCTTTTTTTTTTTTCATGTCCTTAAAACTTCAGTTCTTAAAATGGATGGAAACAAGCCATTTAGTGAGTAAGGCACTAACAAAATTACTTAGGGCTGCATGCATCTGATGTTATATAATAAAGCCACCTACGCTTTTCAAAAATTACATTTTTATTCCAAAACCCAACTCTCTAAAGCTATATGTTCAATATTATGGTTTTCATTTGCTATCAAAAAACATACTTTATTTCAAAGTTGTGAATAAAAGAGTTACCATCAGAATTAGAAGAGGCAAATATAATTTTCAGTGATTTCAAACCAAGTTCTTCTGGGTATTTGAGTTTTGGGCTTTTGGATAGGAGAGCGCCTTTCTACCCACATACCTTCCCTTCCCTGTGCTCATGCCATGCTCCTTCATGGGGTCCATGCGTGCCAGCCACGCCCGCTGATGAGAGAGTCTGACCTCAGCCTCCTGAGAGAAGGGGTCTGAGCACTTGGCCCAGCGCCGCGCACAGCTTCCGCGGTGCCTCGCGGATAATGGTGCTGGTGGTCAGATTTATTACCTAACGTTGTGTGCAAGCACATGAGGACTCCTTTTTCTCTAAATTGGATGCCTCGCAGTGGCATCTTCACCTGGTCGGCTGCCTCCTGAGTCACCACACAGTACACTGGGCACAGCAATGCATTGAGGCCTTGAGCTATGGCCCCGTTTGCTAGAACCCGGGCAAGGCTCTCTGCAGGGCCCACTGCAGGCGGAGGGCGGCACAAACCCTTAACTTTGTAGGGTTGGAAGCATTCCTTTGATTTCCATCTTTACAACTGTTTAATCAAAACCTTTCCCCAGCCAAGAGCAACTCATTGTTGGTATTTTGTTGGTTGTTTTTGTTTTTTAATAGCAGTTTTTACTGTATAATGCACATAACCTAAAATTACTGTTTAACCAAATTAAAGTTAGTTGCATTTAGTACACTCACAACGTTGTACAAAACGCACCACTGTCTAGTTCCGAGAAGTTTTCGTTACCCCTAAAAAACACCCCCGCCCTTATAATCACTTCCCAGTGCCCTTTGCCTCCGTCACTGCCAACCACCAGCCCTCTTCCTGTGTATATGGGCTTGTCCCTTCTGACATTTCATGTAAATGGAATCACCACGTAACATGTGGCCTTTTGTGTCTGGCTTCTTTCGCTTAGCAAAGTACTTCAAGATTCATCCATGTTGTAACATGAATCAGCACTTTATTCTTTTTTACAGCTGAGAAATATTCTCCAGGGTAGACTTACCACTCCTTGCTTACCCAACTTTTAGCTATTGAGAATAGTGATGTTAGGGACATTCTTATACAAATTTTTGCTTGAGCACCTGTTTTCAATTATTTTGACCATAGTACTTACTAGTTACCAAATAAAGCTACACTGTCTAAGCTGTCTGGCCTTCCTTGGCTCACTTATAAAATAAACACATTATTAGCTGTGCTTCCCATCCTGCATTGTCCTGAAGCTCAAATACATAATGATTCTCAGGGCATCTGAAAAAAATCACAGTGTACTTTGTAACCCATAAGCATAATTCAAACTAATAACAAAAATTATGATTTTTATTACAGTGGGACCATATCACTTTTCTATTGAAGTAGGAAGTCTCACACACACATGGCATTAAGGATTCTCCAAAGAACCATTCACATGCTGAAAGTGGAACCCCCAATAGTTTGGAGGTTCCTCAATAAGTTAAACACACAGTCAGTGAGAGCAATTCATTTGTAACCATCTGTTAATACCAATGGCTGGCATCCTATATAATAAAAGGATAATATGCAAATAGACCCTAAAGGCGGAACAACCAGGAACAACCTATTGCTATGATGCACACTGACCACTAGGGAGCAGACGATCAATGCAGGAGCTGCCCTGATTGTCAGTGCACTTCCACAGGGGGAGCGCCACTCAGCCAGAAGCCGGCTTGTGGCTGGCCAGCGCAGTGGTGGGAGCTTCTCCCATCTCCATGGCAGCACTAAGGATGTTCAACTAATGGGGGAGCGGGCCTAAGCTGGCAGGTGTACATCCCCTGAGGGCTCCCAGGCTGCCAGAGAGGTGTCTGACTGCCAGCTTAGGCCCAATCACCAGGGGAGTGAACCTAAGCTGTCAGTTGGACATCCCCGAGGGGATCCCAGACAATGAGAGGACATAGGCTGGGCTGAGGGACCCCACCCCCACCCCAAGAGCACAAAGTTTTATACACTAGGCCTCTAGTGGCTCTATAATATCCCTATATAGCATTTCTGTGTTGGGCAATTTCCAAAAGTGTATGTCTGAATGCAATCAAGTATGTACTTTATAGCATTTTGGAAGAGTTAATGGAACACATACACGTGGACCAAAAACATGCTGTTTTCAATGGCTCTGTAATGGAGGGCTGCCCAGTTTTATAGCCTCTTTTTTCTAATAATGATTCCATCAATACCTCCATCTGTATCATCTCGCTAATCTTCAGCTTCGCCAGTCAGCAAAGGATGGCAAAACCCCCTCCTCATCACTTTCTTGATGTTTCAAAAATAATATTTGGAGCTAGTATTGTTGCAGTTCAACAACTTTAGCCAAGGATTTACCTCTTTCAGCAGAGCAGGCATTTACGGAAACAGAGGAAGGGAGTGGATCGGAGTAGGAAACATTTCTCCGGTTTAAAGACCAGCTCACAGAACACAGGGCTGAATGAGAGTCACGTGGGTTAGCATTTCATATGCGGCCCCAGACGCCACAAGCAGCGGACCCTCCCATTGCAGTGAAAATTATAGCCCTGGGTTGCATTTCTACCTGAGAAAAGCAAATGTTGTGATTTCTGCACCAAAATCAGATTTAGCCGAGCTGATTCAATAAGATGATGGTATCATTATGAATGTTGCATTTCTCCCTGAGGTTTGATTAGTCGAGACACCTGAGCTGAGAAATGACTGTTGCTCGATCCTTCAAGGCGCACTTGGCAACTCTGATTAAATATTTATGTTAAATGCAGATGACTTAAAATATGTCCCAATCAAGACCGCACTGGGTTGCCTCGTCAGCTTTAAGTACTGGTTCAAGGTGGCATAATTTGACTTTCTACCGACTTGAGTGGCACAGCCCACGCGTTTCCTGTAGGTAAAAGCAGGTCATAAGTCTTCGCTTCACAGGGTACGCTCTGAGACACACGCTCACTAGTCACACCCAGGACTGTCTGGAAGAATCCGCAGTTCCAGATGCATTTTGTGGTTCCTCTCTTCACCCCTATTCTGAGACAAGTACAGCCCCATGCATGCTCTCTCCTAGAAACCAAACCGAAAAATACTTCCTGGAGGAACTCTAACTCACAATTGCTTCTCACCTTAAAAAATATTCTTAGCTCTTATTCCCAGCTGTTTGAGAATTAAAATGTATTTCTTCAGTTCAAAGGATTGCTATCAGGTTCCTTGAAACCATGCTCAATCCATAATGCATTTGCATTTGCATTCTCGCAGAGAGCGCCGCATTCTGATCTGACTAATTGTTAACGCGGGAACTTGGGAATCATCTTTAATTTGCCATTTCTATTCTTCCCACACTCCCTCAGGCACCAAGTGTCATCACATCGCCCCCATACGATTTGTGTCTCTCATCTTCCTGCACACGTCTCACCAGACCCCCGCTCCGCGGCCGCGGCCTGGCTCAGGCCCTCACCCTCCCGCTGGACGGCTGCCACCACTCCAAGAGTGCCCAGCCCGTCTCCCGTCAGGGCACAGGCAGCTCAGGGCTGGGGCCCCGGCTGCTGTGAAGGTGTGTGAGGTCCAGCTGCTGTGAAGGTGTGAGGGGTCCAGGTTCTGTGAAGGTGTGTGGGGTCCAGGCTGCTGTGAAGGTGTGTGGGGTCCAGGTTCTGTGAAGGTGTGTGGGGTTCTGTGAAGGTGTGTGGGGTCCAGGTTCTGTGAAGGTGTGTGGGGTCCAGGCTGCTGTGAAGGTGTGTGGGGTCCAGGTTCTGTGAAGGTGTGTGAGGTCCCGGCTGCTGTGAAGGTGTGTGGGGTCCAGGTTCTGTGAAGGTGTGAGGGGTCCAGGTTGCTGTGAAGGTGTGTGGGGTTCTGTGAAGGTGTGTGGGGTTCAGGTTGTGGTGAAGGTGTTTTGCAGATGTGACGGGTGTTTACAAACCAGTTACTTGAAACACAGGCGATCCTCCTCAGTGTGGGTGGCCCGTATAACCAGCGGAAGCCTTCGTACCAAACACAGACTTTCCCAAGAAGGAGTTCTGCCTCAGACTGTAGCCGGGAGAGGCTGCCTGGTTTCCAGACGGCCTGGCAGATGCCAGACTCGCCAGCCACCACAAGCACAGGAGCCAGAGCAGCGCCTTAAAATAGCCCTACCTGCCTGCCAGCCACAGAAGTCACATCACCGCTGCTTCTGTTTCCCGGGGCCCTGGCCGGTAGGAGAGCAATCTGCCTTGCAGATGGACGCTGGGCTGACCACGGAGCATTCCTCCACCAGCCTCAGACTAACCGCCTCTGCGAGGAACCACACTGGGCTCGGAGAAGGGGAGTCAGGTCAGCTCAGAGACACCTGCCCGGGCCCACACGGCGGAGGCCCGCTGGGCTCTGCTCGCTGTGACCTGGCCACAGGGAGGACAGGACACAGAGCCGGCGCCTCTTCCACAGGTTTCTCAGCCCAGGAGGGAACACATCGATTCCATTGCGGTGATGGATGACCCCGCACACGCAGGAGAGCCTGGGGCCGAAGACCTGGCTCCTCGCCTTCCCTTGGAGGCAGGCCTGAGAGAAAGATGCCTGTGTGCTCACACCCTCCGTCACACACAAAACATGCATCTTTTGGCAATAACACTTCTGCATGTACACTGAAGCATATTTCCAATTTAAGAAAACGTTGTTTTTTAGAAGCAAAGAGCCTGAAGTGTTCATTCTGAGGATGTGAGCCGAGGGGAATGCATACCTTGGAGCTGCGAGGTGGGAGTTCAGTCCAGAAGAGAGACATGGCGCCCCATTCCTGCCGCTGGGCTGTCCCCTGCCGGCCCTCGGGGGGCTGCTCCGTGCGGGTGGCTCAGCTGTCAGAGTGATGAAGGGAACTGGTGAGAACGCAGAGAAAGGTGACAGGAGGACAGGAGTGAGGGGACCATGAAGGGAAGGGCCAAACACTACAAACAGGAATCCGAAGCCCCGGGCCCCAATTCCAGCCAGGGCCGGGGGTTAGATTTGGTTTGTCTTTTCAGTTTCTGCATTCCCTACGCCGTCCTCCATTCCATGCCAGCACCACGCCACTGCCCTCAATTACAACACGGGAATGAAGCCTGTAATTTTAATTAGCATATTTAAATGTTTCTGTTCTGTGTGCAAGTGAACAAATTTTCATTTACGGTGAGCTATTTTTTTCTTTCGTATGTAATGTTGGACATGACCATTTTTTTTCTTTTCTAATGAAATATTGATATTTAACAAAATACCTTCATTTCTGACGATGCCATGTCAGGAATGGCGCTGTCTGCACAGGACTGACCGCGCAGCCAGCCTCTCTGCTGGCGGGCACAGGAGCGCTTTCTGCGCTTGTGGGTTACTTTCCAGTTCCCTCCTCACTGCATCTGGACCAAACGATCGATCGATCAGCGCCACTCCTGCTCACCCTGACCCCCTCCTGCGCCCTGTCCCTGCTCCCAGGCCCGGGCAGAGCGGCTCCTTTGGAGCACAGCACACGGCTTGCCATGCCAACATCGCCATGGTGAGGACCATGTGGTGCAGCGCGCACTGGGATTATCAGGGAGGTCACTTCCTAAAGGATAGAGCTCTCTGCCCCTGTGCTTCCACCTGAAACCACACAATGACATAAATGCAGCTGTAATCGATTTTTAAACTATACACAGGCGGTCCTCGAGTTACGCCAGACTCAACCTATGGCGTTTCATTGTTACGTCGCCATCTCCCATTTACTTATAAAAATAAAAAAGCTCCGTCATTTCGATGTCTGTACATATGTGCTTTGTGTTTCTTATTATTTATTTACCACAAGTAAAGGTCAGAAATTGTTATCTCTTAGTTTTTTTACTGTGTCACTGCATTATTGCTGTGGATGTGCTCCACGTGCTTATGTGGGTGGGATTCGACTTACAGTGAAAATTGAATTATGTTGCATCGTGGGAACAGATCTTCAACGTAAGCAGAGGACCTACTGTATATAGCCTGTAGAGTCAACTATATATATATATATATATATATATATATATATATATATATATATATATATATATAAAGGGAATTCGACCAGGAGACCTGGAGTTCAATTGCTCACTATGACATGCACTGACCACCAGGGGGCAGCGTAGAACATGGCGGGCAACCAGCATCAGTGTCAGGGTTCTGAGGGAGTGAGGGAGCAAGGGAAGGAGGAGGCAGGAGGTGGGGAGGCGGGGAACCTGATCAGCCCTGATCACAGGCTAGGCCCAGGGACTCTACCTGTGCATGGTTATCGTGCACCAGGCCTCTAATTTTTTTAAAAAAATGTTTTGTTTCATTTGGCCAGACGTGTGGCATTTGTCTCTGCTTGTTTCATGGCATCAGGGGTTCTCCTCCATCTTGACTCTGGAGCTCGACACCCTCTTCTATAACCCCTATTTCATGTTCACCCATCACTCAGCTGACTAGACTCATGAGAAGACAGTTAACAAAACACTAGGCCTATAGACAGGAGCTTCTCAATCTCCCCTCCCTCTTCTCCGCCAGTTCTTCATCACCATCCATGTCCCCCAAAGTCGAAAGGCGAAGTCAGCTAAACTGGCTTCATCCCAAAGTCTCCCATGGGTTTCCATCTCACTTAACCTTCAGGGACAATTCGTCAAATTTGCAGAGCCACTTTGTCCAGCAGCAGGACGGGGACAGAGGGAAAGAGAGAGGGGACTAGGAAAAGACCCATGCATCCGAGTCGGTGGGAGATTCAATGTGAGACCCAGGGTTAAGCAGTGATCCCGGGCCTGGCACGCAGTCATTTCTCTGAAGACGTTGCTATGAGTGTTACTCTGTGATCATTAAAGACGCGAAGGATGTGCTTTTGTGTGTTTTCACCTGACAGACAGATGCTTCTCTTTAACAAACAAGTGAAACGTCACATCCTTTGATCACTGTCCTGATCCCCTTTATGGAAAAAATAACAGGTTCCTTCCCAGATCTGTCATGGCCCGTGGGAATATGCCGCCCGGCAGCAGGGAGAGTGAGGGGTAGAGTCACAGGCTGACTTATGGTGTCGACCTGCTCGCTATGTGAGCAATATTTGCTGGAGGGAACGGGTAGGGAAGGAGGGTGTGTCGACCTACAAATGCAATGTTTAAAAAGAGATTAATAAAAGCAAAAAGGATCAGAATTTCGATTGGTGTTTACAGTATATAACTCTGTAGGTGCACTGCATTAATAAAAATTAAAAAAACACACACCAAAATATAATCTCCAAATATTAGTCTCTTTAGATTAATTTTAATCTCATGGAGTCATACAGCACATCCGCTATATACCTGTAGGTGCTTTTAAAAATAATGCTATGACATAAACCTGTTTGTGTCTATTTTTTTAATTAGCAACATACAGTGAACATTTTCTTTATTCAGTAACTATTACTCGATGAGGCGTGTTTTCATGACTTCTTCGTGTGATGTTCTGGGTTCCAGGTGGGCCAAATATATAGGATTCCACGTGACAGTAAGACCCTAGATTACATTTGTTTGGGTGTCATCTCCACCTCTGGATAGGCAGAAGAACTGTACGCTGGCAGTGAAAATTCATGGAAATACACAAAAAAGGAGATGATAAACACTTAAAATAATATTCACTCTCTCTATTTTTCCTCTCTCCTCATATATGTATATATGCCCTCTTATTCTATATAATAAAAGAGAAACATGTAAATTGACCATACCTCTGCTATGCTCACCAGCCTATTAGGAGTGCGTATGCAAATTAACCCAACAAATATGGTAAGTTAATTTGCATACATGGGCACAGAGCAGAGCAGGAGAGCCAGCAGAGAGTGCAGTGGCTTGGGAAACTTGGCTCCCCAAGCCACCAGATGGAAAGCAGAGAGGGAGAGCTGGTGGCTTGGAGGACTTGGCAGAGCAGGAGGCCATGGGATGGAGACAGAGCAGGAAGGGAAAACCAAGAACACAGGGGATGCACCAGGAATTCTGGGAATAGTAGATCTGGTGGCAGCCCCAGGACCAGAAGCAGAAGTCCAGAGCACGGGAATGCTGGGAATCCTAGTTCTGGTGGCAGACGGATCTCCTAGGCACGAGAGCAGAGTGAGCCTGGAGCAGGGACTGTTGCAGTGGGGGAGGGGGAAAGCAGAGGCGGGAGACGTAACTAAAGTCAGAGAGTCTAGGAAAAATTAAAGAAAGATATCCTAAAACTTCCAGGAAATCTCCACCAATGAAGCAAAGCAAAGAAAATGACTCTATTATTCTGTGAGCAACAAACCAAACTGGGTTGGGGTCTCAGACAGTTTGCTCATATGATTGCAAAATAGTCCAGATCCCACCACTAGTCTATATGTGTGTGTGTGTGTGTGTGTGTGTGTGTGTGTGTGTGTGTATATATATATATATATATATATATATATATATATATATATATATAGTTGTTAGCATCTTTCACTATTATAAATAATACTTTAAAAATCATGGAAAATTATGGAGAGAGAAGTTGTTTCATTAAAGTCTATGCAAAATTTAAGGTTTTTTAATAGACATTCATAAACAGCTATACAAAATGTTTCTACATTTTATCCACTCCCCCATTCTTTCAAACAGGAAACGAGTGAGTAGTCAGGAGAGTAGAGCTTATCTTTCATTTTTCAATTAAAATTCCTTTAATTGCTACGAGCACAAATATTTTACATGCTGTTTCACTGAAGGGGGCATAAATTTGAAGATTTAAAATGGAGCCTAATTATTTGTCTGCAGTGTGTGTGGCATATAATTTACCCACCACTAACAAGGGTAGTAGAGGTATGTTTATGTGCCATGATTTTAGAAGTACATATTCTTCCTCATTTTAAATTCACTATTTAATTTTAATTTCATCCTCAACAAGGTTTATGGCTTCTTCATGTAGTATTGTTTTCAGACATATTCTTTGATATAAACAAGACGAGTGCTCTCTGGAGCTATTTCAACACCTGGTCACACGCTCACAGATGAAGGGAGAAAGGGGGGATTGATGCATAATAGGACCCTGTGTGCCTGGTCAGATAGTCAAGAGGGAAATAGAAGCAGAGGAAATTGCCACAGGGAGCTTCCTGTCTGGTAGAACCTTGCCTTTCCTGTGCTGCTCTGGTCATTGGTTTAAGCCCAGAAGTGCTGCCACTTCTGTGATCACTTCCCTACTCTCTTCTCCCCACAGGTGACTTGGGGTCATGAGAAGAAAACAAACATTTCTCTTTATTTGCTTCCCAACTCCTCATGGAAATAAGACTATGAGACATCAAAAGCTTGGCTCCGGGCATAAGAATCCATTAGAAAAGCATCTGCCCATCACATGTTTTCTCTAAGCCCTCCCAGCAGAGCCAACACTGTCACAGTCCAGGTCCCACCAGAAGAACTGAAACAAGCCCTGGACCTTACCTGGCTACTGAGAGGTCGTTGCAACTGGAATTTCCAGCCACAGGTCTTGCTGGGATCTGTGGATTCTTGGTATCAATATTGGGAGTCTCCGTGTGGATCTTAATATGACTTAGACCTAAATGCATCTCATCCCAAATGCCACAGAGTACACACATCTGTAGGATCCTACTTGAGAATAATATTCTTTGTGGAATGATGCTGCAGAGGGATTTAAGGCAAGAGAAGGCTCATGGCATCTCCAGGGGATACATACACTAACTATCATGAAGGTCAACCCTGAAGAAAAAGAGAAGGGATGGCCACCAAGGTCACCTTGAAACAAACTCTGGTGGACAGCGAAAGTCACTGGACTTCTGCCTGAGTAGACTCGCAATCATGCATCCCATTCCCTCTCACACCCCGGAAGTGGGAGTCTGAGACTCCATCCCACAACCATTCTTCCTCATAGAATGCTCTGCCAATGCTGGACCTGTCAGAGGTCACAGTCTGAAAAATAATTCAGACCAAGTGTCCTCCAGTCACACACGGAGAGCAAGGAAAGGACTCCTCCTGCAGTGTTTATCAGATGTGCTATCTCCCTTCCTACCCAGTTAGATCATTTGTGTATACACCATGGATACTTTTTTTTCTTTTATCAGATTGTGTATGTGTGTGTCTGTATGGTGTCAGCACACCCTGTCACTAAGCCATTCTGCTCTCAACGAAGGAGAATCCCAAGCATTATACAGATGCACGGAGGACTAAATTGGATTTCTTGCCCAGAAAGACTCCCTGTATTGTAGTCTATGAGCCGGGTGAGGCGATTAGTGGAGATCTATTAGTTGGATAAAGGACACCAGTAAAAGAGACAAAGTAGGGGTTGTATTGAGTGTTACGCAGATTAGTGAACAGATGTGTCAGTTTTCAATAATTCAAAGATACCCTAAGATAACAGCCTTGACAATGTGTGCTTTGTACAGCATTTCAAATTATATAAACATTGACAATGTTAATATACAAGTCGCTCTCAAGACTGGAGGTGAAAAGTGATGGGGGAAATCATTTATTACAACACTCATGAGATTAAATTCTTCATGCCCTGAGCCTACTGCGAAAAGTCCTTATGTTTTATTCTGGTGTATAGTTCAAATCAATTAAACTGCTGGATAAATAAAGAATGCTTCCTGTAAATAATGCAAGGAGTTTATTTGGCCAGTTTCACATTTCCTCTATGTGAATGATTCTCTACATTGCCTATATAACCCACAGTCTTACATGTTACAACAAGAAAGCACTGCCAGAGATTTTCCTTTAAAAATAATTTGAGTTATTTGGTCAAATCTACATAAACTTGTACATTTTCCCTCGTTAGTGCAAAAATAAAACTAATATCTTTCTCTCTCACTCTTTCGTTCATATATATATATATATATATATATATATATATATATGAAAGTGAGAGAGAAAGATATTAGTTTTATTTATTTATTTATTTATATATATGAATGAACATATCTAAAGACAGTTGCCTGCCTTTAAGAATGTATTGCAATTATTTATTTTAAAGAAAACCATTAAGAATTTTGTACATTTTTATATCTATATTTTTTATTTAATTTGTGACCAAAATCATCAAACCTCATGGATTTCCCCCAAATCAACTCTTCTAGATGTTATTTTTATCACAGTAAAACCTGCTAAGAGAAACTATTACTTGACGAACTACGTAAAGCAAATGCACACCTGGATTTAGGGAGTTGGGAACGGGAACCACTGCAGTTCGGAGAGAAGGGGTTGTACAAACAATGGCGGAGGAGAGCGATCCAGGCGGCTGTGCAATAAGAGTTATTAGCTAACAAGAACTGGGCAGTCCTGGCTGCCCATTGGCTCTAAAGCCTCCAGTGGTGCAGGAATGGCCCAGCCTGGTGCCTTCACAGGACTGTGAGGGCTTCCTGCTCCCTGGAAAGCACCCAGATGAAGGTCATCTCTAGGACTAATCAGTCATAAATAAGCTTAAAAATAAGCTTGGAAAAGTGGCACGGAGGAGAGAGCCTATGACATTGGCCAGAGAGAAGGCAAAAGGTTCCAAGTGAGATAAGGGGACTCAGATATCTTGGGGTCCAGCATATGACCCTGACTTTCTGATATAGATACAATAGATAGATGATAGATAGATAGATAATAGACAGATAATAGAGATAGATAGATAGATAGATAGATAGATAGATAGATGATAGATGATAGATAGATAGATAGATGGATAGATAGATAGATAGATAGATAGATAGATAGATAGATAGATAGATAGATAGATAGATAGATAGATAGATATTTTAAGGCTTTTCCAGGGGTGAGTGTCACAGCCTACTATGGAGTCTAATTGTAGTGACAAAAAAATGCATGATGCTTAGTCTTAATTTTAATATGAACACCTTATTGATGTGGAAGACACAGTTGTTTGTCTACCCAGTGGCCATTTCCTCCTAGCTGTAGCCACTGGCCCCTGGCTTTGTTCATCCTCCTCTGAGCAGTCATGCCCTCCACGGGAAGCTGGCGTCACGCAGAGCCAGGAGCTGTGCCCATCAGCCTTGGGAAACTGTGATGGTCTCATTCCCCTCACTGGGTGTCGGTCCCACGTGGGCATGAAACAAACTCTGCCCAGCAGAAGCTAAGGACAGCATGCTGGAAGGCTCTCAAAAGTTTTTTCTCATTTGTGATAAAACACATAAGTAGGGATTTACTCTATTCTGCCTCTTGGTGCACGTGACCATTCGCAGGGAGGCAGCCATCACGGCATTGTTAGGGGAATGCTAAGAAATTGCAGAGAAGGCACAGCTGGCATAGCTCCATGGTTGAACATTGACCTATGAACCAGGAGGTCATGGTTCAATTCCCAGTCAGGGCATATGCCTGGGATGCAGGCTCCATCCCCTGTTCAGGGCATGCAGAAGGCAGCCGGTCCTGATTCTCTGTCATCATTGATGCTTCTCTCTTTTTCTTCCTCCCCCACTTCCTCTCTGAAGTCAATAAAAATATGTTTTTAAATTGCAGAGACAGTGCTCAGGGAATGTGATAACAATGAGACTTTCAATGAGACAGCCATTGCCCCTCCATGTCACATTTCCCTTTGGTAATATCACAATGCCTTTGTTGCTCACGCCACTTTTCACATGCCATCCATCGTCTGCAGACAAAACATTCTCCTGCACATGCTAGCAGGTCAGAGGCAGGAGGCAAGGCTGTGAAAGCAGGTCAAGACGAGATTACCCAGGAGGCAGAAGCCTGGGCAGGGAATGTGGGCCTGCCTTGGCAAACAGTGGAGGGATCATTGATGATTTCTGAGCAGAGGAATGACACCATCCGCGCTGTACTTCAAAGGATTAATTTAGAAGTTGTGTGTGGGAAGGACTTAAGAGAAGGCTCAGAACATTTCATCACTTGGAAGGCATTGTTGAATATTCATAAAAGCTAGTTTACCACTCAGCATAAATACTTTTTAAGCATGAAGTAAAATACAGTATGTGTTGCCATGGAAGTGAGAAAGCCCAGGAGAGATCATGACAAGCAGGAAAGAGGGTGCCATTGTAATTCAAATTGGCATAAAGCTTTCTAGAATTTAAGTACCTTCTAGGTGGAGTATTTTGAATACAGGAGGAAATGATTATGGTTATTTTATAGTTCTTGCCAAGAAAGAAAGTAACAATAGAGGTTTTCACACATGAGACCTACAAAGCCAAACAAGATCAAGTTCACACGGTCAGGAAGCTGAATGGGGTTGGAAAGAGGGGATGAGTCCACGGATAATAAAGGGGCAGGACCACACACAATTCTGAGGTTAGTGTCAGCATTTGCTATGGTTGTAGTTGCCGGTGGATGGGGGGGGGGGGAGTCTTTTCCCAGCCTTACAAAGGGTTCAGCATTCTGGAGAAAGGGGCTTCCTGTAGATGATTAAGGAGTCCATGGACGAAAGATATTTTTGAGAGGCATTGGGGGTCAAAGGAGCTTCAGCTAAAGGGAGCTAAAGACTCTCCTTGTCTAGGACCCTGTGCTACTTATTATAACACAATTTGTCCCAAGGCAAGGTGGAGACATACACTTCAAAGGGTACGGTATCAAAGGGTTTACAGAGATTGTCAGTGTGGGGAACAGGTGTTTGGCCAACAGGAGGCAATTAACAATCTGG
This sequence comes from Pipistrellus kuhlii, assembly GCF_014108245.1. NCBI lineage: Eukaryota > Metazoa > Chordata > Mammalia > Chiroptera > Vespertilionidae > Pipistrellus > Pipistrellus kuhlii. Next base: position 1,736,680 of record NW_023425525.1, read on the forward strand.
CAGTTAACAATCCTATTCAGCTTTGGGGGAAGTGCAGGTGAACTACATGTGACTCAACCTTGTTGAGCTCCCCAAGCTTCACCAACCTTTTGGTGAAACTCTTGTCATCATTACTTGCTGGGATTGGTTCTCGGCAGTAGTCATTCTGATAATAATAGTAACAGCTAAAATCTAGTGACCCTGATTAAGGACTAAGTCTTGTATATAACACACAGGGCACGCGGCTTCTCTCTCTCTTTCAATATCACTTATACTCTCTGTGATGATGAAGAACACAGCATCATGCCCTGCCTGGCCGGTGTGCTCAGTGGTTGAGCATCGACCTATGAACCAGGAGGTCACAATTCCATTCCCCATCAGGGCACATGCCCTGGTTGTGGGCTCAATCCCCAGTAGGGGGTGTGCAGGAGGTAGCCAATCAATGTTGATGTTTCTGTCTCATCAGTGTTTCTATCGTTCTCCCTCTCCTTTCCTCTCTAAAATCAGTAAAAACATTTTTTTTTAATCTTTAAAAAATAACCCATCATTGTGGAATTCAGAGAGAAGAGAAATACCAATGAGTGAGAAACAAAGCTGTAATGCAGGAAAACGGTGAAATCAGAATTATGCCAACATTTTCAAAATTATGAGTGAATAAGAAGTTTGGAAAGGATGGTAGATATATGGATGTCAATCAAAAATAAACAAGTATTTAAGTGTTCTGAATTTGAAAAAAAAAGGTTTTGAGCAATTATTTAGCAGGAAGATTACTGTATATAAAAACGAAAAAGAGGTGATGAAAGCCCCCCAAATTTCCTTACTCTGAATACACATAATAAATGCTATATTAAGTCAACGCATGGGAAGGCCTGGGATGGAGGGTGAGGAACAAACACTGAAACTTCTTTGAACATACGACTTAGAAGGGCACCTCACACGGCCTGGTGGTGACATTCTGAGCAGCACTGCAGGTTCCTCAGTCCCACTCATCACTATTGCTTGCATAAACAGACGTGTGTGTGTGTGTGTGTGTGTGTGTGTGTGTGTGTGAATCCATATCCTCCCTCATTGGAGAGCAATAAATGAACTAAAAGAATTAAATAACGGACAGAAGTTCAATCAATTATGAGGGGTTCTTGAACCTATAATCTATATTCACAAACCTAAAGTAATATCCCAAAAGCTGTGGTTCTCTGGGCTCTGCCCCTTTAACTTCTGGTTCAGTGGGTTGGAGGGTGGGGAGCTGAGAATTTGCATTTTCCACATTTTCCAGGGGAAGCTGTCTCCTCACGGTGAGACCACAGCACACAAGCAGAGGACTCAACACATGCATCTCTCCACATGACCAGAGGTCCCACCCAAACCCCCACCCCCACTGCCACACCAAACATCTCAAAGAAGCTGTCTAAAGAGGGTGTGTTGCATCCATACGATAGAATACTACTCGGCCACAAGAAAAGATGAATGCTGCCATTTGCGATGACATGGATGGTCTTGAGAACATTGTGAGACACAGACCAGAGGGCAGTGGGTGGGGCGGAAGAAGAGTTAAATACCTGGTGATAAGTATATGGTGACAGAAGAGATCTGCCTGTGGGTAGTAGGCACACATGCCATATACAGATGATGTATCGTAGAAGTGTACACCTGACACCTATTATATATAATTTTATTAACAATGTCACCACAACAAATGTGACTTAAACACTTCCTGACCTCCTATTCCTCCTCAGGCCACTTCAACTTGGAGTTCACTCCCGGAGCTGCTGGGTGGGGTGTGTAGAACTCAGCATCCAAGTACCCCTCTCTCCTGGCTGACCTCACACCTTGCTGACCGCTCTGCATTCCCGCTTTGGGTGATGGCTCGCTTCCTTGCTTGCTCTCAGACACCAGTGTGTTTATTTATCACCCTCAGGAGCAGGCGGAGGTGGAGAAGCCCTCAGGGGCAATAAGGGCCAGCAGCCGCCATTCACCCCCACTTATGACACAGAGCAATCAGGGCTGGCGCTGGGTACCAGCAGCAGGTGTGACTGGGGCCAGCGCCAGCAGCAGGTACAAGCACTGGGTGGGATCTCAGCACACGGGAACAAAGAATTTTCAGTAACCACCAGAGGCTCACCCCAATGACAGCAACCAGCACCCCACCTTGGTCTGACACCCCCACTCACCTGCTCCACCATCCTGCTTTGGTTGATGCCTGCCATGTTCCACACGCACCCCCTTGTGGTTAGTGCACATCATATTAACCGTTTGTTCTGCTGTTCAGTCTATTTGCATATTAGGGTTTTATATATATAGGTGTTAAAATATGCATGCACACCAGATGCTAATGAACATATTACACAAAATATACTGATTTTTATTCCTAGTGTTTCAGCCTTATAGTCATTTTGAGAAACTCTTTATGCTTTTAGGTTTCACTTCTTTCTTCTATCTCTTTTACCCATGTGGAATTGGTTTAATGTACATGTTATGATTTGAGAATATAATTATACTTTTTATCTTTTTTCTTCTTTTAAAATTTAAAAATATATATATATTCATTAAAAATTCAAGTGATTCAATAAGCCTTTGAGTAAAATGAGGTAATGATTCATACTGCTTCTCTCCCGACACCCTGAACCCACACCTAATAGGCTACCACTGCTTATAGCTTTCCAAACCTCTGTTCTTTTAAATATCATTTGTGGTCTAGTTTCATCTTTTTTTAATCAAATTTGATCAATAAATTATGCCACAACTTACTTTTTCATGCTGAACATTTGCTTAATGGTCATTTCATGTTATCAAAACAGCATCGTTTTTCTTTGAAGTTACATTTTATTCCAGGGTATGAACGTTCTGTAATGTATTTAACTGCACAACCACAGATGGTGTTTAATTCGTTCCTAGTTGTTTGTGTGTGTGTGTGTGTGTGTGTGTGTGTGTGTGTTTATTTTATTTTATTTTTTTTTTTGCAAATAATATTGCAACAAATATCCCTGTGCACCTTTATTTTGCTTGTAAGTTATGATGTTTGCAGGACTAAATCTTAAATTTTAAGTTGTAAGTTAAATGTTGACAGAGACTTCCCAACTGCTCCTGGACAGTCTGCATGGTTCTACACTCTCGCCAGCAGTGTGTCAGAGTCACCCTCCCCCACATCCTCCCCAACTTCGCACACCTAACACTAATTGACAAGAAATCGTATCCACTTCCATTGGTTTGCATGGCCACACTCTCCTGGGCATGAGCAGTGTTAGTAAGAGGTTGGGTTTGCCTACCTGGCACGGTGCCTGCGAAGTTGCCACCTGAGGCCCTGCCTGTCTGTCCCTGCCTCTCCGGGAGCAGCCACTGGCCCTGTGGCCTTGCCCTCTCAGGATCTCAGAAGTGCTGGCTTTCCCTCTTGTTTGCTTCTTACTCACGGTGACAGGCCGGTAATTTCCACACTGCTTACTCGCCGGACCGACAGCTAGGCGTTCTAGACTTTTTATGTTCAGCCTTGCTGTGCTTCACAGAGAAGGAAGGGAAATGCAAGCTGAATCCCAAGCTTACTGATTCTGAAGGTCATGATCAATGTGTATGAAAACTAACAGGAGCATTTACTCCTCCTGATTTGTGTCTCCAGCCTTAGCTGATCCTTAGGCGCTGTTTTCCTGGTGTGACTGTGACACAAGTCAGCCCCATGGGGGCCTCTGCCACCAGGAAACGATGGCCTCACTCTTCTGTGCAGCTAATCCCGTTAGCTCCATATTCCGCAGAGAAGACGCAATCAAGTGTTCACAGGTTCTCTCCTTAGACCCAGACGCCCATTGTTTGGCCATCAGATAAATGCTCTTCTAATTCAATGTGGGGAAAACTGAAAGTGCACACCAATCTTGTTTGCATTTGCTGAAACGTTCTTATGTCTGTTCGGAGCACAGCGTTGTTCTGCAAACGAGCATCCATCTGGCATAGCGGGAAGATAATGCATCCTTGGCTCTTAACTTCCTCTTTTCCCATTAGGCCACGCGAGGCAGGGAAATGAGTTCGAGGCTCTCCTTTTGATTTATGGCCTAACTGAGCCCATTTACACTGAGAAAAGCGCAACTTTAATTTTACACACTTCAATAACCGCGCACACACGTATGTTCAACCTTTAGAGGTAGTCATAAAAGGGACTCACAGTGGAGGTTCTAAGGGAAGACTAGAGGACAAACATACACTGAAGTTTCACTTTTTAGCGGTGTCGTTCGGAATCCTGTTACCCAAAATTAAGGGTATGTTTCTAGTGTTTTGTAAGGTGCACATCCTTGAGTTTAGCCTTCCAAAACTGTTTACCTTTTACATTTCCTCACCATTTACAATAAGCTCATGTTTATCATGCTAGGACATTATGCAATGATTTTAAAATCCTGTGGGTAGCCCTGCACAGTGGCATAAACGCCTGCAACATTTTTTCCTTGTATTCGGGTCTTTGATGTTATTATTCCTAAGATTCAAAATAGATCAACTAATTTTTTCATGAATGCTTTTCTTGAAGAAATTCTGAGTCCCACCATCACACATTGTTAAAGTATATTACTGCATAATTTATTTCTAATATTTAGCAATTACTTAACATATCACCCATTCATTTTGAATGATAATTTCCTCATTACCTTCCCCTCCCACCTGTCACCAATATGTCCTATAGAATAAAAGCCTAATATGCTAAGTATCTGGTCAGTCATCTGGTCATTCATTCAACCAATCAAAGTGTAATATGCTAATGATATGCTAAGCCCACTCAACCACTCGCTATGACATGCACTGACCACCAGGGCACCAGGGAGCAAATGCTCCAACCAGTAGGTTAGCTTGCTACTGGGATCTGGCTGATCGGGACTGAGGTGAGTCAGGCTGGAAACACCCTAGAGCCCTCCCACATCACTCTGTGGCCCTGATTGAGCACTGGTGGAGTCCTTTAGCCTGGCCTGCACCCTCTCATAATCTGAGACTCCTTGGGGGATGTCAGAGATCCAGTTTTGACCCAATCCCACAGGCTAGGCTGAGGGATCCCACTGGTGCACGAATTCATGCACCAGGCCTCTAGTGTATATATATATATATATATATATATATATATATATATATATATATATATATATATATATATATGTGTGTGTGTGTGTGTGTGTGTGTGTGTGTGTGTGTGTGTGTGTGTATGTGTGTATATATATATATATATATTTAAATGTACCAAATGCCCATTAGTAACGTTTTGCAATTTTGATATCTTAGTGTTTTCTTCTTCTTTTGACTCAGCACTGTTTTCTTCTTTTATTTTCTCAATTGCTAAAAGTCCTCTACTTAAAAATGGTTCTGTGAGTGCAGCTGCATGGGGCAAAACCCCTCATCTACCTTCTGATGGCACAGTTGCGCTGAGAGCAAAGGCTGTGAAAAGTCAGTTTGGAAGAGATAAGCCTGGGGTGAAACAGATGAGCCAAAGGAGACAGAAGAAATTAAAGACATTCAGAAGCAGACACTCCTAATAGGTCTGTGTGCCACAATACAGAAAAACAGAAACACACAGAGCTTTGATGTAATCTAATGCTAGGAAATGCAACCAGCAGCATGAATCACTGAAACATAAATGCATTTCAAATGAAATTAATTTCAGGGAACGCTATGACTTTAGAATAAGTCTATTTTGGATGAGATAAAGGAAGACATAATTCCCATTAAAATAGAAAAATAGAACCCAAATTTGTAAGACAAAAATAAAATACAGCAAGTTAAGGAAAAAAGATTGGGCATACTATGACATAGATAGATAGATAGATAGATAGATAGATAGATAGATAGATAGATAGATAGATAGAAAATAGAATATTATATACTTATTATTATTCTGATAAAGAACATTACAATTTATAAGATGGCTATTTTTTATCATGTCCACTTAAAAAACGAAACAACCAAGAAAAGAACATGGTCAGTGACCTGCCCAAGGTTACACAGCTAGTAAATGACAAGATGGCATTTGTGTCCATGCAGTTTGATTGTGCAACCCACACTCTCAACAATTCCACTTTTCTCTGTTCTCCTTTCCCCATGATTTCCCTCATTTTCCCTCCCCACCCCACCTTCCTACTTATTAATTAAGTACATTAGTTACTCAACCTTGCTTGTTTACTATTGCCTAATTAGTTGGTCAAGAATGATAGTAGTGTTAAAGAATTCCATATTATTTCCCCTAAAGTTCTTTGTATATGTGTTGGGTAAGGTTATACAAGTAAATCATTATTAATGATTTCCATAGAAGATAAAAAACATTTCCCACTGATATTTATAAAGCTTATTCAAATTTTTGCTATTACAATAAAATAATATTCTAATTCATGAATCTTTATAGATATCTGTGCACTATATTACTTTTATATAAGAGAGACCTAGAAGACATACTACTAATAAAAATGAATAATTATTCATGTAAATATTATCGCATACTTCTAATTCTGCGTATTGCAATTTATTTACTTACCAATAACATCAGCTTATTTTGTTTTGTCTTTCTGATCCACAGTAATTTCTAACACACTCTGAATGATAACGTTATCTAAAATAAGCTACAAACAATTGCTATCACAGTGTTTTTATTTGTTAGTGATATCTCTTTCCTATCAAAATGTTAATTTTCTTATAACTCCTGAGCTTTGTTGGGTTTGTAATAAGCGTGCCATTCCCCCAGGCTGGATCTATAGGCTCCTGTATTTCCTTCTATAATAATATCCAGGCCCTTTCTTACAGGGAAATGTAATCATTTCCTCTTGGTTGCATTTACTTCTGTGTTCATCACTTATCTCTTGTCCTCGCCATGTTTTATTTTTGCTGATGCTTTCACAACTTTTATTAGGTTCATGAAGGTTCCCAAGAACTCGGTGGTTATTCCTCCCTGGGTCTGAGTTGCAATGGTACCATTTTATCTAAGGTGCATGCCTGCTACCAGCGGTGACTCCAGCATAGATTCTCTCCACTGATTCCACCTGCCAGGCTGGTGTCCCTGCCCCTGTCTGCAGGGCCATCCAGAGAAAGCCCAGTTCTCTCCCGGAGGGCTGCTTCAATGGAGGTGCTTAATCCATCTGCAGTGAGAGCTGTGTGGGGGGCTCTGTGAAACTCGGTCTGTAAGTGAAGGGAGAAGAGGAGGTTAGCATTCACCTCCTGACCATAGACTTTCATTTCTGTACAGGAAAGCTGCCAGCCAGCCTCTCATGCCCACCTTCTGTCTGGTGCAGGTGGCACTGCATTCCTCGAAATTCATCCCATAGAGTAGGGGTGTCGAACTCAATCAGAGAAGGAGCCAAAATCTAAAATCCAGCCTAAATCGCGGGCCGAATGGTTTACTGAACAGTCATAAACTGTCATTGTGATGGAAATGCAGCGGAGTGCAGTGATGACAGCGCGGTGCGGGCCACATTGCAAGGCCTGGCGGGACGGATTTGGCCCGCAGGCCTTGTGTTTGACACATGTGCCATAGAGGATTGCATAAAAAATAGCCCTGGTAGCTGAAACCTGTTTGGCTCAGTGGATAGAGCGTCGACTTGTAGACTGAAAGGTCCCAGGATTGATTCCCGTCAAGGGCATGTATGATACCTTGGTTGCAGGCACATCCCCATTGGGGGTTGTGCAGGAGGCAGCTGTTCGATGATTCTCCCTCACCGATGTTTCTAGCTCTCTATCCCTCTTTCTTCTTCTCTGTAAAAAATCAATAAAATAAAAAAGAATAGCCCTGGCTGGTCTGGCTCAGTGGATAGAATGTCAGCCCAAGAAATGAAGGGTCATGGGTTCGATTCTGGTCAAGGACACGTACCTCAGTTGTAGGCTCAATCCCCGGCCCAGTCAGGGTGTGTGCAGCAGGCAATCAAATAGTTGTGTTTCTCTCAAATTTATGTTTCTGTCTGGGTGTCTCTCCAACTCCCTCTCACTCTCTCTCTTAAAAAAATCAATGGAAAAATATCCTCAGGTGAAGATTAATTTTAAAAAAAGAATATGTGGCATATATATACCATGGGATGCTACTCAGCCATCAGAAAGTATTAAATACTGCCATCTTTGACAAGATGGAAGGACCTTGAGACTATCATGCTAAGTGAAATAAGTAAGATAAAAAAAGTTAAGAGCCATATGATTTCACTCATAAGTGGCATATAAAACTGAAACCAACAGGTGAACAAACAAGAAAAACAAATAAACAAAACTCATAGACAGAACAATATGGTGGCTACCAGAGGGAAGGGGGACTCAGAGGTGGAAAGGGTAAAGGGGGTCTAATATCACGAAGAAGATTTGGCTTTGGGTGGTGGGCACACAGTGCAATGAATGGAGAATTATACACGTGAAACCTATACAATTTATTAACCAACTAGAGGCCCCGTGTGCAACTGAAATCTTGCGAGGAGGCACCCCACGGGGGCCAGGACCCGCTCCTGACTCACAGCGTCCCCCAGGCCCCCTTCCTGTGTCCACTCCGGGGCCACCCAAGCTGCCACACCAGCTCGGGCAGGTCCCCCTGCCTCTGTCTCTGTCTCCGCTCTGGGCCTCACCTACACACACAACTTCCTCCAGTCTGGTTGTGACCCAATACGAAGTCCTGGCCTAATTTGCATATTATCTCTCTCTCATATATATGAGAGAGAGATAATATGCAAATTGGGGATATATATATATATATATATATATATATATATATATATATATCCCCAATAAATTCAATAATAGGGGGAAAAAACTTCATAAAAGTGGTTGACAACAAGCTTCCCTAAGTCACCAGAAATAATAACTATTTGTTTCCTTTTGGTCCTATTTTTATCAGCACTTTGTTTTTTTCAATGTGAAACATCTGTTCACATAATTCCACTTCAAAAATCTCCTTGATGAGACTTTGAAATATCGCCTATGCTTTCTGTTAACTATAGGGGACAGCCATTATATAAGCATATCTTTTATTTCTTCCTTCAGATTTATGCACATATTAGTCTCAATATTTCAGTGATGTATTCTACTCTAGTGAACATCAATGTTATCCCCGACAAATTTAATCATTTGACCCGTAGTTTATTCTTCCATAAAAATGGAAAGTTAAACTATGCCCAAGAACCACTCAATAATTCAAGGGATTTGCTCATTCACATAAAGAAGGTAAGGAATTGTCCACTTCTGAGCCAGTTCCAGAAGGCACCTATTTCTTAGTATGGAGAAAAGGGATAGGAAAGCAATCCTACAAAGGACTGTGAAAACTGGAAGTTGCTGGAATGTTTCACTTACTCTCTTTTTGTTTTGTTTATCAGTTGCTTTACATTCCATCTTTCAGATGGTGCACCAAACGTCAGCCATGTCAACATGAACAGAGGCTCCAGGAACAGGCCAACGAGGCACTAAGATGGGAGGGGAAAAGACTAGACAGACAGCACTGGCTGAGGGAGCACATGAGAAGCAGGAAGCCCATGCGGTACCACGTGGGAGGAGAGGCGGATGGGGCAGCCTCTGGGGCGCAGGAGCTAAGTTGAGACTGCCCTGCTGGCGTTTCCATTCCCACATGCCATCCGGGGGATGTGCTTAGCACTCCATCGGAGTATTACTGACAGAGCAGTATCTGGAGTCCCTGGGATTTTGTCTTGAGACATCACTCGGTGGAGGAATGTGTGATTTGCAGCGTGGTGGGCATTCCCAGTGGTAAGGTATTGATCTGGGACACGATGTAAGGGTCAGTCTGACATAAATCACATGGCCTCGCAAGAGTGCAATATTGCTGTAAGAGTCTCGTCTAGGTTCTAATGCTCAGATTTATTAGTGTTCTGCTCCTGATCCCTCTGTGACTTTTCTTCAGTGTTTAACAGAACAGAAATCCAGGACAATGAATACATGCTACAATTATGCAATGTGACAAATAGCACTGCATCAGCAATGATAGTGTAGTCCATAAGTGTATCCAAAGAACATGCTCTACACCTTACACCGTGTTCTATGTTACATGTATTCCATTAAAAAGTGGGTTCCAAGACTGAGCAAGAAATATTGGAGACCAGAGGAAAGCAAGATGATCACACGGAGTCAGGCCCAAAGAGGTTGGATATCATCATTCCCATCCAAGCATGTCAAACTAATGAAGCATCCGGCCCGCCGGCCTCGAGTTTGACATACTTGGTGGAATCGGAGTCACAGAACAAACTGTGGCTCTGGAAACAAGAGAGTTCTAGACATACTGAGAGCCACATCTTATAGGGGCTGGAAGTGGGCCAGCCAGTGAGGCCAGTTCTGGGGGGACCCCAAGCAGGGTTCAGGAATTCCTCCATGTATGCTAGCATGAGTGTTAAAAACACCATTCCCCTCTCACGCTTTTGTGAGTTTTAACACAGAGCCCTACTCACCTCTCACAGTGAAGCCTGCAGGGAAGTTATTTTTGTATATACTGTATATATGTACTGTACCTTAAAGAACATTAATTTGGAAAACCACAGAGGTAGAAGAAGTAATTCCTAGAAGAAATGGGCTTAGAAAAAAGTTATAGAGGTAAAGGAAGAGTCTATATATTTTAATTAATCATTTGCCTCTTCTATTTGAGGGTGTAACCTGACTTTTATATAGGGAATTTTCCCAATCCCTCTCATATTATTCTCTACCCTTTCAATTCTTATTTCACACCCTTGAGTATTATAAGAAGTTTCCTGGCCCTAGCCAGTTTTGCTCAATGGATAGAGCATCAGCCTTGTCCCAGGTTCAATTCTGGCCAAGGGCACACGTCTGGGTTGCAGGCTGGATCCCCAGTAGCGGGTGTGCAGGAGGCAGCCGATCAGTGATTCTCTCTCATCATTGATGTTTCTTTCTCTCTCTCTATCCCTCCCGCTCCCTTCCTCTCTACAATCAATAAAAATAATCATAAAAGAAGTTTCCTGTTTTGCAGTTTGTTTCTGCCTGCCGTTCCCTCATGACTGACCATATGTCTCCCAGCTATATTCTTACATCATCCGCAAGTCTCTTCACTTTCGCTCTGTCATCTCTCGGGATGCAGCATTTCTTAACCATTTCTTGAATGTTTGGACTATCATTACCTTCAGATGAGCAGTCTTCCTCTCGAGCTACTGAAGACAGTGACAGCTTATACTTGTGCGAACTCAGGACACCTCCTTGTTGCTCTTCTGAAGGGAAGTGTTTCATGGTAGGTCTTCATATTCTGAAGTTTTCTTTCATGTTGAAGAATGGTTAGTCAGGAAAGGGTTTCAGTACCTGTAGCTGAGAAGCACAGAAAAGTAGAGCTGTACGTAGTACGCAGTGGACAGAATCAGCACAGGCGACTCGTATAAATATCCAAAACACAAAATGGCATTAATGTGAACCTGAGTTTTGGAAGTTCACACAATGTATAATGAAATAAAGTGAAGATGAGCAATTGCTTAAGTGGTTTGATCAATCAAGAATGCCAGAGTAGATTGAAGTTGAAAAATGTTGAGTTGTCCTGATGAATGTACTTTTTAATTCAATTCATTAAACAATGTACTCTCAAGCACTTAGTGTAATATCGCTTTTGTGGATGAAAAGGAAGAAGGTTCTGTGCACCTAGCTCACTAGCATATCCCTTCTTATTCACTGTTAACTGTTAATAGTGATAACTGAATCTTCTATGCTAAATATATTCTAGAGAGATGTATTAATTGTAGGGGTGTCGAACTCAATCAGAGAAGGGGCCAAAATCTAAAATCCAGCCTAAATCTCGGGCCGAATGGTTTACTGAACAGTCATAAACTGTCATTGTGATGGAAATGCAGCGGAGTGCAGTGATGACAGCGCGGTGCGGGCCACATTGCAAGGCCTGGCGGGACAGATTTGGCCCGCAGGCCTTGTGTTTGACACATGTGAATTATCGACAATGTTTAAAATGACCAGTAATATATTATTATGCTGTAATATCAACAAAACCTATATCTAAGTAATGTCAAAAACCCAGGAGAAACCAGAAAATTTTTAGTAAATATTCAACAATTGGTTGAATAAGTATTTGGAAATATGCTATTAATATATTATTTTTGTTACAGTTTATTTCAATATTTGTCATTATAGACACTTACCTTCCAGAAAATGAATTGCTTTTCTAACATTGTAATTGCCACTTTCTGCCTAAATGATATTCCATCAGGTAGAATACTACAGTTACCTCATGATAATACGTATTTTCTTGATAAAGACTGAGGTCATCAACTTTATTAGTAGTGTAGGGATATCAGTAATAGTGAAAATGACATATGTTATTTGCATAATATTATGACATTGCTATTGAAGAAGAAGAAAAATAAATTGAGGAAGGGAGAGAAAAAGGAGGAGAAATTCACACACAAAGAAGAATAGAGTACCTTTCTATTCTATAGTCCCTCTTCAACCCTCTTTCCCCCGATGCACACACACATAAGTATAACATAACACTTTAAAATTTGAGAATTATTGCCAAAACCAGTTTGGCTCAGTGGTAGAACGTCGGTCTGCGGACTGAAAGGTCCCAGGTTCGATTCTGTTTAAGGGCATGTATTGTACATTGGTTGCGGGCACATCCCCAGTAAGGGGTGTGCAAGAGGCAGCTGATCAATGACTCTCTCTCGTCGATATTTCTAGCTCTCTATCTCTCTCCCTTCCTCTCTGTAAAAAATTAATAAAATATATTTTAAAAATAAATAAATAAATAAATAAATAAATAAAATTTGAGAATTATTGCAATTTTTCTTTTTTACTTATTCTTTCATATGTTTTTAGATAAAAGACCTCCTGAAATATGTAAAAATTCTAGAGTTTGGCAACTTTATATTTTATATAAAAAACTAGAGGCCTGGTGCATGAAATTTGTACACCAGAGAGGAGGTGTCCCTCATCCCGGTCTGCACCCTCTCCAATCTGGAGCCCCTTGGGGGATGTCCAACTGCGGGTTTGGGATCAGGCCTAAATCGGTAGTCAGACATCCCTCTCATAATCCAGGATGGCTGGCTCCTAACCACTCACGTGCCTGCCTGCCTGATCAGCCCTAACCAATCTGCCTGCTAGTCTGCTTGCCCTCAACTGCCCCCCACCCCTGCTGGCCTGATCGCCCCCAACTGCTCTCCCCTCCTGGCCTGACTGTCCCTAACCATTTCTGCCTCAGCCTCACCACCATGGCTTTGTCCAGAAGAAAGTCTGGAAGGTCTTCCAGTCTAATTAGCATATTGCCCTTTTATTAGCATAGAATAAAGTCCTGGTACACTGGGAGGGACAGGCTGGTCTGCCCTGAAGGGGATCCCAGATCAGGGTGGGGGTTCTCTTGGAGACAGGGCCAGCCTGGGCAAGGGGCTGAGGGTTGTTTGGGGGAGGTTTGCAGGCTGGCCAAGCCTCCGGCTTTGTCCGGAAGGCTGTCCGGAAGATCTCTGGAAGGTCTCTCCATCTAATTAGCATATTATTCTTTTATTAGTATAGAGTTTTACTCTAATAAATATAATTGACTTAACTGGATTAATTTCATTAAAGTAACAACTTCAGGACATCTAAATAAATGTATCGACTTGAAAAAAGTTTTATAAATTAAAGGACAATTATCAATTGACATAAAATTGAGTAATTCATTAATTTGTGGAGATTAGCTAGGTTAATGAATTGTGACACTGTATGAGAGTTGTCTTACTCGTCCTAAATGAATTCTTCTGATACCCGTGAAAGCGTTGGGAGAAAGCAATGATGAAACTCTTTCCAATACCATTTAGTGAACTAAGGATGGCTCTCCCTTTCAGTCCACTCAATCTGCATGTTTAGAAAACTGTTTGCTGAGATGCTGGAGTACATTGGGGAGATCAATACCCAGCTAAGGTTGGTATTTTTCAGCATTTTCTTCAGTTGATGATTTATAAGGTGTCAGAAGCACTAATGGAATCTTTACTTCTTTGTCATGTCTCTATTTTCTCTAATTATCTACATTTCAATGATGAACAAATGTTTTACAAATTAAATAGTGCTTTTGGAAATTTTAGAGAGTATTTCAAGCTGCATTGTGGTGTCAGGAAGTTCATTTAGTCAGTGCTGTGGACAAAAAAAATGGTTCCTAAATGGAATGGCATGACGATATCTGAGCAACACTGCTGAGCCCCTGTGAGCCCGCCCTCACTGCGGGCTAGGGGAATCTATGGAAAGTTATTCAAGTAGGAAGGGAGGCAGCTCTCAAACCCTGTGCCATCTTTAAAAATGTTAATATTCAACAATATTCTATTTGTTCTCTATTTTTTTTTGACAGATCTCAGGAATTGCCCAATAAAACAAGTTAAATCCTCGGCTATTTATTTATGACACATTAATGAGGGGCTGCATGCATCACACCAGGTCCACACGAATAGTCCCCAAATATGTAAAGCTATGCATCCTTTAAATGACTAAAAAATCATTTTTTAATCATCAGGTTTAGCTCCCAGATTCTGTTGCACTAAAGATGATAACCAAACATTGGTACACACGGAGGGGGAGGGAGACCAGCTCCCAGTCTCAGCAGAACACGGGATTTGAGCAGGCCTCCCCACAAGAACCAGAAAAGCAAAATAAAATATTTACATTGTATGGATTAAAGCAAGGTGAGTCAGAGATGGAGAAGACTTGTGTCGGTGAGATTCCCAAGAAGAAAATCTGGAGAGACGAAGCTTGCTCTCTCCCCCACCCCCAAAATCCAGGTTTTCCCTAGGCGAGTCTGCCCACCTCGTCCCAGCGGAGGCTGCCCAGAGGCTGAGAGGAGGACCCGGACCAGGAGGAGCAGCCATGAGGATGCGGGCCCATTAGGAAGCCTAGTGGGTGGGGAGGTGGGAGGGCAGCGCCACAGGAAAGCAGACTCCCGGGTGCTCCCTGCCCTGGACAGGCCCAGCACAGAGCACAGAGGCACCGGTGACGACAAACACAGAAAAGCTGCCATACATACGGGTAACAGCAAACAAACAGCCAGTGCATGCTGGGAACTGGACAGGTGCACTGGTCAAGCAGCCTGTAGTGGCACCTGTAGACCCCGCGCAGCTGGGAGCCGGCTGTGCACAGCCCTGACTGGGCACAGGGCAGCAAGACAAAACCCTGCCTGGAGCCCTAACCGGTGTGGCTCAGTGGATAGAGTGTCAGCCTGTGGACTGAAAGGTCCCAGGTTCGATTCCGGCCAAGGGCATGTACCTTGGTTGCAAGCACATCCCCAGTGGGAGGTGTGCAGGAGGCAGTTGAATAATGATTCTCTCTCATCGTTAATGTTTCTATCTCTCGCTCCTTCTCTCTTCCTCTCTGAAATTAATTTTAAAAAATAATTTTTTAAAGTATGCTCATGTGAGGATTAACAACAAAAAAATAAAATAAATAAATAACACAAAAATAAAACTAGAATATCTGTAATAATAAAAGCATAATATGCAAATTGGCCTAACAGCCAAACAGCAGAATGACCATCTGGTCGACCTTCCGGAAGAAGCCGGGACTACAAAGACCTACTCTTGGGTGAGTTTCGTGCATCGGCCTCCAGTCAGCAAACACATAGGCAGACACACTCGATCCCAGTGCCCTGAGAACCGGCAGTGCAACGTGGCTGACGTTGTTATTTCAGTGTTTGGTGTGTCTGTGTGTGGAGAGGCCTTCCAAACCGTCTGGAAGCGAATCGGAACCACGTGGAAAGCTTTCCTTCCTTCGCAGGCGGCTCCTTTATTCTCCACCGCCCGGCAGCCTCACCTGGCCGTTGGTGAGAGGCCCGAGCCGAGGGCAATCGCTTAAAACACACGGCACAGCGGCCCCTAAGTGCTCCAATCACTGGCGCGTCTTCAAGAGCAACGCTGTGGGGCTGAAATAAGCCTGCGTGGACGGAAAATTACTTACCAGAACACCCAGCGGGCATTTCCCCCACCGGCTGGATTGTTCCGAAACTGAGCCGGAATGAAAGGGCCCTCGCACCGCACAGGGCCGCACAGCGCAGTCCTTTGTGCGGGCGGCCTGAGCCGCCCTAAGAGCACAGGCTGGAGTGCTGGGGGCTGCGTTTTATCCGCACAGATGAGGGTGCTTTTCCTCGCCACACAAATCAGAGCAATTATTTCAACTCAAGCTGTGATGGTTCCGGGGAGAATGATTGCACACACGTTATTTTTTAGGAAGGAGAAAGGGAGAAAGGGGGAAAGAAACGGTCGCAGTAGGACTCTGAGGCGCAGTGGTGGGTTTCGTTGTGTGTGTTTTAACCCAGCTCCTTAGGAGCAATGCATTGCCCTGCTCCTTCCGCGCTTTGCTGAATTCAGAAAGTCTGTCCTTGTCATGTGTACAGTGAATAATGTTCACCCCCCTCTTCTGAGCCGAAATGCTAACAACGCTACCAACCAAGCCAGACATCATTGACAAGCTCCCGGTTATGAAGTGGGAAGACATTAAGTGAAAACAATTTAAAAACAGTTCTCTACAGTTCCACATCGTCCGCCATCATACATTGAATAAATCCAACGAGTGCTTACTTACCTGTAGAAACCTATGTTCTGTGCTGGGGCTGCGGGGGGGAGGGAGGTTCCCAAAAGAAATGGAACCAGAGCCTCTTGAAAAAAAAATCCCTTTGCACCTCCCTCTAATAGTTTTCAGCTCTAGACCAGATTAAAGGAAAAATCAAGACCTGCAGCCTGCATTGACATACTTGCATGTAGGACAGAATACATATCCAGTGAAATTCCTTCTTACTTCAATTCTAAGAGTGAATTTCAAGTTCTTACAAACCTTGACATTTAGCAATGATTTCAAAATTGCTTTCAAAATTGTGAAATTCACTTTCTCCGTTATGTTAGCTGAGTGTAAAAATTCACATTCAAGTTGCAATGGTAATTATACACATTCAAAAGCCACGTGTGCTTTTCGCTCTGGGCCTACCGCAAACGTGAGGCTGAACCGGACCGGGCAGACCCAGGGACCCGGGCAGAGACTGGGTGACAGGGGCTGCTGGGTGACACAGGGGAGGCCAGAGAGAGGTGAGGCAAAGCCGGATGGCAGCCTGCACCCTGGACACAGCGCCTCTCCCTTCGGTTTTAATCGCAGCGAGAGAGCAGCGGGAAGCCAGTGAACTCAGGTAACGCAGAACGTGAGCTCCGACTCTTCTGAAGCAGCGCTGGGGACTGCGTGAAATAAACCCCACGGAGTTACCTGCCCCGGAGAAAAACACGGACACGACCTCGGACCTCAGGTCAGGTGTGTGGGCTTTGTATGTAAAGGGCATGTAGAAACCACCGATTCGTGCCGGCTCTCCACTCACCACTTGATAGGTGTGACCAAATGCTACTTAGTGCCGACTGATGATAACGCGGGAGTCAGGGGTCGGTCCTGTGTGAAGGGGTGGCCGGCGGGAATCAGAAAGGGGACATGCTCCCGGTCAGCCTCCCTCAGAAATAATTTCATCACCTGTGATTCTGTCAAAACCCGAGTTCTTTTCCCAGAGGCTTGTGTCACTTTCCAGTTTTAGAAGCCATGCTGCCTGTTGGCAATGCTGGATCATGCCTCCATGTGGGAGGATTTCTTGAACCTCCTAGAAATAGAAATCATGTTCGGGCACTAATAATAATTTAAAAAAAAAAAAAAGTCTTTCAAACACATCTGTGAGGAGAATTGTGGAGGCATCAATGCTAGGTGTTTTCCTTCTCTCTCATTCTAGTTCGCACCCTTTGACTTGGGCCTGTCAATGTTTTGTTTTTGTTTTTCAGGGGGAAATGAGGACCAAAGTACTAAGTGGTAACATTCTGGCGGGGCAGAACGATACATCAGCATATTGAAGATACACCTGGTTGGAAGCAGGTATAAAATAAACTAACTTAGTTTATTATATACCTAAAGATAGATTTTTTACAGAGAGGAAAGGAGAGGGATAGAGAGTTAGAAACATCAAAGAGAGAGAATCATCGATCAGCTGCCTTGCACAACTCCCACTGGGGATGTGCCCACAACCCAGGTACATGTCCTTGACCAAAATTGAACCCGGGACCCTTCAGTCCACAGGCCGACGCTCTATCCACTGAGCCACACTGGTTCGGCTTAGTTGTCTTTTTTAAAGTAAGATCCTTGGATTCCTTCATTCAGCCAGCCAGTCAATATCTGGGGCTCATCTGCTGTGCACTGAGAGCGCCTTTAAATGGAAACAGTGCGGAGACAGACAGGGCCATACATTGCACATACTCGCTGTGGTAGAGTTAGCCTCCGCCGGCTTGTCGCAGGGGGAGAGATGAGGAGAGCCTTTAAGAGGAAAGGAGGGTTGAGCTGTGTCTCCAAAGAGGAAGTTTACAACTTGGAGAAGTCATTGGAAATGGAAAAATACCTGGAAAGGTCCCAGGTGGCCAGGCATGACCGGGAAAAGCAGAGAGCCCAGAACACAGGAAGGCGGGAGCTAAAAATAAAGGGCGCTCTGTGGCATGACTGGGAATTTGGTTTCTGTAACTGCAGGCAACAGGGAGACCTTATAGAGTTTAAGCACGCATGTGAAGGAGAAAATGGAAAACCCTATTGCAGGGAGAGACAGCTGGGAGGAATACTGGAATCCTTTCAATTACTTGCAGGAAGGGCATGAATTCCGGCAGCATTTGCAGTTAGCTGGTGGCAAAATTCATGGAACTTGGGCATTGAATCCGTGTGTGGGTGAGAGGAAGGTTCTGAGAAAACCCTGCTTCTGTCTTGAGTAATTGAAAGGCTCCAGAGGCCATAAGTGGGGACAGGAAACTCAGTCCGAGCAGCAAGCTGAGTAAGAAGGGAGTTGAGTTTTAGGCAAAAAAGAGAGAAACAGTTCCAAAAAAGAAAGGATATTTTAGAAAATAATTTTAAAGACAGTTTTAATCATTTCTAATAGAAAACATATTACTAGAGGTAAAATGTGGGAAGTTCCTAGTGAATAAAACCAGATAACTTACTAAGACCTAGGCCTCATTGTTCAGGTTTTATATATTGTACAATACAAGGGGCCCGATGCATGAAGATTCGTGCAAGAACGGGCCTTCCTTCCTCTGGCTGCCAGCACCGCCTTTGCTCCAGCCAGAGCCGCCTTTCTGCCTTCCCATGCTGCCCAGAGGCTCAGAGCTACTGAGGCAGTGCAGAACATCTGCATCCCGCCCCACCCCCAGCCACTCATGTATGCAAATTAACCTGCCATGCATGTTGGGTTAATTTGCATGCTCACTTCTGATTGGCTGATGGGTGTCACAGGGGCATGGTCCATTTGCATCTTTCTCTTTTATTAGTGTAGATACTAGAGGCTGGTGCACAAAATTTGTACACAGGTAGGGTCCTTAGGCCTGGCCAGCAATCAGGGCCCATCTGTGTGGCAATCAGGGGGGCGACCAAGGGGGGGCCACACTTGCACCTGCCTTGGCTGGAATGGCACTGCCAGCTTGCCAGCCCTGCCCCCCACTGCCACCACCAGTCAGGGCCTGTGGGCTGGGGGAAGCTCCTGCATTAAACATGTGCATTCTGGTGGTCAGTCTGTGTCATAATAACTGGTTGTTCTGCCAATCTGTTGATTTGCATATTAGGGTTTTATATAAATAGATAATAAGTATCAAGGACTTATAATGTATACATTTAATTTCTATTCCTAGAAATTAAGTGCCTTCTTATCAACATTTACTTGAATATTTTTAGACTGGTTTTTCTCTAAGTAGGTTTTCCCTCAATCATGACTAATGTGGGGAAAAATAATATTTGAACATATTAATAATTAAGAGCCCAGGAGGGCTGTGTTTTCATAGGCAGATACTGAATGAATGAGGTTCAAACATATCTGATAAGCTTCCTTGAGTGTCCCGCTTTCAATTATCTCTTTCTTAATAAGTGTCTCTTTACTTAGACTCTCCACTCAGTTTACTGTGATTTCCATAAAAACCTTAGGAAAGAATAAAGTCCTTTCAGAAAGTGGTTCCCTTACTTCCATGTCACGGGCCCCTGGGGCAACTCCTTCCACAGTCCTATGTCTTGTCCCTGGTCCATCCCCTGCAAACAAATTCAAGTGGGTGATATTTCCATGGGGACTGCTAGTAGGGGGTGTGCTGATCGATGTTTCTCTCTCATCGATGTTTCTAACTCTCTATCCCTCTCCCTTCCTTTCTGTAAAAAATCAATAAAATATATTAAAAATAATAATAAGAAGAAAGAAACATAGTTACTTAATGAAATATAGATGCCAGAAATACTTGCTGCCTGACACACTTCTTGGCTGCTGAGATTCAGTCCTTGGAGGAGAATATCAAACGAAGAAGGCGTTTGTGGCTCAATATGCACAGCTCTGCGTATTTTCATTATTCTGACTCTCCCCTGCTCATTCACTGTTTTTCGCAAAAATGCTAATTTCCCTTTTTTTGCAGATGGTATATTATGATTATATTTATCTAAATGAAGATGAAACTTCCCAAGAAGATCTGAGTAGGTGCACAGAATAATTCAGCGTTTCTTCGTTAAATAAGACAAGTGGCATATTTCTTTTAGGTAAATAAACATGTATGTCAGAAATCTTCTTTAGCATATCTGAGGCACGAAAATAACCTTTTTTGATCGACTCTGCTACTCGGGAGTCCCAAAATAGTTTGAAAGCGAGAGGGCTGATGACATAAATTTAGCACCTCGCCCCACGTGCTGTGGGTATGCAGCGCACCCTTGAATGAGTAAGTGAAGGCATCAATTAAAATGTTGAACCCACAGTTCCCTCTCCTGCGCTGAAAATGGGAGGCTGCTCAGCAATATTAAGATAGTAATTTAATTCACCTTTTCCCCATTCTGGTTTGAGACTCGCTTTTTGATTCACGGGTTGCGAAGCTAATTGTCAGTGCTGGTACATCGTCAGGTCTAAGTGTCAATCAAAGCACAACCTCTCCTGAGAGGAGATTGAAACAGTTATAAAATGTGCCCTAGGGGTGCCCCCCGCCCCCAGATGGCCCCCCAGTTCTGAGGAGTTGGATCGCGGAGCTCTTAGAGAGCTGGGAATCCGGGAAGGCAGGTGATGAAAAAGATGTTTATAAAAAGGACCAGGTTTCCACAAAATCACATTATTTTTCCATCCCCCTTTTATTTCTTTAGTATTTTCATTTTTGTCTCAGCAAAATCAAGAACATTTTTACAGTAAGTATTTCCTCAAAATGGAATACGTCTGGGGAGCAAGGAGAAAAATTCCCACTGGAAGATGGTCACGACAGGCCTGAGGAGAGATGGTGGGAAAACCTCTTTTCTCACTAAGATTCCCATAATCCAGGAACAGATTAAGTTAAGGGAAAAAAGTTAGAAGCATTATTGGTGCCCTGAATAGGACACAGAACAAGGAAATAATTTTACCTCCATTCCATGCTTTAAAATATTTTCCTGGAAATTTTGGAATATATCAAAAATTGCACAAATACCCATTATCTTTAGAAGTGATTTAAATATAAATGCCAGATTCTGAGTTCATATCCTGAATTGTTAAGCTTCCATTCAAAACACAGTCAAAAGGCCAAGACAACATAAAATAAAAGGTCAATGGCAGCCCTGGCTAGTTTGGCTTAGTGGATAAAGCATTGGACTACGGACTGGAGGGTCCGGGGTTCGATTCCAGTCAAGGGCACATGCTTGGGTTGTAGGTTTGATCCCAAGTGTAGGGTGTGCAGGAGGCAGCCAATAAATGATTCTCATCATTGATATTTCTTTCTCTCTTTCCATCTCCCTTTCTGAAATCAACAAAAATATAATAAACTAGAGGCCTGATGTACAAAATTCATACACTGGAGTGGGGGTCCCTAAGCTGGACCTGCCCCCTCTCGCAGTCCCGGAGCCCTCAGGGGATGTCCCACTGATGGCTTAGGCCTGCTCCCCAAGGGCCTACGCCATCAGTCTGATATCCTTAGCACTGCTGCAGAGATGGGATAGCTCCCAGCCACCACTGCTGGGCTCAGCAGCTGTGAGCCCGGCTTCTGGCTGAGCAGAGCTCCCCCTGTGGGAGCTCCTGGGTTGAGCATATGCCCCCTGGTGGTCAGTGCGTGTCATAGAGACCAGTCGGTCAGTTGATTTGCTTACTAGCCTTTTATTATATATTATATTTTATTAATTAAGGCCTAGTTTTGCCTAGTCTTCAATTATTCAGACTCTTTTACATTGGGCACTTAAGGCCCAAAGAGAGTGGATTATGGTGGTCCAACACGGAAAGTCATTCTACGATGTGTTTATGGGAATGAAATACGGATTCCCCCCAAATCCAAGGCCCTCTTAGGAAAGAGGGGGGACGTGGTCTGTAGTCCCAGGACTGAAAGAACGCCATCCCCAGTTCAGCTCTTGTTGGATTCGTGGCTCTCAACCCTTACCTAACAGCTGCAGATATAATGCGAGGGTAGAGTTTAAAAGACAAATTTAAACTAGTTTTTATATACAAAAAAGAAAAAAAGAAAGAGGGTAAAATGCAGGCTACCAAACACAGGCCATGGAATGAACTCAGACTTAATTAAGCCTGTGGAAGGAACACATTAAGTGTAAGAGTAAGCCTTCTTATCATAAATTGCCGAGGGAAATAGCTGTGGTGATAAAGATATTTAAATTTTTTTTAAAGAAAAAACAATGACCCAATGTTAACTAAGAGGGCAAGACAAGAGTTTTTTAAAAATGAGGTTGTAGGATTCTGTCTGGGAGCAGCAGTGACTGAGTGGGTGTCTGTAAGCCGGCTGCAGTCACCTTTCCAGAGTAAAGCACCGCATCCTCCTGGGGAAGGACCGATGGGCACACACGGCTCTCCCGCGGCCGCGGACAACTGGTCTCTGCTAACAGGTCATGCCCTTCCTGTGAGAGAAGGCAGTGTTCTAGAAGGATCGGTCTGAAATAATGCACTTCCTCTCAGAGCCGGGCCATTTGATATGCTGAATATATTTACTTTTTAATTAAATTTTCTTATCGCTTCAAACTGTTAATAGAAGGGCATTTTGTCTTAAATGAGGCGAGGAGATAATGCAGATGTGTTCACCGGCACTGTGTCCAGGCCTGGGGATGGCACCGCAGAGGGTACTTAAGATAAGATTTTTGGTCTGCAATGACAAAGCGGAAAATAAAACATCTATCCTGCACTTTTCGTAAGAAAAAGAACATAAATCCTTTCCAATCCCCCCCTTCCTCCCTCCCTCCTATCTTCCTCTTCCTCTTGTTGTTTTAACGTTGTAACTTCCTGTGTAAAGTGTTTGGTGGTTGATCTGGTCTCTACCAGCTTTGGGCACACTTCATTTTTCGTTTGAAACTCACGTTTGTTATTCTTTTGCGGTGACTGAGACCAACTTCCCCCGTAAAAGCAGCCGAAGGGCTTTCCTCCGTGAACTCAGAACTCCCCTGCTTAAAATGGATGCCCTTTTCCTTTTTCTGTGGCTCTGAACTTTTCTCATTCTGTTTTTTTATGTTTTTTAATTAAATGGACTGGGTGACATCGGTGACTAAGATCACATAGGTCCCAGGTGTACATGTCTATTACATGAGCTATGCATTGCACTGTGTGCACACTGCCCAGAGCCAAGACTCCTTCCATCACCATGTATGTGGTCCCCTTTGCTACCCTTCAATCTTCTTCACTCCGGTAACCAGGGCACAGAGGACTGAGGCCCTTTTCTTTATATCGGAAACCCTTCCAACTGCAGATAACCTTGAAGTCAGCTCACGTGGGTGACATACAAATCACATGTTTACGCTGAATGCTCTAAAAAAGCCAAAGTCTTGAGGTAAACATTGAGTGTGACCAGTGAGGTGTGCAGGCGACAGCTCCCTTCTGAGGACCTTGCACCCCGAGAGTTTATTTTCCGAAAAATGTTCAGGGAGTATGTGTGAGCGTGGGCCTGGTCCTGTGTTCTGAACACATTATCACATAAGGAGACATTTATTTTGGGGGGATGACATGTTTCAGGGTCCTTTGCAGAAGGAAGGCCATAGCATCCTGTTGGCCTACACATGAACAGATGTCAAATATCTCCATGACGTCCTCCAAATGTTATATTCCGCCTCTGCCCACAGTGGAAAATCAATGTCCCTCCAGAAAACAAATAGAATTGCTTTGTTCCTGACCTTGTAAGGTACTTCCACTCCTCAGTAGGTACTGGTTTAAAAACCAGCAACGATGGTAAGGTTCATTTCCACCCCCTGCTCAGTGAAAGGATTACCCAACTACTACATTTTTATAAGGAAAATGGAAATGCATTTTACTGCGTTGGTTGGCCACATGGTTAAGACTGAGTCATGTTTCCAAGAAGTACTGACAACTTATGGTATTGATAGAACTAATAAAAGGGAAGGACGTATCTGGTGCTCTGCTTAGACCGCGAGTGGTTTTAATATTGCTCAAAAGTTTAAAATCACTGACTAACGGTTGGACTTCCAACTGACAGAGGCTGCACTGGGATGTTACCGTTTTCGAAGTCTCACTAAGACGATACATCTCAGAGCTCCTCCAAGGCGGGTAACTAGTTGGGTTCCAAATTCCAACACGTATTGTGCTTTTTGTACCTATGGCAGTATTCCGCACCCTCAGCATCCTGTGGAACCTTAGAGAACCACTGTGTCAGACCACAGGAAAGCAAGTAAACAAATGAATCCTGCAAGGAAGGCCTTAGTGATACTTAAAAATCTACCCACCCACCCCCTTCCAAAACACATGGAGGTGGAGGCAGCGGGGCATGGGAGTTTTAAAAATAAACACAAGTACACTTCGTCCGGTAGGCTTTTCTTTCTGGAAAATTCTCTCAGGGCCTGGCTTTGGGGACTTTCCGTCCCTTCCACTGGCCAGCTGGGGTGGTGGGGTGCCCGCCTGGCTGTCTCTCTCCCCGGAGGAGGCTGTGCAGCAAGGAATCCGGCGAGACCGCAGCCCGGGGGCCCTGTGGGCCGCCCGTTACTTACTGGCTAAGCGGCCGATCCATCCCCCGAAGCGGACTCCCTCCAGCCCCCTCCAGCCCCCCGCCCCCACTTCCTCTCCAGCGGAGCCCGCCCCCAGCCTGCGCCGCAGTCCCGCCCGGCGGTGCGGGAGCCAGGCTGCCAGGAACCCGCACGTTAGGGGGCGGGCGGGAGGCTCAGCGCGGCTCCTCTGCCGGAGCCGGAGCCGGAGCCGGAGCCCTGACGGCGGAGCCCGCTCCCGCGGCAGGTGGGCCGGCGCGCAGCGGGTTAAGGCTCCGCGCAGCGTCAGACGGAAAGTTGCGGCGCCGGAGCCGCCTCCGAGGTCCTCCGCCCGCCCGGCCGCTCCGGCTCCGCTCCGCTCCCCGCTCCCCGCTCCCCGCTCCCGGCTGGCGCGGCGCGGAGGGGGCGGCGACCACGCAAGCCCGAGCCCGGCTGACGTGGCCGGGCCGCGGGGCGCGGGGCGCAGCACCAGGCGGGAGACTCCGGCGCCCGGCCCGGCCCCCGCGCCGCCGCTGCAGCTCCCGGTGCAGCTCCCGGTGCAGCTCCCGGTGCAGCTCCCGGTGCAGCCTCCCTCCGCCGGTGCAGCTCCCGGTGCAGCCTCCGCTCCCCGCTCCCCGCTCCCCGCTCCCCGCTCCCGCCCTCAGCGGAGCGCGATCCGGGTGCGCGCAGCCCCGCGCCGGCCTCTGAGCTCGCCGGGCGCCGCGGTCCCTCCTTCCTCTCCGGCTGCGGGGCTGCGCCCGCCGATGTGACCCCCCTTTATTTTCCTTTTTTTTTTTTTTTTGGAAGATGGGGGTCTTCGTGGCGTGGGTCGGGGTCGCCTTTTCTGTGTTCTGCGTGCAGCAGGGGGTCTCCTCCCAAGGTAAGTGCGGCTCCCGGGCCGCGTGCATCCGCTGGTGTGTGTGTGTGTGTGTGTGTGTGTGTGCCTGAGTGTGTGCCTGTGTGTGTGCCTGTGTGTGTGCCTGTGTGTGTGCCTGTGTGTGTGTGCGTGTGCAGTGTATCCGGGCAGATGTGAGATTCCTGGCCAGGAACGCTGGAACCACCGCGTTCCGTTGGGCATTTTTTTTTTCCTTTAAAGTTGATGGAACGGCAGGGGTGCTGGATCTGAGAGCACATCTCTTCGTCTATTCGGAGCCCGCCCGGCAGAAGCACGGGTGTGTGTGTGTGTGTGTGTGTGTGCCTCCTGTGTGCATGCATAAGGTAGCGGCTCATGCATAACCGTGGCCAGCACCGGGGGCTCCCCCAGGCCGGTCCCCTGCTCCGTGGAGGCAGGCGGGCTTCTAGTTCCCATTCTCCTGGGTCCGGTGACTTCGTATGCGTGTGTGTGTGTGTGTGTGTGTGTGTGTGTGTGTGTGTGTGTCAGAGGACAGGCCCTCAGAGGGTCGGTGAGAGGCGCCCAGAGCTTGCGTTCCCAGGGCTGCAGCCTGCGGAATCTGGGGTTCGCGGCCCCGCGGGCTGCGGGCCGGTTTCAGCACCACGAACAGAGCTCGCGGCGGGGCCAGGGCCTGAGCCCGCAGCCCTTGGAGGCAGAAAAGCCACCTCCTCTTTCTCTCTTTCCCCCACCCCAACCGCCCCCCACAAAAAGTCCTTCCCCATCAGCACGTCTTCTTGGCTCTCCCATTCCCTCCGGGTGTAAATGCAGTGCCATGTCCGTGGAGATCATCTGGGGTTTCATGAGATTGTGAAAAGGGACGCTGGTGGTGTCTCCTTAAAAAGTGGGGGCCGGGGACGTGCATTCACCCCCCCCCCAAGCCGGTCCTGCAGCCCCTGGGCCCCCCTTCCACGCGTGTGCGCTGTCCAGGCCTTGCTGACATTACTTTTGGGGACCCCTCAGCGCCTCCCCAGTGTCCCTCAGACAGATAAGCATGCCCGCTGAAGCGTGCCCCTCACAGACGTGCCTGGAGAGGGACGGAGCATCTCATCTTTGTGAGTTTTGCTCTGAGTCCATGGATCTTGCAAACTGCAGGGTCGAGGTCGGTCATGGAAAGAGGAGGAGGGGGGCGGGGATCTCTCTATTGGCTTCACCACAACCTGGGTGTCCAGATGTGCGGTCCCTTCGTCCCGGGATGGGTGGCAATTTACAGCACGAGGCCTGCCTGCCGGGAGCACCATGAAGGTGAAAGTGGAGAGCAAGGGGTCCTCGGAGCTGAGGAAGTGTGGCTGGTTCCAGTGCGGAAGCACCATTGCTAATTGCTTCTGACACATCAGGAAGGAGTGTTGTGGCAGTCACCATCCATTCTCTGCCCCATGAGGTTTCCAGTTACCATGGGTGGCTGGGAAACTTGGGGGCAAGAGGCCGTCCTCACCCACCCCCTCGGCAGGTGTGTCTGGCACCCCGGGGGCTGTGGTAACCCGGTAACGGGGCAGGTGTGGTAACCCGGGGGCTGCAGGCTGCCGGGAGGCTTGCTCTGCTCCTCGCCGAGCAGCCTGGCGAGCAGAGGAGTTATTGGCAGGCTCCTTAGGCTCTCCATTCCCTGGGCCTGACGGACAGCACAGTGATGTGGGCCGGGCACCAAAAATAAGACAGGCGACGGAGAGGGGGCGGGGAGCCAGGCAAAGGGCAGGATGTCAGAGAAGGGGTTTGTTCTGGATTTTGTTTTTGGAGCCAAGAAAAGGGAGCGATCCCTTCAGGAACGGAGCTGGCAGGCATGCTGTGGATCTCCTAAAGGGTGCGTTTCTGTTTTGCAGCAAAATTCACTGAGTTTCCCCGCAACGTGACGGCCACCGAGGGGCAGAATGTGGAGATGTCGTGCGCCTTCCAGAGCGGCTCGGCCTCGGTGTATCTGGAGATCCAGTGGTGGTTCCTGCGGGGTCCCCCGGGCCCGGAGCCCGCGGCCGAGGTGGCCGGCGCCCAGGTAGAGGGTCCGGGTGGCCCTCACACTCTCTCCCTCCCTGGGTCCTCTGGGTGTGGGGCCCGGGGTGCAAGACCGGGCGCCTGGGTGTGGAGCCAGGGGTGCAAGCCCAGGTCCCTTGGGAGCCGCTGGCGCTCTTGGCGGGAGGGAGGCCCAGGGACGCCAGGGGGTGAGCTCCGTGCGTCCTGGAGACGCTAGTTGAAAGCCAAGGAGGCAGCCTGTGAGTCTGTCTGGTTCAGACTGGGAATGGCCTCCTCCTGTCAGTCCCGGTTCTTGTCCAGATGTGTGCGATGGCACTCAGTGCTGATCTGTCCCGGGACACCCGCTGCCCCGTCTCAGGGACCTGAGGTGGGGTGGGGTGGGTGGGGTGGGGCGGGGCGGGGTGGGGCGGGGTCCGGGGAACTCTGTGGGTGTCTCTATCCCCCGCCCCCACGCCCGTGATTGATTGGCAGAAGAGGTTCCAGAGAGAGAAGGGAGGGGGGTACCAGGAGGAGGGAGAGAGGCGAGGAGGAGGGGCCTGGGAGGAGGGGGCGGGTGCAGAGGGAGTGGGGAGGGGCGAGGGGCCACTGGGGAACAGAGGGAGGAGAAGAGTGGAGGGGGCGAGGCTGGAGGGGAAGAGGGAGGAGAGAGAGGAGGGAGGGGAGAGGAAAAGGGGCAGGACGGGGGAGAGACGGGAAGGAAAAGGGATCGGAGCGCAGGTTGGAGACAGAGTTCAGCCAAAGAGGCCGCTGACGTGGGGCTTCGGGATGAGAAGAAGCAAGTCTGACCCTGCGACCCGGGGAGGGGACGCAGTCCGGGCAAAGGCGGGGCCTGGTCCCCGCAAACTCCCCCTCCCCGCGCCCGCGCCCCTCCCCGCGCTCCGGCTCCACGCGTCCCGGCGCCTCTGAGCGCGGGCGGCCAGCGCCCCCGCGCGGCGGAGGCCGGGCTCGCAGCCCGGAGGCGGAGGCGGGGGGCCGCGCTCCTCTCCCCGCAAACCGGCCGCGGCCCCGATTCCGATTCCGGGCAGCGGTGATGGGCCCGCGGCTGCGGCCCCGGCCCCGGCGCGGGCTGAGCTCCTCTCCTTCTCCGCAGGCCGAGCTGCTGCCCGACCGCGACCCCGACAACGACGGCACCAAGATCAGCGTGAGTGCCGGGCGGACGGCCGGGCGGCCGGACAGTCAGTGTGTGTTAGGCTTCCTGGGGCCCTGGGAACCTCTGCCACTGTCTCTGCGGAAGCAACCGAAGCCAGTGCCCCTCCGCTCTGGGCGCGTAAGGCGGAGGCCCGTTAGAGCTGGCGCGTGAATATATATATATATATTTTTTTTTTTTTTTAATCACAACATGTGATTACATGTGTGAGCCGTTCCATGTGTGAGCCGTTCCATGTGTGAGCAGTTCCCGGGAGTCGGTGCCAGCAGGGAGGTGCGGTGCTTCTTTGCTCTCTGCTTTCCAGCAGTGACAGCCTGCAGGAGCCGAGCTGCTGGCCACTCACAACCAGGGAGACTGCGGGTGCTGCTTTCGCAGGAAATGGTGCTGAGACAGGAAATCAGATAAACGCAAAGTCCAAAGCCAAACACACACACAAACGTGATGGAAGAGGTTCACCCGTGAAATGCAGAGAGGTTTCTACGTTACTGGCTCTTACTTTTCATAACTGTGTGTGGAATAGTCTGAGTGTCTTATGAAACCCGTCATCATCTAGTCATGGATAGCATATAATGTCTAGTAAATCTAGCTGTTTTGATAAAGATGTTTAGGGATATATATATTACTTATTATTATTATGTAATATATAATTATTATGCAATATATATAATTATTATGTAATATATTATTGTTATCTCTGAACGCATAATAATCTGGCACACGAATTCATGCACACGGCCTATAATATACATGCATACACACACACACACACACACACACACACACACACTGAGTGGCCAGATTATTATGTGTTCAGAGATTATAATAATCTGGCCACTCAGTGTATATACTCTTGCTATTAATCTGGCCTAAACATTATTAGAAGAAATGAGTGCCAATTTCCATTTTGAAAAACAGGGCAGTGTTCAGAGTTTCTGTAGCATAGAAACCCCATGATGGCCAGGGTTGTGCTCCGAGCTCAGACTTCAGGTGATGTTAGTCTGCTCTGCACCCTGAGTCACACCACCCCATGACCATAGGTCAGAGTGTCCCCAAAAATTGAGAAGAAAAATCATTAATATCCAAGTCTATTTTGTTGGTACCTTTAATTGTCATTCTCATGTGGGGATGAGAGCTCATTCTCGGTGAAATAAGAATGTGGTCACAGCCACCCACAGAATGCTTCTGGAATCTCTCAGAGTTGGGGCCCAGCGTGAAGAAAAGAGGCACTGTCAGTTCTAGACTTGGCCTCTTCAGGCTCATGCTTCCTTCAGCTGAGCCAGCTAGGCAGCGGCCAGAACCAGGACTGGAAAACAGAAGCGCTGGTACCAGCACCTGAGGCTCATGCAGTCCTGGCGCTGGCTGGATGGAACTAATTAGCTCATGCTTGGTGAAAGCCAGTTGGGGTAGACCAGTGGTTGGCAAACTCATAAAAAAAAAAAAAAAAAAAAAAAAAAAAAAAAAAAAATTTCCAGTGTCCCTCCGCATTTTAAAAAAGTTCAAAAGATTTAAAAGATTCTTTCCAAAAATCGGGACTTTTTTAAAACGCTGCGGGATGTGGGACAAATTGTTAAAAACCGGGACTGTCCCACCAAAAGTGGGACGTCTGGTCACCTTACGCATGAGGCTCGGAGCCACCACAGCTTGCGGGCCACGGGGGCAGACTAAGATAAGCAGTCTACAGGAAGCTCTCTTGCATTTCCCAACAGGAGCGCGCTTGGGACAGAGTGCGGGGACGCGGGCATGCGACGTGGCCCTTTACTTACTGTTTCTCCCTGCCATCTTCCAGACAGTGAAGGTCCAAGGCAATGACATCTCCCACAAGCTCCAGATCTCCAAGGTGAGGAGGAAGGACGAAGGCCTGTACGAGTGCAGGGTGACGGACGCCAACTACGGAGCGCTGCAGGAGCACAAGGCGCAGGCCTACCTGAAGGTCAACGCCAACAGCCACGCGCGGCGCATGCAGGCCTTCGAGGCCTCGCCCATGTGGCTGCAGGATATGAAGCCCCGCAAGAACGCCTCAGCCGCCGCCGTGCCCAGCAGCGCCCACAGCCCCGCCGGCCAGCGGGTGCCCTCCACCGCCAGCCCTCACGCGGTAGCCAAAATCCCCAAACAGAGTCCGCAATCAGGTATGGAAACCGATTTTGAGCCTTTCGTGTTATCACTCACACCGCCCTCCCCGGGACCAGGGGGCACGGAGAGTAGCCAGGGCTAGGTGTGACGGCCTTTGAGCTCAGAGCCAGCTCAGGGGACAGAATGCTGGGGCACAGAGACCCCGAGGCTGGCCCCATCGGAGAGGTGACCCGCCCCCATAGTGGCCGGCCGTGCTACCTGTCCAGGGGGCCTGAGAGCCGGACTGTCATGTCTTGACCTTCTGTATGGACCCGTGGTGAGAATAATAAATCATGTCATGCCGGTTGCATTGTACATGCACGTTCCTGTTCTCTGTAGGTTTATGCATTGATAACGGCTCATGTTAAGAGACTCGGTCACACGCTTGGTCAGCATGTCGATGAGAGAGAGGCACCTGTGTTCGGCGGCGTGAGGCGGGCGGCGCTCCCAGGGCTGTTGGTTGGGGAGGAGGAGCGTCAGCTGCCCACGGGGAAAGGGCTGATAATCACACAGGAAGTGGCACAGGAATAAGGCAGCTCCCGCCCACGTGCCCTCCATGCTGACGGAGAAGCTGGGCCAGGCCTGTCCACGCTCAGCTGTGCAAGTTAAAGCTGTTTGATGGCGTCCGGTATGGGTCACGCGGCCCGTGGGAACGCGCCCAGGTTTCGGCCTTGATGTGGGACCCGGGCTTCTTGGCGCGACCAGTGCCTTGCATACCCGGGCAAACGTGCTGTATCCGCGCCAGCACTTGGTGGAATGGATGGAGGGGCGTGCCCATGTGCCTCCTTCTTTAGGTTATTTCCTCTACAGCTTAGCATCGAAAAATTATTGCTGCTAGTTTTGGTAACAGAAGATCACAGGGCTAGCTTTCAAGCTCTCTTCCGCCATCAAATTCTTTTGTAATTTGCTCATTTCACCAGGATAATTCTATACATGCATATAAGTATATCTTATCTTAGAGGTAGCTTTACATCCTTTCTTGTGAACAGTGCTTTGGAAATCATGTGTGCCAACCTAGGGCTCCTCCTTATGCCTCCTGTGCCGGCGGGTATGTGTGCAGAGAGCTTGGTGAAGGGCCTCTGTGACTTTGCTCTGCCTTGCGATGTGGGTGGTGCCTCGGTCGTGGCAATTCATGTCAGTCTGATGAATAGATGACTTGCTTTCACTAAAGCTCCGTTTGCTTGGCTTTGTCTCCTTTTCCTCTTTATTGTCTCTTTTGTTTCCCAAATTAAAGAACAAAACCATACCTAGAAAATACACATAGACACACACACTCCACACACACACTCTAGAGGCCTGGTGCACAAAATTTGTGCACAGTGAGGGCAGTCCCCTCAGCCCAGCCTGCACACTCTCCAATAATGTTTTATTCACCTCTGCCTGTAGGCCTGATAGCCCCTAAATGCCCCCCTTACTGGCGGTCACCCTTTACTGCCCCCCCACCAGCCTGGTCACCCCAACTGCCTCCTCTGCCAACCTGGTTGCCCCCAACTATCCCCTATCAGTCTGGTCGCCCCCAAATGCCCCCAACTGTGCCAGTCTGGTCGCTCCACACAGCCTGCTGTCAGTCATTTGGTCATCCCTCACTAACACCCCCTGCCTGCCTTGTTGCCCCTCGCAGACTGTATTCAGTTGTCCATCCAATTGTTTCAGTCATGACCGCCCCTGGCTTTTTATATATTAGAATGGATGGATGGGTAGATAGATAGATAGATACATATAAGTTAATAACACACACACATATGCACTTAATGGTTATAAGTTTGCAGCCATTATCTGATAAAGATTTAATGTCTTCGGCGGCATTGCCACTCCCTTTCATGCCATCAGAAGAAGAAGCTAGACACTGGAAGCAAATGTACAGAGCAGCCTCAGCAGACAGTTTACTGCCTAATTGGAGAAAACTTCAAATCATGGCAGTGAAATTATTAGCCCACATAGAATTCTCCCAGCTAGACTTCAGAAAGCCATGCTGTGGGATAAAATCAGGCATTCTATTACCTATTCCAATGACGGATTCTAAGTATAGAATAAAATGTCCTACCTATTTCTAAGCCATTAACGTCAGTTTATATAACGTACTCTGCAAATACCTGTTGTATTTGAATACGTCTTTTTTAGTATTTTGATCGGAGCTAAATGGCAAGCTCTAGAGATCTTCTGACAATTTCCACGTGTAAATCACCGCTGGTTTTGCAGCTCAGCCCAGGCTCAGGCATTGCTTTTGCCAGAGGAAGGTGAACAGAGGGGAATGCTGGCTCATGGAAGCCACGTTCACCAGCAGCCATGTTCTCTAAACGTCACCTGCTCGTCACAAAGATTAGCCCGAGATATATCAACACTTTTCATTTCTATCATCTCTACCAGTGAACACTGGAGAACATTTTTACACACATAACCTCTTCTAACTTCTCGTTCAGAAGACGGGCTGGCCCCGCACCCATTCTCCTCGTGTGTAAGTTTCCAGACTTGCACGGTTACCGTATAAAACATGGTCTCCAGGATGGCTATTTATATTAATATATTCTACTCAGCATAATACTCACACCCTGATTTACAATTTCTGCTTTATCAGATAAAGCTGATTTCAATACCCATGCTTTGTTTACTCACTCATTTATTCAGGCTCCATTCCTTCACAATTCCAACTCTGATTTCATTCAGGGGGGCCAGGCTGAGGTTCAGTATCGTCCCCCAATACTTCTCCACATAAATAAGCCTCGAGCACCACGGCAGAGTAGAGAAGGTTGTGCCTACAGAGAAGTGGCCCCTCTTCCCCTCCCCCTAGTCCCCTCCGTGGCCGGGCCCGTGACCACTTTGTCTATAAGATGAGAAGTCACTCTAAGCTCATGGCAGACCTGGCTTTGAGAGCCCTGGCAGCCTCTGCCAGGGCCCCAGAGGCCAGCAGCCCCTGAAAGGTGCAGCTCCCCTGACATCCCCTTGCCCAGCGAAGCCCCAAGCTGCCAGCTTTGACCTTCAGCCCAGCAGCCACTTCATTGCATTGAGAGAGATGCCCAGTGAGCACCCCCCAAGCCAGATGGACACAGACCCCTGAGAGACACTCCCCCCCACCCCCACCCCCGCTGGCCTGGTGGTCCTCAGGCACTCGGCCCCAGGTGGTCTGTTTCACAGCAGCAGGCATCCGAGTCAGGACCCCCAGCCCCAGTATTCAAACCTGAACCTATAGCTTAGCTTTCTCACCAAAACACACGTGTTCCTCCTCCGTGGCTCCCAGGTTCTTCCAATAACAGGCGCCATCGCCATCACAGGTCTGTGAAACCCGGCCCATGTTCCTCTCGCCTCTTCTTCTGCCGGCTGCCCCAGTGAGCCAGTCAGGGGCCACGGGTTGTCTCTCCCAAGCACCCCTGAACAGTGGGATCTTTCTGTCCCGCCAGCAGGGGTGTAATTCTCTGCATGGGCCTCTCCCTCTCCCCTCTGCTCCAGCAGCTCCTGCCCGCAGGCCTGTCTCTGCTCTGACACAGGGAACAGGTCACAATGGAGCAAACAGTCAGTGATGGTGTTTCCAGAGCAGCGCCCCAACTTCCGGGGTCTGATTCCCAGCCTGGTGTCTCCCGAGTTCCCAGTCCTCAAGCTCACCTTCCTCAGGGCGTTTCCTGCACGGCCTTAGGCCCTTCCCTGCGTCTCCCGATCTCAGAGGCCGTTTTCTTGTGCGGGTCCTTCCCTACTTGCTGGTCAGAGCCCATGGTTTCCTCCAGAGCCGGCACCTGTGCTTCCTGCAGCCGGCCTGTGCCTGTGGCATGCTCTCCTGGGATGCCCTCCTCGCGGTGTGGGGCCCGTGCGCCGGAGCTGGTCTCCCAAGGACCACGTCCTGGCTGCAGGCTCCGCAGGGCACTGGCTTCTCCTTACGGGGCCCATGCGCGGCGCTCCTGGAGGGAGGGGGGGGGGGGATGGTGTGCTGGCTTTCGTCTTCTTTCCCTGTCAATTCTGTTTCCGTCAGTAGCGTCGCCTCTATTCCAAAGCTGGCTCCTCGCTGTTTCTCAGTGTGCGGTGCAGCCGCCCGGCAGACTCAGGCTGGGAGAACTCACATCCCAGGACCCCCTGGGCCAAAGCCCGAATCTGGAACCGGAAGGAGGCATTTCCGGGCGCGTCACTTATGAGAATCATCACCTCTAGCACGTTCTTGTGGGCGAGATGTTCTTATTGTTTACTGTGAGAGGCGTGTGTACGTGAGAGTCTGTGTGTGTATGGGTGAGTGTGTGTGAGTGTGTGTGAGACTGTGTGTGTATGGGTGAGTGTGTGTGAGTGTGTGTGTGTGTGTGTGAGTGTGTGTGTGTGTGTGTGAGTGTGTGTGTGAGTGTGTGTGTGAGTGTGTGTGTGTGTGAGTGTGTGAGTGTGTGTGAGTGTGTGTGAGTGTGTGAGTGTGAGTGTGTGTGTGTGTGTGTGTGTGTGTGTGTGCGTGTGAGTGTGTGTGTGTGTGAGTGTGTGTGTGTGTGTGTGTGTGTGTGTGAGTGTGTGTGAGTGTGTGTGAGACTGTGTGTGTATGGGTGAGTGTGTGTGAGTGTGTGTGAGACTGTGTGTGTATGGGTGAGTGTGTGTGAGTGTGTGTATGTGTGTGTGAGTGTGTGTGTGTGTGTGAGTGTGTGTGTGAGTGTGTGTGTGTGTGAGTGTGTGAGTGTGTGTGAGTGTGTGTGAGTGTGTGAGTGTGAGTGTGTGTGTGTGATGTTACTGTTTTAGAAGCCGGTCTTGCGCTGGGACCTTTTTCTACTCCAGTGCTGGGACAGCCTTTGGGACACAGTTGTGTTTGCTCCTGCGCCTGCAGCTGGCGTTGGGAGGACACTTGTCGCGATCAGGTGGAGGGAGGCTCCCGTGTGGCTGTGTGGAGGTAGAGCCAGGCGCATGCTCCAGGCCTCAGTTGGTTTGGGTTGTTATGATCCAGCTTGGCTGCCTGCACTGGTGACATCAGTCTGCTCCTGGGAATCCTGTCCGTCGGAGGGCAGCTATGTCAACCGTGTGTCCGTGAACAGACGGGAGGCAATGCGTTGTGCAGTGCAGGCCACGGAGCCTGCTGGCGATGCTTGAACGGGCAGCTGGGAATGGCTGCCCATCGGCTAAGTCCTCCCACCACCCACATCACCTCGGCGGCTGAGCTCAGGGCAGCTGGGTCTGAGCCCAGGCCTCCGGGGGCCGCAGGGCGGGGCAGGATGGCCACAGGCCCCATGGCGACCAGAGGCCTCGCTGAGGAGGGACACGCTCAGAGGCGCCAGCAGGGCGGCAGCTGTCTGGGTGGATGACGGGGGCTGGGAAGCAGCCGCAAACACTCTCTCTGCCCGCCAAGGGAGCCCAGGCCCGAGGCGCAAGGTGAGGGCTCCTGCTCCCTCAGGGCGCTGCTGTCACCCGTACCGGACACGGTGCATCCGATCCCGGACACGGTGCATTCGTGCGGCTGCCAGGAGCTGCTGCCTCCACCCGCGGCCTCGGCCCACCACCCCCAGCACAGGCGGCAGGGCGGCACTCAGGGAAGAAGAGGGCCCATGTCTGGCCCATCGCTCAGAGCTGCCTGCGTCTCCGTCTCCCCATCTTGAGGGTTAAATGTCGTCAGACACAGAGACCAGGCTCACACGTGATGACGACTTGGCCGATATCACCTGGTGCTCAGCGAGTGCCACCCCCAGCGACAGGCAAGGCGAAGGCGAAGGCCGGACCGTATTGGCCACTAGCTGCCTTGCCCACGCTTAGAGCTGGATCCTCACCATAAAACATACTGAAGTTCCAAAGGGTTTTCAGGAATTTGAGCTGTGTGGCCGGAAGAAACAATAGGTATCTATTCACAGTGAAGTTGAAGTTGCAGTTACTCAGAGTGGCTGCTCTCTGAATTACATGTAGGGTTTCAAAAAAAGAACCCTGGGTTTCTTAAATCAGCAAGAAATTATAGATGCATCTGAAAACATAAACAAGTGGAAATATTTCTACAGCTTTGCAAGGAGAGAAAACCAAGATGGAAGTAGACCCCTATGACAGGAATGGCACAGGCTGTGGCTGCACAGAGAGGCAGATTTTAACCTGAGATTCCCTGGCGACCAGTGTGTTGAGGGAGTTGTTCACAAAATGGCCCCACCTCAGAGTCCTTACTTATAAAGCGGATCACACATAAGGTCATTGTCAGCATTAGTGACCTAAGAGTAAACCCAGCTCATGACCAAGCTCACAGGGTAAGTTCCCTTCCTCTTAGCCTGGCAGACATTAAAACACACGTTTCTGCAACCCTGACTCCACAGGCTAGCTAAGGAACACAAAGAGGAAAAGAGACTGCTGGAAACCTGTACGATTATGTAAACTAATATAGTGCCGGAGGAATTAAGATATAATAACTTAGGAAGGATTTGTTTAATTAATAAATGACAAAAGGAAACAGTATCACAGTGTATGATAAAAATGCAAATGCACTCTGATTGATTAAAGAGCTTAGCAGAAGAGAAATATCAGATCTAGAAAACGGCATAAAACCAGAGGCCTGGGGCTTGAAGATTTAGTTACAAAATAATGCAAATGAGAATAATATTTTACTATGCATAATTTAAAACATGTATTTTATCTACAAATGTAGCCAATGAGTGATACAACAAAAAATATTTGTGTTTAATACTTAAGAAAGGAAGGGAAAAGGTATCAGTTAGTTTTACAGATGCTATGATCATGTAACCCACTCCAAGTGACTTAGAGATATCGAAAGTGACCATATACTATTGATAAAGACAAAATAAAGGTGTGAGTTGAAATCAATCAATTCTCCATACAACAGCCATACTCAAAGAGAAAATGTTAGCGCCAGATTACATAAATCATCAAG
This sequence comes from Pipistrellus kuhlii, assembly GCF_014108245.1. Classification (NCBI taxonomy): domain Eukaryota; kingdom Metazoa; phylum Chordata; class Mammalia; order Chiroptera; family Vespertilionidae; genus Pipistrellus; species Pipistrellus kuhlii. The sequence goes on from NW_023425525.1 coordinate 1,774,384, forward strand.
GTCAGGTTCATAGACTTGACGCCATCCCGTCACAACCCTCGTCATTTTCAAACTGGAGCACGTGATCTCAGCAAAGGCTTCTTCGCTGAAGGTGGAGGTTGCGGGCATCCTGCTGGCTTGTTACTTGATTGGACTGGGTGCTTCTCTTCCGGAGGGATGGGGGGGGGGGGGGGGTCACCCACAGGCTTCAGCGTGTGGCCATTTGTCCCTGCAGTGAAGCTCCCGGAGGGAACTCCAGGAGGCCAGCGGGAGTGGCCCAGACCTTGGCAGGGTGCCTGTCACTGGGTCTTCCCGTCACGGGAGATTCGCAAATGGCCAGGAGGGGGAAAGCCACCTAGTGGATGTGACAAAACATATGAAGACTCTTCTCCAGTCAGGTTTTCCAATAATGTCTAACGAAATCCAAAAAAACTGAACACAAAACGTACTGTAAAAAAATATAGGATGCAAAACTTTAAAATAATACAGAGCACAAAACTTTAAATCTATCTGAGATTTGTGCATAGAAAGATAGCAGGAAGAAGTATGTGAAAAAATGTACATCAAAAGTCAAGATAAGTTACGACTTTTAATTATTTGATTATTGTGTATTGGTAACGTTTGTACAATGATAATTTATTACTTTGGTTATAAGGGGGGAAAACATTATTTAAAATTTCCCAAATTTAAAAATAGGCAATGAAAGCTCAGGAGAGGGCAAACAAATTAAACGGTAGGTTCAATAAATAAAGAAGTGAGAAGAGAAAAAAAAAAGGCAGAGTAAAACAATGTGTGATGTGATTTTAGAGTGCATGACAAATTAAATCTGTGCACACATGTACATCTGGGTACACATGCACATGTGTACATATACGCACACGTACATGTGTGTCCATGCATATATTATAAAGGTGGTAATATATTCATGAAATGAAGAACATACCTTGTTTCCTGGGATCTGAGTGGAGAATTTGATCATCAAATTACTCTTTCTGTTTTTCCAAACAGAGCAGTGCGCTTGATAAATACATATTGATGAAATAAGTCAAGCACATAGAAAGCCCATAAAGGAAACATTATGCAATCGTTTTTTTCTCTCAGTGCTCTGACTCATTCGGCCCCTGCTTCAGAGTTGGGGCAAAGTGATGAGCAATGGTGTGGTCATGGGGAGTGTCAGGGAAAATCAATATGCCGGAATATTTATAAAGGATCATTATCTTTCTTTAATATGAGTGCTTCAAACAAGGGAGAGAGCATTCTGCATGGATTTGGAATCTCGATGCAGAAAGCAGACCTCCTACAAATTAAGTTCTTAGTGCTTGAAGCAGAGCAAATTGGAAACGCTCGGAGTTGGAGTTGCTCATCCTGTGAAGCCTGCCACTACAGAATATTAAGAACGTGAAAATGAGATGTCACATTAAGCAAATGGATTACCTTCCCAGACACAAGAATTGTAATGAAGAGTAAATAATGCCGTCACATATTCCAAACTCAAAAATGCAAATGTGCCAAGCCGTGTGCAGTGAGGGGTCTATAACCCGGCCAAGGTTGTCCTTCTTTCATGCAGACGGCTTCTGTTGTCACTGCATCCTCAGTGGCATCTTCTTCAGCCATTTTAGTTTTAATTTTTCTCATTAAACAAATTTATCTGCCTTGAAGGCAATATCCTCACTTTAGCATTGGAAAATTAATTTGAAGGGGAAAAAAAAATGCTCATTTAGGGACCAAGCCGTAGAATCATAACCACTAAGTAGGAAAGAAAAATACTTTAGAATAGAAAAACTCACTGTACTTCAGAAGTTCTAAAAATATAAAGGTTTCAAAGAAATAAAGTCGTGGTCCTGAGGACCCTGCCGCACCGCCAGGCACCATGCAAACCCAGGGGGTGTGCTGCTGCTAACACACCTGCCAACGTGTGATCAACCAACTCCCAGCCCTTCAAAGAAAAAGCTAATGGAGGGAGGGGGGAGATATGAATTGTATCTTATCCTGTTGGTGTTATCGAAGTACCTAGCACTGTGCTTGGCACATCATTAGAGTTAAAGAAGTGTTTCTGGATTGAACATTGCTCTGCCAGAGCTCTTATGAGGATAATACCACTGCTAAGAAGAGGTGGAAATTGTTATGTAATTTGGCCAATCCTTAAGAAAACGGCCCAGGTCACTTACGTGTTAATGGAGAGAGAGGATTAGAAAACAGCACGGGGACCACCCTCCATCCCACATCCATGGCAACAATGATATTTACTTTAGATTATATTTCATAACAAGTTATATCTAAGAAGTTGAGTGACCAGTCCCTTGCAACTATATAGTTTTATCATTTTCTTTGCATGCCTTGATAAGTAGGATATGGATTTTTAGAAAATCCTCAACTATCTGTTAATTGCTTAATTCTGATGTCTAAGAAAATTTCTGTTATGAAGATAATTTCTAAAACACTCTAATTCAGATAATTTTGAAATAGCTAAAAAAATGGTGAAAGCTTTGGCTCAAAAGCTTTGGAAATATTTTATTATATTTTCAAACATGGAAAATATACAAATAATGCTTAAATTTTATTTAAATGAAAACAAGTGTGTTTTCTAAAGCTATATCATTGATGCTTTTCTGTATTCTATAGCATCCATCCTCAAATAAGTTTTTCCTCAAAAACAGATGATGCTGAACAATTAAAATTAATTTTTAACTTAGGAAAATTACTGTATTTATAAAATACAGTGTCAGCTTTCTCTTTTTCCATTTATATAAGACTAGTGGCCCAGTGCACAGATTTGTGCACATTGAAAGGAAATTAATTAGAAGAAATACTTTAATATCGCTATTCGCTCTTTATAATAGAAGTGTCAGAGACTAAAAAAAATTAGTAAAAAATATATGAAAATAATATATAAATTGATTAATAAGTAACAGTAACAACATGATATAGCAACAAAGACATGGTATAAAAACATTAAAACATGATATAAAAACAACAAAAAGATGATATAAAAACAACATTGATAAGAACAATGACTGATAAATTGATTAAACTTATTCTATATCTCCCTGTACACCACATTAAGAGTGAAAACACTTTCAAAGTGCTTGACTGATGTCCCTTGTGATGGAGTATTTACAACTTTAACCTCACATGCTCTTCGCACCTGAGAGAAAGCAGCTTATACCTGACCATGTGTGAAAACCAGTTCAGGCAGGAATATTCCTGCTCTGTCTAGAGTTTGTCCTCATGACTTATTGTCATCGCAAATGCTGGCATCACGGGAAACTGTCCTGGAATTCATTTGAATAGGAGGCCAGTGTCAGACTGGGACAAATCAATTCTTGGAATCAGAACAACCTCTCCTTCACAGATCCTATTAATACTTCAGCTTCGATTATGTTAGGTTGCAATCTTTTTATAATAAATCTAGTGCCATTGCAAAGACCCCACTTACTATTAAGATTTCTCAGTAGCATGATGATTGCACCTACTCTCAATTTTAATTTATAGCACAGCATTCCCAAAGGATTAATACTATTAAGAAATTCGATGGGAAAATTTTCATTTTCAGTACCATCTATTAAATCATGGAATCATCACTCCAATAGCTGTAAAAATCTCCATTGAGTATATCCAAAATTTCTTCGTTTAATTTATGAATGTGCTCATTTTTTGGACAAAGAATTGCATATTTAGATATATTTTTAATATTAACTATAGATATACTATTTCCAAATGTAACTTCAATAATAGATCCATTACAAATCATTTTGTGGAGATTTCAATAATATCGATTCGGAGAGCTTTACTTGTATTGCATGTGCATGAGTCAACGTTTATTTTTAAGTTGCCAGTGTGCGTCATAGGTACTGGCTGGCTGGTCAGTCGGACAGACAGTCGGTCACTTAGCCTTTTATACATATAGATGTGTGGAAAATGAAATCACAGCCACAGCTGTTTCTTTCCTTCTTTCCTTCTGTTCCTTGACTCTGGGTCTCTCTGTTGCCATTTCTCTAAACTGCGAGGTATGTTTCTGTCTTCGATGAGGAATTTTTCTCTGGTGAGCCTGGGGATGGGGGATTAGGGCGGCATGCAGAAAGTGTGGGTGGGGCCCATACTCCTCTCTCCCATCAGGGAGTGGCCATGAGAACATGAACATATGTCTTCTTACCTCTTTGCTGGGTAGTCAATAACTCTCGCCTCCTTACTTGGGGCACACTCTCCCAGCCCCCTGCACCCATAAGCACCCTGGCTGGGGTCTCCGTGCCTGCAGCCACGCCACCCCACGTGGTCTCAGTGGTCCTCACCATTCTCTCCAGTCCCTCCCAAGTCAACATACTTATTTAAGCCCTGGACAAAGGCGGCATTTCCCAAGCGTGTGCAGCAGAAGCACCCATCCCGGTGCGGAATCTGTGATCACTCCAGCACGGTGTGGATGCGTGTCCGCCTTCGGTGTGGTGCGTGCAGCGTTGGCTGGTTCATAGGAAAACACGCAGGAGGCAGAGTTCAGCTCTGAGAGCACACGGTTTCAAGCATGTTAGCAGCACGTATGTACGTACCTGCACACGCGGTGCTCACAGCAAACATTCTCGTGGATGCAGTAAGCAGTGATTAAATATGAGTGGCGTTACAGCGTCGCTGTCGGAAAACTTTTCACCTGTGTTTTCGCTCATTTATGTGTTCTCCTTTCCATTGCATCAAAGTCACTCACGTTCCCACAGATCTGACGGGCAGAGCTGGGGAAGCAAGGGGTGCGGGACAGCCAGCAGAGAGGACGCGATGAATGAGTGCGTAGAGTCTAACGGTGCTGGCTTTGAACCTCAGCCGCCTCACCTACCGCTGAGGAAACCTGGGCACAAGGCATGCCCCTCGCAGCAAGGTTCCTTCATCAGCAAAGCCTTTGTAGCAGCTTCCCGGATCACAGTCAGGGGTGAGGGACTAATAAGTGCTCAAGAAACATTAGCTACTGTACCATCATCATCATCACCATCACTCTGCCCGCACCCAGAGCAGTTCCTACCCGGATGAGCAAGTCACAGTGAAAACGCGCTGTCACTCTCCTGGGTCCCTTTTTGAGTCAGTGAAGGAGGCAGAAACCCCGGAGCCTACAGGCACTCATTGTAAGGAAGAGAGTCTGGAACATTCGGATGTGACTGGGGTGACCCAGGCTCCTTGCCATGTAGACCTGGGCTGTGAGCAGCCGCCCCTCTCGCCCTGAGCTGCCCGGGAGGCCACGTGACCAGCGGGGAGGGGGGTTGCTGACGCAGGAGAGCAGGGAAGGACAGGGAGTGTTGCTGCCCTTTCCTGGGAGACAGAGCTCCGGCTGTCTCTCCCGTCACTGCCTGGTGGCCCTTTAACTGTCAGCGTGGCCTCTGGCCCCAGTCTGTCAGATGTGGGGAAAAAGCTTGGACAGAAAATGTGTGGTCAGCACACGTCATAGCGACCGATAGTTCAGTTGTTCTGCTGTTTGGTTGTTCCGCCGTTTGGTTTATTTGCTTATTAGAGTTTTATATATATAGATAAGTTTTTTTTTTCTCTTTAAAGCATGTTGTGCATTTTCTCTGAAAAGATTCATGTTCATTAAATAGCGTCAAAAAATTAATAGCGTCAAAAAAATGAATAGATACTAGCTTCCATCCTGATGGAGCAGCTGTGCGGACAATGGGGCCAGGTTGCCTGCCCCAGGGGCTCCCTGCATGGAGCCCATGTGTTTGCTGGGCGCTCTGACTGCCTGGCTGTGTCCTCCCTTCTGTGCCTTTGTCTTCCCACCGGAACCCATGGGGCTCTGGGGGCGCCGTCTCCGTCCTGAGTTCCATGCTCCTGACCCGCAGGATGGCAGGTGGTGGCGATGCGTCCACACAATGTCTGCCAAGTGCTACTGTGTCTTCACTGACACAGGGGAGCCACCCCGTCCGTCCCGTCCATTTGGAGTCCGACACGAGCAAGGGGGGGAATGCAGTGCTATTCAGGGGGCCTCCCGAGACCCCCAGCCTCATAGTCCTACATCCAGGGGAGAATTCTCGTGGTCCTGATGGTGCGGGGTGAGGGGAGGCACCACAGGGAGCCAAGTTCTTCCTTCTGGAGGACAGGTGGGAGGCGAGGGCGGACTGGCAGTGGGACGCTGTGCGGAGTTCAGTGGGGTGGGGACACGGGGCACGTAGCCAGCGGTGACAATGACAGTCAGGATATGGGGTGTAACTGCATGCGGTCTCCACCCGAGTGGCTTTGTGTTTTAGAGAACTAGATGGGACTTTCTGTTGTTCTCTGAAATAACCATGGGCGTGAGGGTCAAATATTTGAGACTTTTTTCCATGTTTCTCCTTGGCCAAACTCTCCTGGGTCCCACCCTCTCTGGGGAAGGCGTCCCGGTCTCAGGGGGGCGCTGTGCCTGGCTGTTGTGTGCGGTACAGAAAGGGCTGAAACTGGGGGCTCCGCGCCTAGGCGCCTTGGACTGATCAGAAGACTTTCTAGACTCTTCTTCCACTGGTGACGCAGAGGAAGCACCGCCCTGTCTCACGGGCGCAGGGGACGGTGCCTGGAGACACTGTGAGGACACAGGCATAGAAGCCAGAGAGAGGCCTCTGTGCTGCAGGGGAGTCCAAGGAGACCATGGGGGAACCTCCAGAGACCCTGGGCTCTGTCCAGCGGCCCCTCCTCCAGGCATGCGTTCATGCTCTGTGCATGCTCTCCCATGTAACATAGATGAGAGCACCTTCCTTTCTTTCCTCCCTCAGAGCAGTTGGTGTTGGGGGCAAACGTGTGACAGCCCTCCAGGCTTGTTCCAGACATGGCGAGGAATGGAGCGTCGTTGTTGAAATGCCACCCCTTGCCTCTAACGAGCGTGTGTGGTCATCAGGGAGATGAGATAGGAATAGAATGAATCACAGGTCCGTGTAAGCATGCGAGGGGCATAGGAAAGGCAAAAGCAAAGTTCAGAGGCGAGAGGGTCTGCAGGGAGGTGGCGGGAAGGGGCCCAGGGTGTGAGAGGGCTACAGGCGCTGCTAGGCATGGCAGGACGGAGGGGTGGCAGGTTCTTGTGCTTGGCCTGGGCACGGAGCGAAGAGAGGAGGGAAGAATGGGGGGTGGGAGGAGGGGAGATGGTCCTACCTGAGCACACTGTCTGGCGCACTGCAGTGGAAAGCCATGAATACTTATGGCACCCATTTTGAAAACGTGGAAGAAATGAGTGCCTTTTGCAGGATCTTAGAAGTGAGCGGCCCAGAGACAGTTAGAACGGAGGCTTCTGACGGCAGCCTGGGCGCTCGCCTGCCCCTGAAAGTGAAGGTGCTGCCGGGGACCGCGAGAGGGCGGGAGGAGTGGCCACCGTTTCCTTTTTACAAAAAAAAATTGTATCTGTCTATGCAGTGTTTCCCAAAGTGTGGTACGCGTACCCCCAGGGGTGCGGGAAGAGTTTGGTGGGGGTACGCATTGCACCGGAGTTTGGTGGGGATATGCACTGCACCGGGCTTAGCTGTGCCAAATTCTACGTTCTCGTGAGTACGAGGGGGACTCAGCGTTACGAAAAGTCTAGAAGGGGTGCACATATGTCAAAGGTTTGGGAAACACTGGTCTATAGAATAGACCGTAGCCTGTTTGATAAACAAGGTTTGTGCTCAGAATAGTAATCCCTGTTATATCCAGGCCAGGATGATGTGAATATCTGTTGCACTCACACAGGACAGATTATAGCATTTTAATCTGCCTAAGTCTTTGAGATTACCAAGATAAAGAACTTATCTCTTCATTGAATCTCTTTATTCAAGGTGTAAATAAAATGCAGAAGGAAGAGACAAACTATCAGTGATTTGCTTTATAACTTACTGTGCGGGAAAGCAAACCTTTGTCATTGGCCTGACGGAAACAAATGTCATTTCATCAAAAGTCTGCTAGGGAATGCATGTGTGGAGTGGATGACTACTGTGGGGCGGGGGAGTACTGTATTACAATGGTATATCAGCTATGAGATGGCAGATCCAAGTTCAAGTCGCCTTAAAACGCCCTTCTCCGTGTGCAGTGGGATTTGTTTGCGATGATACTACTCATGTAAACGCTGTTTTAACTTGCACATGCTGGACGTTGGATAGTGTGGAACACTGGGTCAAAGAGAAGTAGCTGCCCCCTGTATATCTGATGGGAATGATGGCCAGGCACGCCCTGTGATGGCTCAGTGCCATGGAGAAGGGAGGTTCCCACACAGCCCCCGTGCCTCTCGGCCAGTGCGCAGGGTCCATGCTGAACAAGCAGCCACGATTTTACAGAATAACGTTCCTGGGTGAACCATTTGAGGTCGTGTTCTTGCTCTTAGCATTTCCAACCCTTTATTCCCTATCAGACATGGCGTCAGGGACCACTGGCCACTTAAGGAGCCAAGGAATCAGTCATTCCTTTGCTTTTCTTTTTCAAAAAATGAGTCCCTGTCCAAGCGTCTCTCTTCGGAGGGGATGAGAGCACACATTCCCTCTGGGACGCTCCAAGGCTGGCGGCTCTGCGTGAATGGTGCAAATCCCCCTCCCGCGCCTCGTTCTCAGAGCCGCACACCTACTCGACGGTCCCTGCCACGTTCCTGAGCCCAAGCCCCCCTGAGAGAAGGAGCAGCTCCCCAGACCCTGCACTAGCCTCTGGGTCTTCAGGAGAGCAGCAGTGCGAGGCCGCTGGACAGCCATTGGGGAGCCGAGTCCCCAGCACTGTCAGGGTCACACTCGCAGCCACTCCGCCGCGGTGACTGAGTGACAGGGTGTGCTCCCGCCTCCGCGGTTGTCACTGACCGTGTCATTGCTGGTTTGGCTGAATTACCCAAAAGGCTGAGGGTCTACCTTCCCCCCTGCTAACCCTCTTCGCCTTCCTCCTGCTAGAAAAGGCAGCAAGAGAGAGAGAACAGACAAAATGCTCTGAGCCCGATCCCATTCTAGTTTTCTTACTAATAAAGGCATCTGATACATCATTTGTAACTAAGAACATATTAGATCAAATAGACGAAGATAAATTGCAAAGATACCATGGCATTCTCTCCCTTCCACGGTCCTGAAACGCTTCTGGAAACCCTCATTTCTTTGGTAATTTCAAGGGTGAAATGAAGGAAGCTCTTCCTCTGAAAGGGAGTGCCCACCTGTGCCCACCTGTGCCCGCCCCAGGGCACAGTCCTGCCCTCGGGAAGCCACCGCTCAGGGTCCGGGTCACATCCCCTGTGGTTTCAGGCCGAGACAGCGGGAAAGCAGGCCGTGTCTGTAGGCGCCATTACAGGAGCCGCCCAGGGACAGTAGGGAAGAATCCTCCCAGAGTGACTGGCGGGGAGGACGTGGGATTCCTTCCGCTCTGGGCCCCCCCTACCCTCATGGTCCCCCTCCCCTGCCCCCATGGAATGGCATTGTTTGAAAGCAGACACGCGGGGCCCGTGTCCTGGGACTGAAACCCTCTGTATGTGTTGTCATTCACAGTGCATGCCAAGACACTCATGAGCAGCAGAGCCAAGCTGGCCAGCTGATTAACTATGTGTGTGTATGTGTTTAAAACAGCCTGATAAGGAGCATTGGAAATCCTCAAGATGAGCGAATATCTTATAACTTCTTCCGCAGGTGCCAGGATAGCTACAAGCCATGGACTTTCTGTCCTGCTTCTTGTTTGTGGCTTTGTGAAGGGTGCTTTGCTTTAATCTAAAGTGCTGACTTTTTTCCAATATCACTTTCTCTTCTTAAAGCAAAGAGCAAATCGCCTGTAAAACCTACGGAGCGGACAGCAAAGTTGACCCTAAACACCAAGCACCACCACGCACCCACTGTAGCCTAATTCCCCAGACCAGGAGCACCTGCTTCCGGAGCATTCCTGAAGAGACCCTCACACGCTCTGTCCATAATGTTTTCTTGGGCAAAAACCCATGAGCTTTCATTTCAAGAGAATTAGTGTGAAGTGATAGGACGTGTTCCGATAGCAACATCTATTTTCCCCCCTTTCCTTCCGGATACTGACAGCATCCTCTCACGGAGCATTCAGGGGTTGGCCTGGACCTCGTCGGGATAGTAAATATTTACCATGGAGATCACCACTTCCCACTGAAAGACCCATCGTTTCAGGGAGCCAACGTCAATCAGAAGACTCCAGGACACACAAACCATCACCAGACGACACCCCTGTTTTGGGGGACAAGAACAAAATCATCAACACTGCGAGACAACAAGGAGAACCTTATTTTAAATAAGAAATTAAAAAAGATAATAATTTTTTTTTTAATTTTCCCTTTTTTCTTGGATTTTTCTCCTTTTTCTTGATTACAGTCCTTGTTCAATGGTGACAAGTCCCTGATTACGGCCAATCCCTGTCAATCCTGGGAGCTTTCTGGAAATGCATTTTGGGTGTTCCATATCTCAATGTATTTTAATTCATTTTGCAATCCCTGTATATGCAAACTGGACAAATTCTGTAAATCGCTTCTAGTATGTGTGATATAACTTCAAAGTAGATAGACTATGACCTTCATGCAAGCTGATTTTTATCATTGTATCTATAAATATACACATACAGAGAGCCACATGTTGGATCATCAACCAACCAACGTTTCTTTTGACAGAGCCTTTGTTTCTCACTTATGACTCACGGGTTGTGTGGATTCTGAAATGCCTTGTTTCACAGCCACAGGCCTGATAGCTGCGGGTGGCCTGTCGGCTTCTCCTTCCTCCTGGAAAATGCATATTCAAGATTGTATTGGTCTCTGATACATGAATTGCTTCTGCTGTTTGTATGCTTGTTGGGATTTGCTATGTTTCTTCATATATGGTGTGTGTTGAGGTTCGAGGGTCTGGGCTCAAGAATGTACACTCCCTGGTTTGATGGCGGTCCCCGGTCACAGTCATCATTGTGATTGTCAGAAAGCAATGTTGCTCCTAGAAAGTCTGCCTCAGAGGTGGCTGTGGAGGAGAAGATGAGGTGGCCACCCTCACTCCCTGACTTCCTGGAACAACGCTTCCTGCTGTGACTAACGCTGTGCTTCCTTTGACCTTGATGAATTTTTGTAGCTTCATCGCTCTGTTATTTGCTCTGAGTTATCTCTTAATGTTTCCTAATTAAAAGTTAAAATGTGTTTGTTGGCTCGATAGAATATGCAAAAGATGACAACACATGTGTTCAGTTTCTGTTTTGTTTTTTACTTAACTGGGTTATTATTTTAAACATTCCATTCTTGATTTTGGTTTATGATCACTTAGACTATTTTATTTAGAACCTGTTTCCTACTCTGGCAAAGAATGATGGGCAGAACTGGTGGTGTGGGCCGAATCCGCCATGGATGGATGCGGGTTGAGATAGCAATGATCTGAGTTTCCCTTCCAGAGCGATCCTTCCTTTTTTGTTTTTGTTTTTCCATCACAAAACCAGAAGACACTCAGCTCCCAGCCCAAGGTCCTAAACTGAAGCTTGAAGGCAATGAATACCTCTGCTTTTTGAAGGTAAATGCATTGATTTTCTGCAATTCGATTACAGGCAATGTGCATATTTTCATAATATTCTTGACATTATCTACTGAGAATTAATGCTTCATGCTAAATCTTTGATTGACATTTTCCTTGTTCATTTGGTTTATTATTTCGGTCTAATGAAAAATAAATAAATAAAGGATTTGATTGCACTATTTTATTAACTTAGAAATTTATTTTCTTTCAACGTTGAATGCTTAAAATGCTTACAATAGTGGTACGGTAACTATTATTTATTAGGTCTATCTTGGCTTTAAGATCACGTACAGTCAAGTATAAATTAGTATACTGATTCTAATTTAGTCAGTCTGGGAAAACCCACAATGTAAGTTCCTTTTATCTCAGTAGACTCCAGTCTGTGTCCAAAATAAGATGTCTCTGTCAGTAAGCTACCAAAAACCCGGTCATCAGCCTCTTTGAGAAAAAAGCATGGCATAGAAGCTGTAACCAAGGAAGGAGACCCTCCGGTCATTTCCACCTTACCTGGCATCCTCCGGGACTATTACTGTGTGACTAGGACATGGAAACAAATATAGATGGAAAGTTAAGTGACCTGGCTTTTTCAACCTTGACTTCCAAGATTAATTAATGTCTTTCAAAAAAAGGAAATCATAAAAAGCTGAAATTGCTTACCTGAATTCAATCAGGTTCTTTGGTTCTTTCTTGAAGACTTACAGATTGTTTACAAATGAAACAAGGCCAATGAAAACGCTTGAGGGTAAAATAGGGTAAAAAAAAAAATCCTCTAAATCCAGAGCTTCTCCTGTGAGCGAGTAAACAGGTGTGGAGGGGGCCGCACAGGAGCCCATGGAAACCCTATGGATAGTTCTGTCGATGTGTCTTTGATTTCTGGAGATGGCCCCTGACATTCATTGATTCTGAAAATGGTTAGAATATGAGTTTCTTGCCTAAAAGAAGAATGATTAGATGCGTTTGAGCATCTAAAGGACCTGACTATCATAATTTTGAACTATTTCCCTTTAAAGTTCTTGGAAGCAAGACATGTTTAGGGAAATAGTGTGTGTGTGTGCGTGTGTGTGTGTGTGTGTGTGTGTATCTATATATTTGGCAAAGAAAACATATATATTTTATGTCCTTTTTGTATTTCTCATACACCATATACTACATGGTATAACAGATATGGGATAAAGCTTGTTGAATCTTTAAAACCAAAGCTAAGAGCTTAAACTATAATTTTACAAAATATACACAGGTACCGTTCAAATACATGGTCCTGGTATTGATACTATATGAAAGATAAAATATTAAATATAACTTAATGCTGGTTTTCTATAAGAAAAAATAATTGCAAAAGGAAATGTAACCTCTTCAATAATACATAGACTCTGGTGACTCCAGCTTGGAATTAAGACTGTGAAGCTACAAAATATGTGTGCACATGATTTCTAACGTGCAGCCCAAATAATTTTAATTACAGAACCTCTCGCTCATTAGGGGAGCAGTCTATCACTCAGAACGTGCCCTAGACTTTATAGTCTCTTCAATAGAATTGATAAGGTCCTTTCCTTACTGAAGGAGCGATAGAAACACTCAGAAACAAGAAAATATAACAGAAATAAATTCTACGAAGAAAACCCAGTAGCATGCTAGCAGGTTTGGCTCACTAGATAAGAGTGTCGGCCTGGGGACCAACGGGTCCCAGGTCTGATTCCGGCCAAGGGCATGTACCTTGGTTGCAGGCTCCTCCCAGGCCCAGGGGCCCTGGTCAGGGCACCAGCAGAGGCAACCAATTAATGTATTTCTCACATCTATGTTTCTCTCTGTATTTCCCTATTTCTTTCACTCTCCCTAAAAAAAAAAAAAAAAAAAAAAAAAAAAAAAAAAAAAAAAACAATGGAAAAATACCCTCGGGTGAAGATTAACAAAGAAAAAGGAGAAAACCCTGTAGCATGACATAAAGAAGTGTGACTAGACGTGGTCTGAGGAAGTGAGATTTAAGTAAAACATGAATGACAAGTAGCAGGCGGCAGAGGACCTGGGAGAGGCAGCTCAGGCATGCGCAGAGCTCCCAGCCTGCATCCATCAGGCAGGCTAAGGCGCTAGAAAGAGGGCCAGTGCAGTCAAATGGGGAGAAGGTCATGAGGAAAGATCAGAGAGGGAAAGCCCGGCCAGACCCAGCCAAGGACGGAGGAACAAAGCAAAGGTTCCGCAGATTCTCATGTGAGCTCTTACTCGGAGCCAGGACACGGACCCTCTCCCAGCTGACTTCTTACCCTTGTAGTTGAGCTTGTAAACAAGACTCCTTTGGGAACAACATTGACTCTTTCCTTCTGCGAGTCAAGTACACTTTTGCCTAGAAGCTGCTGGGGTATATTGGGCAGAAGACAATGTAACTCTATCTTTTATTACTTTTTTATATTTTTATTGATTTCAGAGAGGAAGGAAGAGGAGAGATAGAAACGCCAGTGATGAGAGAGAACCATTGATTGGCTGCCTCCTGCACGCCTCCCACACGGGGAGCATGTGCCCGTGACCGGAATTGAACCTGGGACCCTTTAGTCCGCTCTATCCACCAAGCCAAACCAGCTAGGGCTTAACTCCATCTTTTAATGCTATTTTACAACTGTGAATTTTGAGGAAGAAAGGGAAAGATTCAAAGGCTTAATGGGACTACGTTCAGTGTAGGACTGGACTACTTACAGTAATTACAAATGTAATTTGAAATAAAAACAGGAGTATGTAAATGGAAAGAAAAGAGATTCACTTGTTGGTAAAACATTGTAATTTATAAGGGAGAAGGAGGAGGAGAGAACTCTTCATGTACTGGGCTGGGGGTGGTGATTGAAAAATCAGAAAGTAAGATCTCAGAGTTTTCCAGAAGACAATGGGTTAAGAGGTACAGTGGGAAAATAATTACACTTTATTAATTTCTATTTTCATTGTTAAAGAAATAAAATTATTCTGTGATAGTCAAAGCTTATAGAAAAATAGCATATATCTATTTCTTCTTGAAAGCTATACCTACCTACCTATATGCTCCGACTCAGATAGGAATCAAATACAATGTTAAAAAAAATAGGCATAGTATAAACTGTCTATCATAAAAGATAGTGATCAATGTAAGGAATTACTGAATATTTTATGGTATTTCACTGTATATGAAAAGCAACTAAAGTTTCAAAAGACGATATTTACTCTTACTTTGTGCATGCAATGAAATGCACGCCAATATTTCCTATTTTGTTTTGTTAAAACTTGTCAAAAACCATTAAATTGGTTTTACAACCCAAAATTTGGGGGGAGAGGGGAATCACATTTGTATTTTTATTCCAAATTGTAATACAAGTGGCATGAATGATTAATTAAATGACAGTGTATCGTATAAAACAATAATTGGGGTTCTAAACTCTCACTATGTTTTTTAAAACCAGAAGGCAAAGGGGAGCCCAGGGAGAGAGAGGTGCATTCTTTGCCACGTACCAAAGCAGCACGTGTGTTGGGGGTCGGAGCGTGATGTGTGTCCTGTGGTCTTGGTGCTCTGTTGTACGTTCCTGTCCTTCTCTTTGCTGGTTTACCCATGTGTTTGCGATATCCCCACCCTTCGTTACACATGAGGAGGTTCTCTGGAAGATATGTTCCTCTTCAGAGCTTTGAGAAACCACTGGAGAGTAGCAAGCCCGCAGAGCTGCAGGCCTCAGACACCAGAGGAGCGGTGGGTGATGCAGAGCAGGGATGTGTAGTCCCTGGAGGAAAGGCCTGGGTGGCGACAGGCGTGATCAGCCCTGGAAGGCCATCAGCGTCGTCTGACCCCGTTACGAGTCGTTGATGGACTGTGAGATCTTCAGGAAGGGAGCAGAAGGGCAGCCTTCATGAAAAACAGTCCGTTTCCTGAAAACAGGGCTTTGAGCCACCACAATAAAGCCACGGTCCTCAACCAGCCCTGGCCCCAGAGTCCGATCCTCGAGGGACCCCGGGCTTAGCCGCAGCATTGCGTGTGCGCACTGAGAGCACTCCTCTCAGTGTCCTCCGAAGGGAACAGAGGCCTTTGGTAGTAGCTGCTCATCAAAGAAGTAGAATCATCCAGCCCTTGCTGCGTGACTAGAAAATGACCCAGAACCGATGCCATATCCCTGGGTTTCTGGGACACCTTAGTCCAAGACGTAGTGGCCATGTGATCATGGGACTATTTGTCAAAGCCTATTGTTGGCCCATGGAGACCACTCTACCCACCTTCAGAGATTCCCCCAGCTCCCCAAAACACAGCTGAAATGTATGCCTTTATTTACGGAACAAGAAGAACCCTCCACTGGTTCCCTGTTCCATGAGGTAATGGCTATAAGTTTGAGAGACCTTTAGGTTTCTCCTCTTCACCAAAATAGCTAAATAATAATAATAATAATAATAATAATAATAATAATAATAAATGACAGAAGTGAGTGGCACAATGTCGTGGATGGAGCATTTACCTCTTTCTTTGCTGGAACAAAAGGAAGCCGAGTATTGAGTCTGGTTACTGTAAGCAAAATTAATGAGTGTAATTGTAGTTACTGATCCAAATATAGCTACTTACCGGAGCAAGTCAGCAGAGCTCCCAGGACCTGTCACGCAGTTAATAATTTGGTAGTTTTCTACTTTATTGCAATTAGAATGAATAAAAAGGTGTTTATTTTTTACCAGGCAGGGATGGAAGTATCCCTTTACTCTCCTGCCTCAAAGACCCGTTGACTTTCTGGGTCAGAACCACATGGTAGTCTTCCCCGCTGGCCCCTGGGACATTCTACTGACGGTAAGATACGGACAGCAGGATGAAGTGGCACCCTGGAGGCTTAATAATATACATACGCTCTGTGGGATAGGAGAAATCTATAGAAAATGTGGGGCCATGATGGCTCCAGCATACCTTTAAACACTCAAGGAAGGAATAGCTCCACTCTTTCACAGACCATCCCAGTGAATAGCAACCTGGCATGGTCTCTGACTCATTTTATGAGACTAGCATTACCTGGCTAGCAAACCTGACAATGACCGTGAAAAGGGGCAATTACAGAAGAATCTAACTCGTGAATGTAGTGCAAAAATCCTCTACAGAATAACAAAACAAATCCATCAATGTATAATACACCACCTAGAGTCAACATATTTTATTTCAGGCAAATAGCCATTGATAGTAGAATCTATAATAGTAAAAGCGTAATATACTAATTAGAGGTCATTCCTGACCTCCTTCTGGATAAAGCCGCAGTGGTGGGAGCCAAGGCAGAGGCAATTAGGGGCAATGAGGCAGGCAGGCAAGCAGTTAGGAGCAATTAGGCAGGCAGATGAGCAATTAGGGGTGAAGCAGACAGATAGACTGGTTAGGCTGATCAGGCAGGCGAGTGGTTAGGGGAAATGAGGCAGGCAGGCAAAATGGTTAGGGGCAATCAGGCAGGCAGGCAGAGTGGTTAGGGGCAATCAGGTAGGTAGGAAGGGTTGTTAGGGGCGATCAGGCAGGCAGGAGAGTGGTTGGGGCGATGAGGCAAGCTGGCAGAATGGTTGCGGGTGATGAGGCAGGCAGGTGAATGGTTAGGGATGACCAGCAGGCAGGCAAGCCAGCCATTAGGAGCCAGCAGTCCCAGATTGCAAGAGGGTGCAGGCCGGGTTGAGGGACCACCCCCGCCCCTCCCGTTCAGGAATTTCGTGCACCAGCCTCTGTACATAGATAAAAGGATATTCTGGGGCTATCTGTAGTGTTGTGGGTGCCTCTTAAAGCCATAATTAGTGTATGATTGATTGAAGACACAAGGTGAGACATATGGCAAGATTCCATTTGACAAAATTCAAGAACGTAAAGTTGAATGAGTGTCTGATGGGTATGTGCAAGAAAATTCCTCCCAAAATGAAGAAACATGGCACTCCTGTTCTTCCTGACAGGAAACATGGCCCCGAGCTTCAGGGCCTGTTCGGAGTTTGGAAGCAACACTCACTCAGCCTGCTGTGTTGCTGATTCACTTACTGAGGGAGCTGAACGTTTCCAGGTGTGCCTGTAAACCAGAGGGGGGAAAGGCAGGCCATCGAGGAGGTAGTTCTGTCCATCAACACCGTGACCTGACAGGTCCAATGGTGTCCTCGTCATTCCCTCGTGAGGTTCAGGATCCCCTATGGGTAAGATGACCAGATGTCCCACTTTTGACGGGACAGTCCCGGTTTTTAACAATTTGTCCAGTGTCCCATGGCGTTTTAAAAAAGTGCCGATTTTTGGAAATAATCTTCTTTTAAATCTTTTGGACTTTTTTTAAAACACCGCAGGACGCGGGACAGATTGTTAAAAATCAGGACTGTCCCGCCAAAAGCGGGATGTCTGGTCACCTTGCCTAGGGGGCCTGAGCTGTGAGCATCCCATGGCTTGTGTAGGAAAGCCTTGCTTTGGTGGCAAGTTACTCACCTGCCTTTAAGAAACCGTCTGGCACTGCCCGCTGGTAGAGATCAAATAAACACGGGACACCAGGCAGTTATGCGACCTCTCAGGACCACATAAAGCCCAGCAGACCACAGCGGCCCGCCACCAGCAGAAATAAGAGAGCATCTGAGAAGATCCTGAAGTGCAAGTAATTGCATAAAATAGTGGTCGGCAAACTCATTAGTCAAAAGAGCCAAATACCAACAGGACAAAGATTGAAATGTCTTTTGAGAGCCAAAATTTTTTAATGTAAACTTCTTCTAACAACACTTCTTCAAAATAGACTTGCCCAGGCTGTGGTATTTTGTGGAAGAGCCACACTCAAGGGGCCAAAGAGCTGCATGTGGCTCACGAGCCGCAGTTTGCCGACCACGGGCACAAAACACTCCTGTTCTCTGTTTCCTTATTGTCCCCATACGGTCAACCCTCCATCAACGGACGTTATCGTTTCCTGAGGAAATGGTTCTCCAATTCAACTTAGGCATGATTTTGCAACCAGAAAATGCTCTTCTTTGAAGATATCTAGAAGATTTCCAAAACTTGAAATATCCTACAATATATTCCTGACAATCAAAATTGTATAATACATGCGTGTACAAATACAGGTGTATATCAGCATGTGGTGAAGACCACATTCCAAACCACTGAGAAAGATTACTGTAGTTCTATAAGCAAACTTGGAGTGATTTATTAATTCAGGTTGGGGAGAGGGGAAAATAAAGCAAAATAAAGTGAGGAAAAAGTAAATAAAATGGCACTATAAAGCCTAAAATTTATGTAGATAAAAATCCAAAATCAAAAGAGAACTTAGGGAAAAGCCACTTCAACATATATGATATGCCCAAATCAATATCCCTCCATACTTTTTTAAAACCTAAATCTCTGGGAAAAAGAAAAAAATCTTGGCTTAAAAGGGGACAAATAATCACAAATTTATAGGGATCTAATAATTATGAAAATATTTAATCTCACTAAGAAGTTTAAAAAGCAATAACAATAAAGCCAACACTTTATAAACATAAATTTCACCATTTGAGAAAAATGGATGTTCTTAAATGTTATAAAGCAAGAAAGAAACTGTATACATTATATTCTCCAGCAAAATAGATAAAAATTTTCATTTAAATGAACCAGAGGATAAGGAAAAGGAATAAAGGTAAATACAAAGATAATGAACACTATAATAGAAAAAACATTGTACAGAGTACAAGCATAAGAGAACGTTGTTTAATATTAAGTAATAAGAGGCAGAATTCTGGGTGAGAGACTTAAAAAAAAAATAAAACATTAAGACATAAGAAGAGGCCAGACGCTAGCATTTGCACAAGAGTACATGCAACATGCATGTCCACGATCATGGGTGGTAGTGTCAGCACGAGGGAAGCTTCGAATGGCAAGGGGCAATCTCAATGTCCCGAGAAGCCACTGTGTGTGCTGCTGGAGGCGCACCTCCTGGGGGAACCCACGTCTCCACCTGCGCGGAGTTTGGAAGGAACAGAAAGCACGGCCCGTCTGTGTGTGACTGGGTAACTGTGTGAACACCACAGCCGCCTCCGCCCCCAGCCTGGTTCCTGGAGCCAGGATGTGGCTTTGGAAAGCCCTGCGCCTTGGGCCGACTCTGGTTCAGACGGTCTTCTCTTTCTGAGTGTTGGTGCTAATGAGGGCATCACTGAGTCCGCCGTGGCCGCCGTGGCTTTAGCAGGCCAGCGGCTTCGGGGTGATGGAGCATGCGGGCACCAGGGCCCTGTGTGGGCATGCACCCTGGGCTCACTCCTGCTGGGGGGAGGGGACTCCCTGCCCGGAGCCGGTGCCAGGATGATGGCGCTGGCAGCAGCACTACCTGGGAGGAACATGCTCAGGGGGAAGCTTGTAGCTCCAGACAGAACAAATGGCCTCCTCTCCGCAATGGACAGAGTCCAATGAAATCAGTGGCTGCCTCCCAGCTCTTCCCGGGAACTGGGCCAGGACCCAGCTCAGCACATTTCCACTCCCGGCAGGTTGGGCACTCGGCAGTGGCAGCCGGCAGCCTAGGTAAGGAGCCCCAGTCACTGAGCCCATGCCTGCGAATCAATATAAGATGAAATACGGAATATAATGGAAGATTATAACATGGCTAAAAAAATAATGATCACCTCCTTAGACAATGTCCTATATAATAAAGAGGTAATATGCAAATTAATCCTCATGCCCTCACAAAATGGCTGTCTATGACCAGGCCAGCAGGGGGTTTAGTGAGGAATGACCAAATGACTGAACAGCAGGCTGAATGGGGTGACCAGGCCAGTGGGAGGGGGGGCAGTAAGAGGAGACCAGGCCAGCAATGGGGACAGTTGGGAGTGACCAGGCAGGCAGGTGAGCAATTAGGAGCCAGCAATAAAGGATTGTGAGAGGGATGTTAGGCCTAAACCAGCAGTTGGACATCCCCCAAGAGTTCCTGGATTGGAGAGGGTGCAGGCTGGGCTGAGGAGACCCTCCCCCTTGCCCCCCCCCCTCGCCGTGCATGAATTTTATACACCAGGCCTTTAATATATATATATATATATATATAGATAGATAGATAGATAGAGAGAGAGAGAGAGAGAGGTGATAAAGTTCAAAATTCTTTTAAAACAACTCTTTGTAAACTTTAATTTGAAAGATACTCTCTCAATAAAATGAACTAAATCTATATTAAGCTACAACAAAACATGGGGTTAGCATTCAAACACTATAAACACTTTCATTAACTAAGAAACGTGACCAGGGCCCCTGCAGTGGCTGTTTGATATTTCACACTAATCTGATAATCTAACCAGTGCAAAATACAAAGATAAGAAACAAAACAAAAAATCAGGAAAGATGAACATAATTGTCATAATTCGGAGGCAAGTAATGGTGTGCTGTGAGCACTAGAGGTAAACTTACATATTTTAGGGCTAGCAATTGATAGAAGGTAAATATTAATTTACCAAAGCAGCAGTCTCCTGTGTGCCAGTTAGAAAAAAACATATAATGGAGAAAGAGGTGCATTCACATTGAGAACATAAACAAACTAAGAATGACAATCTCAAGGAAGAGCCAGACCTAAATAAAGCAAACTAAAAAAAAAAATTAAAAATTACTGAGAGCACAAAAGAAATTTAATCAGTTGGAAACCATACCGTGTTCCAGAATGAGTCTTTATAAAAATGGCGATCTTTCCCATTTAGCCACTCATTTCCAGATACACCCTAGCTGGGTTTTTTGTTTAGTTTTGTTTTTGTTTTTGCAATTTTGCCAAATCAATTTAGATTTAATCTTGGAGGAGAAATGAGGGAAAATCGCCACAGGAAATGTTTAGAGAGTAATGAATGGAGAGGTAACCTCCCAAATCAGGAAAGCACGGTAATTAAAATAATGTGGTTTGGGTCCAAATAGTGACAGGAAGATGAATGGAACACAGGGAAAGCTCCAGAAAGTGCCGGAGTGTATATAAAAACAGTGCATGTGAAGGTCACGTGGACAAGCAACTGGGAGAATGGGATTATTCAAGCAATAATTATCATCTGATCAAAAGGATATTGCCTAGTCACTCTTCACTATGAATTCTCGAATATTCTAGGTGGAATATATAATTAAATGGGGGGGGGGGTCAAAAAATCTCCTAAGCATACAGCATTATAAATATGCAATTACAAAGGAGAGTAAGCCATGATAAATTATATAGAAACATAAAATTTCTATAAATAGATGGTTTTTGAAAAGCATCAGTGTGAAAAGAACAGCAGACAAAAAGAAGCAAATAAGTAGATTATAACCTTAGCATTAAAGATCATAAATATTCTTTAAAAAGACATTAACACCCCAATTGGAAAATTGACTAGAGCCAAAATTGACTATTAGACAAAAGAATAAAAAGAATAATATTTAAGATAAGAAGAATAAAGGGATAAAACAAGTGATATAGGGGAAATAAAATTATAAGTGAACACGAAGGAAATAAATACAAAGAACAATGCAAGTCGCCTTTCCTCTCCTCTTTCTGCAATTTTATCTCCTGTCTGGTCACGTTTCCCTGCTCCATGGCCTTCCCCACCCTCTGCTCATGCTATTATCTCAAGCTTCAATTATCCCTGTAGGTTCGCACGGAAGGCATTGCTGTCACTTGGTGTGTGTCATACTAGGTGTCTCGCTCTCACTGAAGGCCACGGACTTGAGGGGATTTAAGTGACAAGCAAGGCAGTGCAGATGGTGGGGAAAGGCAGGACTCTCCACCACAGTTTCCCACGCGGGAGTCTTCCACCCCATCCCAGGCTCCTTTCTGCAAAAAATGACACCTTTCCCTGGAGGAGGAGCATGCCCGTGATGGGCCACTTAACCTTCTGATCCCCAATTTCCTCATCTGTCAGTGGGAGTTATGAGTCTGGCCTGTCTTCAGTGGCAGCTGCAAGAGGCACATAGCTAATTCATGTGAAGGAGCGTCCGAGAGGCTAATACAGAATTAGGAGCATCACGCTATTATCTTCCCGGGGAAGACAGCTGAAGAGCCTGGGATGAGAACGCCCAGAATGAGCCCGGTGCCCCCTGTGTGAGCCACGGCCAAGGTGAGCGCCCTGTGAGCCTTGTTCTTCCCGGTTCGGAGACAAACGCAGCGCCGTCAGAGACCGCACACGTTCCACCGGAGGCTGAGCCAGCTTCACGTCAACCTGAGGTCTGAGTCACACTTTCCCATTTCCAATTAAAACAGCCTTTGAGATGCCAGGAGAAATGCCAAAGTTGAGAGTTTAAAAATTCGCAGAAATATGTTTTCTAAGAATGCAATGCCTTAGGGTTTTGAGTAAGAAACCAATTGTGCCCAAATTCAACCGGAGTGTCACGGGAGAGTCCCAAACCAATGCCTGTGAAGACGGAGGAAAACTCATGCTATCCTGAAAGGCTGGAGGGCCTCCGCAAAGAAAACAGTCAACAGGACGCAAAGGCAACCTACAAAGTGGCAGAAAATATCAGCGAATTGTATACCTTATAAGGGGTTCACTTCTCAAGTCTACAAGGAACTCCCTACAATTCAGTAGGAAATCAACAAAACCTGTTTAAAGATACGCCAAGAAATTGAATGTCTATTTCTTAAAAGAAGACACACAAATGGCCCATAGATACATGAAAAGATGCCCAACATTACTAGTCATCAGGTTAATACAAGTCAAAACTACAATGATGTATCCCCTTCCCACCTGTTAGAATGTTTTGTTTTTTTTAAAGGGGCCCGACCTGCATGGCTCAGTGATTGAGCATCAACCTCTGAACCAGGAGGTCAAGGTTCGACTCCTGGTCAGGACACGTGTCTGGGTTGCTGTGGGTTCGATCCCCAGGGTGGGCATAGGGCATGCCGGAGGCAACCGATCAATGGTTCTCTCTCATCACTGATATTTCTCTCTTCTATCTTCCTTTCCCCTCCTCTCTGAAATAAATATCAGGATCTTTAAGAGATATCTGCCCTCCCTCATTCACTGCCGCATTCTTCACAATAGCCATGGCCTGGAGAACCCCTGGGGCCCGGTGTCCATCCACAAGTGAATGGACAATGGGATGTGTATCCATATATATAATTTAGCGTTGACGTTGAAAGAAATCCTGCCGTTGTGGCACATGGACGAACCTGGGGGCATTGCGCTAAGTGAGAAAAGCCAGGCACGGGACACACACTGCATGATGCCCTTCTCTGAGGAATCTGAAATCACCAGACTCATAGGAGCAGAGGATGCAATAAGGTTGCCAGAGGTTGGGGAGCAGTGGGGAGTGGTAGATGTTTTCCAGCAGTTAGAATGTTAGGATTATGCAAGATTGACAAATTCTGGGCTGTACAACACAGTGCATTGTTTACTTCAAAACATTTTAAGAGATAATATATTATGTTAAGTGTCTAAACACACACACTTGCGCGTGCGCGCACACACACACACACACACACACACACAACAAATAACAAAAAAGAAAATAAACACAAAGGGACACAAGGAAACTTTGGAGAGTGCTGGCTATGTCTATCATCTCGGCTGTATTGGTACCATGGGCATTTGCATGTGTCCACACATCACACTTTATACATTACACATATGTCCACACATCAAACTTTACACATTAAATACATGCAGTTCTCTGCATATCAATTATGCCTCAATAAAGCTGTTTTCAAAAAAGAAAATATCTAAAACAAGAAGGCACGTGAAACTTTGAGTCTATTTTATCTCCACTGTGTAGGGCTTCTCTCAGAACCCGGGAAATGGCCCCTGTTCTCTAAAAATGATCGCCAGCCACCGTAGGGCACAGTATGCCTCACTAAATTATGCTGTCAACTGGAAATTAGCAATTGACCTGTGTGCTCCTTTTAATAAGAGCATCCCTGCTGGTATTGATTTATAGGGAGCATTATTTCCTGTTGCAATATGAACGGTAATAATTTCCCCTCAGAGGCACCTTATGTTTTTAAGAGTTCCTATAACAAATGAGATTTTAACAAGGCAGGAGTGATTTTATGGGATTGGAGGCTGTTTGTTATGCACCAGTGATTTGTTTAATTGAACACGATCCAGCAAACGCCAGTATTACCAATACACTCCAGCAGCAACGGCTCGACGTGTACCTGAAAACGGAAATGGAATGTGGGGTGATGGGAAGATGGAGGCACGTCAAAGTCAAGAACAGAAAAGGCACCCAATTTTAACTCAGGTCCGTCTGAGACCTTCCCAAAATATCCTCAGCTCCCAACGTGACACTATGACCTTGCACTTTCTTAATAAACATTGAACTTGCCGTGTGGTGATTGTTCCGTGTGAGCATGAGATGTTAAAACTCCCTGGCTATGGCCACATTCCAATACAACTGTAATTTTCTGATCTTATTCAATGAGCCATCCTCTCATGAGTCATTCTTATTTCCTTGATCACTCTGTCCACCTGAAAGAGACGGTATCTTTGAAGCAGCAGATGAAAGCATATTTTGATATAGACAGATGCCTTGTCAATTTCAAGATTTCAAAAAGAAAATATCAGCTCTACCCGCGAGTCGATATCTGTGAAGTCCTGAGGACTGTCCTCTTCGGATACTTAGATCAGGTGCGCCCACCCTGCATGCGGAGGCACACAACCTTGCACGCTGGCCAAAGCTTTGTGGAGACAGCCAGACCTGAGGGCAAGGATGGCCATCTTCCGCGGATGGCATTTGCCCTCCAGGTCAAAATCTGAGAACTGGGGACCTGCCCCAGCGAGCCACGAGAATTCCTGCTCTTCCTTCAGTTCACATGAGTGAATGGCACACGTGTGTCATAAACATCCGTGAGCAAAACAGAGATGCTGTAACCAGACAAGACTGGTTCCGTGTGCTGCCCGCAGGGAGCACCCGGAGCAGAGTCCTCTCTGCTCCTCAGAAAAGGCCAGGTGCGCTGGCTGAAATTTGTCTTCAGAGATTTTAGTTTCACTTCCAGGAAACTGAATTATGTCATTAATAGATTTTTTTCCTTTTGCTTTGTCTGCTGAAAAGCTTATAACTGACCCAGTTCCTTCAATCCTGCCTTATTCTCGGCACCAATTTACAGGCACAACTTTGTTTTTATGTTCGGCACTTTCGATTTTAACACTTATCTCTTCCTTCGGTTTTTGTTTTCTTTGAAGGATCTGGAACCTTTTAGAGGAAACGGCTTGGCTGTGTGAGTGGCCGGGTCAGATGCCTGGCCTCTGAGAGAACATTGCCCACCAGGAGCTAGTCCCGCTTTACGGACTCATCCTTCTGCAAAGCCAAACAGGAACCACTGTCCACACCTACTGTGTGCTTTCAGTTCTCTTTTAAATATAGTTTTATTGATATCAGAGATGAAGTAAGAGGAGAAAGAGAGAGAAATATCAGTGATGAGAGAGGATCATTGATCAGCTGCCTCCTGCCTGCCCCCTACTAGGGATGGAGTCTACAACCCAGGCATGAGTCCTGACTGGGAATCGACAATGACCTCCTTGTCCACACTCAACCACTGAGCCACACTGGCCGGGCTGCTCTAAGTTTTTATTAAATAAAACAGCAAAGTGAAATTGCACAAGAAGGAAGTTTACTGACCACAAAACACCGTATTTCTTGCGTAATAAAAGAGGAGAAAATTTTTAAAGGGAGAAAAATCGCTGGTACCTTTGTATTTGTTCCATTTATGGCAATAAACACAATTCCTATTTCTAAAAGAAAAGAAAAAAAGGCCTCTGTCTAATAGTCCCCTCAAGAGCCTTGACTCTGAGGGAGTTTTTCTCCCAGAGATTCTACGTGGTTGGCAGGAACACAATGAGATGGGGGATTAGCTTCAGTCGTTCCCGGAAGCTAAAGTAAAGGAAACTCTCCTCCAGCCTTATTGAGATATGATTACATGTGGCTTTGTGTAAACTTGAGGTGTACAATGAGATGATGTGATATTCCTTTAGACTGCAAAACGCTTACCCCCGAGAAGGTTAATTAACACATCCATCACCGCTCACAGTTACCGTGTGTGTGTGTTTGGAGAGAACATTTAAGATGTATTCTCCTAGCACCTGTCAGGACGGCATACAATACAGTGGTGTGAAGTTATCAGCATGCTGTACATTAGACCCTCAGAACGTACTCAGATTAGACCTGGGAGTCTGCACCCTGTAAACCAGAGCAGAAGAGCAACTTGTGCTGCCTGCTCCTGGCCCGTGTGCACAGACATTGGGGATCACAGAGGACCTTGTCACGTGGGTTTTGGGTGGGAGAGCAGGAGAGGAGGCTTGTTGGGGTAGGTTCAAGAAAGAATGAGAGAAGATGAAATGAGGAAAGAAAGTACAGACTATATATTTTTTGAAATTTAATGAGCAGAGAAGTGGGACATGGCTGGAGGTAGATATACAGTTCAAGGAGCTATTTCTTTAAGTTTTTTAAGCATACACACAGGCTGATGGAAATGGTCCACTAGAGGGGAAATTTAATGCTACAAAAGAGAGATGATTCAAGTGTGAGCTTCAGCTGGAAAGAGGAAATGGAGGTAATTGCTTGCATACGGGAGCCGGTTCCAGGTGCACAGAGAGTTCGTTCAGTGTAACAAAAGGCAAGGCAGAAACTGTACATACAGACCTAGGTGATGGTGTGGGAGCTGTGAACGTCTCCGTTTAACTTTTTATTCTTATAGAAAAAAGTAAAAAAAAAAAAAAAAAGAAGTCATCACTTGAGAGTGAGGGGGAAAGAAGGTTTTGGAGCTTAAAAAAGATGTCCGGAAGAATGAGAGATGGAGAAGAGAAGGGAAATGTAATAAGATTGGCAGGAAGCACTGAAAACTTTCTCGATGTGCTGGTCGTGACCGTAACGTCAGAGCGGTCAGTGTCAGTGTACATTTTTCTCCAGTTCCTTTCACCTTCATGGCTGCAGGGATAGCATTAAGGGAGAATTGCAATTAACTAGGTGTGGGATTTTTCCAGGAATGAAGAGAAAGAGGGGATGTGGAAGTGATCACAATGGTGGACCACCAGGGACTCTGAGCTGGAAAAGAAGAAAGTGAGATACGACTGGGATTGGAAGGACAATGATAAGGTCATGGGTCCATTGACTGGAAGGCTCACTGAGATCAATTGTTGAAATTGGAGCGTGGGGAGAATTGGTATGACTTAAAGCGGTACCCAGAAAACCGAAAGCTTATCATTGAGATTATGGAGGGATTGCAATTATTGGTAATGACCACACTGAGGCTGACATTGACAGTGGACAGGTTTCTTGGAAGTGAAAACCTCAAGAAAATTAAAAGCCTCAGGGTACTGGGAACTTACTCAATGAGAACACTGACATAACCACAAAGAATAAATCATGAGTCATTAGAAAAGGAGGCGACACATTCGTCGTTAACATATCCTAGAAATGAGGAATAGCAAGAACTGAGAGTAATGTGTGCTATACTCCAAGAGCATGAGCTGCAGAGAACCTTGGGTTTTATAGGGAAGAGCTGAGATAATGATCTGGAAACGGTGATGAGAAACATCACGGGCTCCTATTAGTGATTTATTGTTGCGTGACAAATTAACTCAAAACTCAAAACAACAATCATCATTTATTACCTCTCATAGCTTCTGTGAGTCAGGAATTCAGACAAGCCACCGAGGGGGCCGAAATCCCTGACTCTGGGCCCTCTCCTGAAAACAAAGCCTGGAGCCCTGCGTCACCTGACGTTTCCTGTCATGTGATGTTTCCTTCACTTCCTGATGCCGGTGAGGAGCTGTGAGCCTGGCTGGAACTGTCAGCTGCGGTCTCTACACCTGGCTCTCTGGGTGGCCTCAGTTACCTTGCCACGTGGGGCTGGGTTCCCCAAACCAGAGAGAAGCTAAGCAGACGTTGTACTGCCTTTTATCGCCTGGCCTCAGAAGTCACATGGCAAATGTGTTACATTCTAGTGACTGAAGCAGTTGCAAAGGTCCATCTAAGTCCAAGAGTGGAGGACAGAGGACGTAGACTCCACAGCCCAGTGAAGGGAAGTGTCGACCTTATTGTTGTACAAGAGCACACGGGATGGGATTAAGGGTGATGCGGCCATCTTTGTAAAATGCAGTCTGCGACGGCCACCTACCTCAGCTCTAGGATGAACTGCAGGAGAGGTGTGGAGAAAAAGCATCTACCACTTAAAAGAGATTCAATGAACACAACAAATATAGTTTCATCAAGGAGTTAAAAGGGGAAGTTAAAGATGTGGACCATTTTTCAGACTCAAGGCCGTGAAAGGGTTTGTGAGATTGAGGAAGATGAAAATTTGAGTCACGTTAGGAGATACGTAGCCACGGGGAGGTAAGAACCTGGGGGGTAAAGAATGATTGGAAGAGATGGGTTTCTTTTGCTAATGAAAGTGCACAGAGATGTAGGGTGGGATGGAATTAATATGGAGGGCATGGAAGGCTGAGAGGGAGAGAGGAAGAGGTCTCGTTAGGGGCAGTTGGAGCCCACTGGTGGTTGAGCCAACCCGTGCACAGGCAGTACTAAGGCGGACAGAGGGCTGGAGTACCAAGAGCACGAGGCACGCCATGACCAAGAAGAACTGACGCCAATGTAACCAGTACATTTTATACCAGAAAAACTAGTCACATAGTTTGCCTTGTTCACAGAGACGTGGAGGAAAATTATGTTCACCATACACATGCTGCAAAGCATTGATAATATAAAACGCATTGACGAAAAAAGGGAACAGCAAACTAATGAATGGAGCTGAACCTAATCGTGTGCCTACCAGACTGCCAGCCATTAGCTCAGTTAGTACTGCTTAGACCAGCCGAAGCGTTCCCTTTAAAGTCAGAAGCAATTCGAGGATACCTGATGCTTAGGCAAGAAAGTATGAAAGCGAATGAGGTTTACAATTATAAAGGAAGAAACAAAATTGCTATTTGCTGGTAATTAAAGGTAATGTGGTTAATTATAAAGAAAATTAAAGAGACTTCACAGAAGAATTATTAGAATTTACCAGTACCCAATTCCTTTGGTAAGTCAAAGATGAATATACAAAATTCAATGGCTTGTCTCTGTAACCAATTACATCGTGTATTTTTACAAAGATACACTCCCAGTGGGAGACAAAAGGAATATCTAGGAATACCAAATACCTAAAAAATAAATAAATAAATAAATAAATAAATAAATAAATAAATAAATATGTATCTAAAATAAATGCAAAGCTTTTCAAGAGGAAATTATAAAATATTTTATTGTGAAACATAAAAGAAGATCTTAAAAATGGAGAAAGATTTATTCTATGTTCATGGATGAAAAGACTAAATGTTGTAAAGATGTCAATGAATCCCAAATTAATCTATAAATCCAATGGAATTACAATAAAAATCTCAGTTGAAGTTTTTCACCGCACTTGGCCAGACTGAAAAGGAATGAAAACAGATTCACATGAGGGATCATGACTGTAGAGTTCCACAACCTCAAGAATAGAGAGCGAATTTTGGAAGCCACCAGGAAGGAAAAATAGGACACTGCAAAGGACTGGCGATCAGGGGGCATGTGACATGCCAGTAACCAGAAAGCACTGTCTCAGAGAGCTAGCAGAGGAGGAGGAAGAGGAGGAGGAATGGGAGGCGGGCGGCCTCCTGCTCACGAAGTTCCTGGAGAACACACTCCACTTCAGGAAAGTAGGAAATCAGACGAAGAAATTCGGAGACACCGGGTTTGTGGAGAGCAAAGGGAAAGAGAAACTCCGGGAAGCAGCTGTGAGATTTGGCGGACGTCTTGCTGCCGTGAGGGAGCCCGGTGACCATGGTGCCTGAGCGCGTGGTTCTCCAAGAGCAGAGCAGGTTCACTGAGAGCGTGTTGACCACGTGAATTCTCAGGCTCCTGGCGGCCGGCTCTGCCGATAGGGAGCTGCCCCGGAGGAGGAGGAGCAGGGAGGACGGGGGTCCATTCCCAGGCTCCTGCCTTCAGGAAAGAACAGCACCTGGAGGGAGATGCCCACAAGGCCCTCCCTCCCCTCCCTCTCCAGTGGCCCTATGACCCGGGATCTTCTCTCCCCTCTTTCCCTCACTTCTTCAGGCCTAGAGAGAGGAGGGAATGGAGCATCCCCCCCTCCTCCCCCCCGCCCCACCATGGCCCATTTCTAGCTCAGGGCCCTGCACTTCCCTCCCTCTCGGTCCCCCTAAGTCCTGCCCACATCCATGTAAATAGCGTCTGATTAAACGGCTGTCAAATTGCTTGGATTCAGCTCAACATCTGTTTCCTGCTGGGATGTGAACTGATACGGAACGTGGTACCGAAATAGCTCTGGGAAACAGGCCTTCGCCAGGGATTCTGGGATTGGCCGGCTCCCCTTGCCACGGGGTAAGTGAGAGGAGCAGCCACGTCACCTGGGGTCCTGTGTATTCACGTCGGTGGAGGCGGCCATGAAGGGCAGATGGAGGGCAGGAGGTGGAGAAGGCCGCTTGCTGCAGCTGCTGGCCTCCGTGAGGATAACATGGATGGAGAGGCTGTGGCATTCAGTGGCCCTTTCCCTGACAGCTCTCGGCCGTGGTTCTCAATTGGTGGCAATGCTGTCCCCCGGGGAACCTTTGACTTTGTCTGGAGACAGTTTGGTTGGGGGGAGGGGTGACTCCTGGTGCTGGTGGGCGGGGGCCCGGACGCTGTGACTCGTCCTGCAATGCAGGGGGCAGGCCCCATCACAAAAGTTAATGGACCCCACGTCAGCAGTGCTGAGGCTGAGAAACGCCGCCCTAGAGAGGAGAGGACAGCATATGGAACTTGAGAACAGAGTAGAAACCAGAGGGCTAGGCGGCACGTGAACACAAACCCTCTCCTCCTGGAGTTAGGGATGCCCCGCCCCCCCATGATGATAGGCCAGCTGTGGAGATGTGCCGCGTCCCCCATGGTGAGGACATGGATTTCATACCTGATGAAGCTCCAGGGTGGAGGCTGAGGGACCAAAGGGGTGGACTGTATGGACACCTCCTGTCTGCCCTCCACACCCAGTGTTCACCCTTCCCACCTTGCTCTGCGCTCCAGGAGGCCGACCACTGAGAACTGAACCTTGGACCTCTGGCTTCCGGTTGAGTTCAGACGAGATGGTATCAGAAAGAGGGAGAGAGAGCTGAGAGGTAGGGAGGGTTTTTTTATTTTATTTTTTAATATGTTTTCACTGATTTCAGAGAGGGGATAGGAACATCAGTGATGAGAGAGAATCATTGATCTGCTGCCTCCTATATACCCCTCCCCGCCCAGGGGATCGAGCCAGCAGCCTGAGCACGTGCCCTGACCGGGAATTGAACTGTGACCTCTTGGTTCCTTGGTCGATGCTCAACCACTGAGCCACGCTGCCCCGTGAGGGAGTCCCCTGGTTTCCTTCCGGTGGGGTTGCCTGGACCAGACCAGCAGTCTGCTTCCCCCAGGCCCTGCCCCCTCCCGTCGGCAGATGCTGGCCCATGGCTTCCAGCCTTTGCCCACCAGGCGCGGCGGGCGCCCACACAAGGCAGAGCCGCCCGGCCTGGCCACCCGTTTTCAGTGTCTTCATCAAACTCGCCTCGGGCCGCCCTGTTTGAACATGCCGTCTGTTTATCTGCTTTGCCAGGACCCTGGCTGCTACACTGCCTTCCTTAATGAGATTTTCCTTTCTGCGCATTTGCTCTCCAAAAAAGATTAAGGAACTTTTAATTAAAATAAGTTTCCACAAAAACAAAGAAAACCCATTTTGGTTGTTGTTGTTGTTTAACTTTGGGATGGCGAAGCTCTCAGCAGCCTGATGTGGGCTTGCAGCTGCCAGATCGAACCAGGTCGTCTGCGGACTCATTTTGCCAAAATCAGAAAGCAGGTTAGAGAGTCCCAGGGCTCCTATCTGAGGGAGACACTGTGACCACCGGAGCATAATTGGGGCTGAGGGGGACAGAGCCAGCTCTCCTGCCTGTGCGTCTCTCGTTTGCAAAGCACAGGCAGGTGCAGCTGTCCGGCAGCCCCTCCCCCGGCCTGTCCTCCCCAGCCCAGGTGGGCCGCCCTCTCCCTCGTCCACGGAGTCAGCTACTGTGCTTCTATTCAATACTGCTGTTTCTAAAGAGGGAATTACGGTAAAATGTGGGCGTGAGGCTGGTGTCCTTACAGAAGGAGCAGAACGGAGACTGCGTGCCCACAGAAGACAAGGAGAAAACGGCTTCCCGCCACATAGCTTGCTGTGCCATTGTTTCCATCTTATACTTAAAGAAAGGAATGCCATACTTTTGCAGCATCGATGGAAATAATCGTGTTTTACCTATCATGTGTTGATGTAATGGGTTGTTTAATGCCGCTAAAGAGCGAACACTCCACCAGGGAAGATTTAAATACCTAGCTGCCTTAGAGGACAGTCCTCTGCTGGCCAGCCACCCCTCTGGTCAGTAGGCAGGAGCCAGTGAAGCTGGACAAGATGAAAAGCTTTCTGGGCAGAAGCTGGTGTGGCCAGAAGTTATAGCAAAAGGAAAGAAAGGGTCCCTTCGAGCAAGACTACCTTCCTCTGGAGCCACAGGCCCCTGAGTGCGGCTCTTCCACAAAACGCCACGGCCTGGGCCAGTCTATGTTGAAGAAGTGGCGTTAGAAGAAGTTTAAGTTTAAAAAATGTGGCTCTCCAAGGAAATTTCAATCGTTGTCCTGTTGATATTTGGCTCTGTTGGCTGATGAGTTTGCCGACCACTGCCTTAGCGGAAGGCGGGGGTCTTTTCAGGCTGATTACCTCATCTTCTTTGGGGGACAGACACCCCACATGATAAGTTACCTCATTGGTAGTGACCAGAAAGTTCTAGACTGACCGATTAAGATCTATCTCCTGCAATAAGTCAGGTATGAAGTCTAGGATTGGTCCTAGACTTTCATACTTTTTTACTTATGTATTAAATCCTCCTTGGTTGGACTGTATTAGTCTTCTGGTGTATTTCTAGCTTCTTTTCCTAAACTTTTAGTTGAACTGATCTGGCTTTTACTTATTATTAAGATTTTTTTTTATAACTTTAAATGCCATCATGATAAAGTTTTATTATTAAAGTTTTACAAATGAAGCAGGAAGATTTCTATCTTTGTTATGACCAAGGATAGGTTCAATGGCATTGGCTGTCTTGAGGGGATCATATAAAATTCTGTTGTGAAGAGACCTGGCCCAGATGCCCTTTTCAATGGCATGTTGTCATGTATGTTGTCATGCATGTTGTCGTGTATGAAGACCGTGTCTTCTACTGCAATGCAATATTTATCGGGGAAGGCATTTTCGTGGTTTTTCTCCACGTGTTCTTTTCATCTTATGTGAACTTCCCATGTTTTAGTCCTTGTACCCTTAGACCTATCTGTAGCAAAATGATTGCTCTGATGTGAATGCTGATTGCATTCGCTGTCATTTCGTAATGCCTGTAAAATATTTTTAAATTATCATGAAAGTCAAATCTCTGTGCCACCAAAGGAAAGGTCTCTAAGAGAGAGCAGATGGCTAATGGGCTGTGACTCGTCGCAAATGGGTTCTAAGTTTCATAACAAGAATCTATCAGCGGCGGGAAAGTGCCTCTGGACAGAGACCAATCGCCTGCAGTTAGTACATAAGCTAATTTTAGGCCACTCCACTTTTATTTTTTTCCCCTGAGTGACACGAACAGTATGATTGAGTCGCTTTGCTGCGAACGATTGAACAAGACTGACAAATGCATAATGCTCCCGACCGTGAAATCCCAATCGGTCCGATCCCGGGTACATGCGTCACGCCCACGGCAACGTTCCTGTAGCTACACGCCGTGATGATCCCACCGCTGATGCCCACGAGTGGACGTGGGCCAGGTCTGCAGTGTGAGCTCACGCGTGTGTCTCCAGATAATGTTTTTTTCTTAATCAGAGGATTCCTCTGTAATTTAATTTATTTTCCCTCTAATACTCTGGACAAATACCATTACCAAGTCTGTTGACAAGAGATTTTATGCTTTATTTGGAAGTGTTTCCGTATGATTGTGAATGATGGTGTAGCAATAAGAAACACAAGCAGTCCACCCCATGGGGCAGGCTGGAGCCAGCCATAATCCTGGCTAGGACCCGTTGCAATGTTGTATATCAAGTAGTTTTATGTATTTCTACAAAAATGGAATACAAAATGTTTTCAAAGCCACATGGTGATTTAACTCATCCTGTCCAAACTAACTTGATATTATTTTTGTACTGATTACGTTCCTCCTTCTGATCATTCCTTGTGGCACTAGTGCTACAATTTATTCTTTTTTTTGGGGGGGGGTGGGCACCAGGGGGTAATATATTTCCCATGAAGACAATTATTTTACAACATGATTTTAATGGCTACCTAGGACTCTACTATCCAGATGCAGTCCAGTGCATTTATTTCCTCAATGTAGGTCATTTGGGTTATTTCGAATCTCTAATATTATTACATAATCCTGTAGTGAATATTCTTAATCCAGAATTTTTTCAGCATATCTAATTATTTCTTAGTATAACTTTAAATAAATTTCAACATTCAAAGACTAGGAAAAGTACATCTATATCTATGTCTATCTTAATCTATATTCATATCCATGTTATTTCTATATCTTTCTATCCATTTATTATGAGTGATGAAAAAGAGCGGGAGAGAGAAGCTGTGCTGAATTATACTCTTCTGAAACAGCCCGTGGGGGTGTAAATTTCCCAGTACTATTAACACCACTAGGGAATGTCAGGTTAAAAGACAATAAGCATAGGTATTTTTTAAATTCTGTTAGTTGTCTCTCCATATGTTTTATCCATTCCTCTCCTGAAGGCTTGGCCTCTCTAACCCTGACTTACAGAATTACACAGGAAACGGGGAAAGGAGCTAAGGCAGCAGACTCCATAGGCCTGCTTGCAAGACAGGGCCTGGTTGGCACCCAGCAACTGGTATTTGGGGCGTGTCCTCCCGGTCCCTCTGTGATGAGCGCTGCTCACTGCACTGCACTGTGTCTGTGGGACCGCTGCTTCCCTCAGAGCATGGGTCTGGCACATGCTGGGCGGGGCCCTGGGTCACACCAGCTGAGTCGTTGGGCCCTGCCTCTCCCCTGGTCTCCCAGGTGATGACTGCCTTTGGCACAGCTGACGCTGCTCGGGGTCAGGCCTGGCCTCCGGAGTCCCGGGAGGAGCCTGGCAGCCACGCCCCGGCTCCTCTGGCCGCACCAGCTCCTCCCCACGGCGGTGCTCTGTCCTCCCTCTGCCCCAGCGCGGCCGTGAGCGTCGGCCGAGTCCTGTGTGTACCCCCAGAGAATCACCAAACCCTGGGGCCGACCAGGAGACCCTGGACACACATATTCATATTTGATAAATAATTTTATTGATGTCAGAGAGGAAGGGGGAGGGAGAGAGAGAGAGAAACATCAGTGATGAGAGAGAGTCACTGATCGGCTGCCTTCTACATGCTCCCCACTGAGAATGGAGACCACAACCCGGGCCTGTGCCCTGACCGGGAATCCAACCGCGACCTCCTGGTTCAAAGGTCGATCGATGCTCAGCCAGGCTGGCCGAGCCACCACGTATTCATCTTTAATCTCAGAATCCCTGCACACAGCTTTTTCGGGTTTGCTGTTGCCTCTTCATGTTCTCTGTGGTATGTGAGACCCCCTGACGGTTGGATGGGGCGCTCAGCAAACGTTGCGTCCCCCGAGTTGTCCTCCCGAAGGCTCCCTGCTCAGGTCCCGGCTCCTGGCGGCCAGGAAGTCACTGTCCCCATCTCGCCCTGCAGCTGCCACCGTCCCGGCCAGGCTGCAGGGAGAGGCAGACACTGTCCACAGAGCCGCCTCCTCGGCTGGGACCTGCTCTCTGCTTACGTCTCTAAGCATTATGGGTTTTCAGCCGGAACTTGTGAAGAAAATAAATTCTTAAGGTCGTCCAGGAAGGGAGTCTTGTCAGGATGAGCTGCTGGCGGTGAGCTCCGGTGGGCCTTTCAAGCCGTGAAATGCCTCCCGGTCCGTGACAGCGCCCATCGCTCCCCGCGGCATCTCTTCCCGGTGTGCAGGCAGGTTCTTCAGTGAGGGCCAGAGCGCCGGGCCGGGCTGCATGCCAGACGGGAATTATTTAAAATGGCAAATATTGGGATTTTTATTTATTTATTTATTTTTGCCATTTTAAAAATCCCCATCTGGCCAAAGGACTTATGTGCACACATATGAGCCAAAACAGCGGTCAAGGACAATAGGGGGGTGGGGGCATGAGTGGGGAGGGTGGGGGATTGAAATAGGGGGTTGAGGACAAATATATGATACCTTAATCAATAAAGAAATTAATTTTAAAAAATAAAATGGCAAATATTTTAAGATAGCTCCAGTGTTTTCCAGGCAAAACCTTTCACAGAGATCGGACGGTATGGTCTCGATCATAACTCTGTCAACACGAAACACATCTTCCCATCTTAGAGGGACAAGACAAGGAGAAGGGCTTTTGAAAGATAACGCCCTTTTTAAGAAAAGAAAAGAAGAAAAAGAGTGGCTCGATTAATTTAATATGAACCCTTAAGAGGCAGGAAAAATTATTCAAGTTAATTAGAAGTAAAAATGGCTTTTATGTTGTTTTATGTAATTCTGCTTCTGCCGAGTGAAATTAAGCATCTCCATAAAATTAAGTCCGCTGGTGCAAGCTGCCAACTATGCAAATAATTTTGTCATTTTTAGAACTTGCGGAAAAGGAGCACCATTTGCCGTATTAAGTGGATGCGAGATGGCGTGGGGGCTGACAAATGGAGGTCAGGAGAGGGGAAACAGCAGCCAGTGTTCTGGGGAAGGAACGGAATCAACACGGGCACAGAACACTGCAGAAAGCGGGCCCTGAGCCCCAGCCAGTTTGGCTCAGTGGAGAGAGCGTTGGCCAAGGACTGAAGGGCCCCGATTCCGTTCGGGTCAAGGGCACACACCTCGGCTGCCGGCTCAGCCTCCGGCCCGGGCTGGGGCACGTGTGGGAGGCCATCAATTGCTGTGTGTCTCTCACACCGATGCCTCTCTCTCTGTGTCTCTCCCCCGTCCTCCCACTCTCTCTAAAAATCAGTGGGAAAATATCCTCAGGTGCGGATCCAAAAAGAACAGAAAGCTGGAAGGGGGGAAAGGGGGGCATGGTTGTCCATCGGCAACAACAAAAATTCCCCAGAAAAATAACTAAGACAGACACCATACCAGTGAAGTCTCTAAATCTGGTTTTCAGACACAGATAAGAAAAATGGCCTACACGTCTGCTTACTTCATGGCGCTCCCGTTCCTGAGCGTTACATTTTGATGTCTCTCCCGGCTGGACTGTGTCCTGAAGTCCTATGTTAAATAATGACACACGGGCCATTTATTTTCTGACTCATTTTCACGGTGTGTCTTTCTGTTCACTTCCAAACGTCTTTCCCAGGGAGACTTGTTCTGAAATCCTTGCTCCGCGGTCCTCCCTGCCAGCATGACGGAAGGGGAGCCCAGCGAGCCCTGTGCCAGAGCAGTCGCTGTAAAATTGATGTCAGAAACATCAGTGCCAGCGCTCTGGGCATTGACCAAAGGCACACCCAAACCGAGAACCGTGTATCCATGAAAACGACTGCCGTTCAGGCTGGCGCTGTCCGAGTGGCGCATCGGGCCTAGAGCTGCTCCCGTCCCCGGCCAGCTGTTCCCATCCCCAGCCCAGCTGTTCCCATCCCCAGCCCAGCTGCTCCCGTCCCCGGCCCAGCTGCTCCCGTCCCCGGCCCAGCTGCTCCCGTCCCCGGCCCAGCTGCTCCCATCCCCGGCCCAGCTGCTCCCGTCCCCGGCCCAGCTGCTCCCGTCCCCGGCCCAGCAGCCGGTGCTCCGGCCAGGACGGGACGGACCGGGACAGCCAGCCCCTGTGACGTGTCTGCGGGCGGGCCCACTGGATTGGCGTGGAGCGATGACCTTCACGCTGAGCATCTCCGAAGCCCGAAACAGGGAGCGCCGGGCCCACCTGGGTTCTGGTTCTGGTTGGAGCAGGGATGGCCAGGAAGACTAGCTGGGGCCGGCACAGGGGCTGGACAAACTCTCTGGGCGTCCGGGGAGACGGAGGGCCTGCATGTGCCCAGCGGAGACAGGAGAGGGCCCGGGGCCCCCTCACCCCGGGCCTGAAGCCCACACAGGGGTGTGGGGAGTGGGTGATGGGGAATGTTGGAGTGGATCCGAAAGAGCTGGGTCCCCGTGCCCACCAAGGAGCCCAGCAGAGTCTGCCCATATGTTGGGAAGCGAGGCCCTGTGAGTGGCAGTTGTGGACAACAGAGCCAGGAAGCAGTGACAAATTCTGCTTGAGCTTAACTGAGCCAGTGAGAACCACCCTGGTACTATTATAATAAGAAATAACTGTTTGATATTGGCCGGCCAGTGTGGTTCAGCTGTTGAACCTAGGAACCAGAAGGTCAGGGTTTGATTCCCAGTCAGGGCACATGCCCAGGTTGTGGGCTCCATCCCCAGTGTGGGACATGCAGGAGGCAGCCGATCCATGGTTCTCTCTCATCATGGATGTCTCTCTCTCTCCCTCTGCCTTCCTCTCTGAAATCAATAAAAACTATTTAGTTTAAAAAAAGAAAAAGAAGAAGAAGAAGTAACTGGGTGATATTTTGATGCTTTGGGGCGAGGAGAGGCAGCGGAGAGGACAGGAGGATGCAGACACACTGCATGGGACAGACACAGCCGGCCCGCATCACCACACCTCCGGGCGTCCCTGCATCCAGCCGGAGGGAGAAGGGTCCCCCAGCATTTCTGGGTTTAAAGAGAGTTTTCTGAACTCTGTCAGATTGCCAGGCCCGTGACAAACTGTTACCCTTTTTCCCCGAAAATAAGTGTCTTATATTAATTTTTGCTCCCAAAGATGCGCTAGGTCTTATTTTCAGGGGATGTCTTATTTTTCCATGAAGAAGAAAACGGTACACATTTACTGTTAAATGAAAATAAAGGAAATTTATTGCCTATATACGGTAGTACGGTAGTTGTCAACAAACCAGACAAACTATGAATCCTACAGTATCAAGAATTTCTCATTTATTCAATGACAATCATGTCATCATCTTCTGGAACATCATCATAACGATCCAATTCCTGAATTTCCTGGTGAATTTCTTGTGACTCCATTTCTTTCAGAATCAGTGGACCAAATCTCTCATGTTTAGCTGGGGGGGGGGGGGCCTTATTTTGGGGGGATGCCTTATATTTCACTCAGAAGGAAACTGTAAGTAGGTCTTATTTTCGGGGAAACACGGTAGCTTTAGAGACTTCCGCCTCCATCCACCATTTCTCTCTGTCAGATCAGGAAGGGAGGGATTTAAATGTCTAAAGGCTCTCTGGACTGTCTCCTCCGAGCAGAGAGGGGAGTGCTGTCAGCAGCGGGCACCCGCCCATCCATCAGCCAGCCCGCCTCTCCCTCGGCCTCACCAGCAGTTTCTCCCGTCTTAGCGCTCCGCACAGGTCATCGCCATTAGCTGCCTCTTTGCTCTCTGCGGGCGGAGAGACTGCCTGGTGGGACTTCACCAGCAGCTGTCTGCTCGCTGAGTGCGGGCGGCCTGTCAGCGCTGGCCCCGGACTCCGAGGGAGCTCCATCCTGGCACCTTAACAGCCTCAGGCCTGTGTGGTCCCTGGGCCGGTGCTGTGGGTTACAGACACGGGCTCTGGGGTGCACTGGGTCTTTGTTCTCCACGTTGCCAAATGCTGCTCTTTCTTAAGAAAACTTCACAAGATAAGAAGGGCACTCGGTCAGATAAAAATCCCCAAACCCGCCAAAACCAGTTTGGCTCAATGGATAGAGAGTTGGGTCTGCAGACTGAAAGGTCCCAGGTTCAATTCTGGTCAAGGGCATGTACATTGGTTGCGGGCACATCCCTGTTAGGGGGTGTGCAGGAGGCAGCTGATTGATGTTTCTCTCTCATCTATGTTTCTAATATCTATCCCTCTCTGTAAAAAATGAATATAGTTTTTTAAAAACATTGGTCAGGGGTGTGTGTCTGTGAGGCAGTATCTGGGTGAAAGTAGCATTTTGGGGATTTTTTAAATATGTTTTTATTGATTTCAGTGAGAAAGGAACAGAGAGAGAAAAACATCAATGATGAGAGAGAATCATTGATCAGCTGCTTCCAGCACACCCCACCCTGGGGATCCAGACCACACCTAGGCCTGTGCCCTGACGGGGAATCGAACCCTGACCTCCTGGTTCACAGGTTGATGCTCAAGCACTGAGCTACGCCGGCCGGGAAGAGCAGCATTTGAATCAGTCACCTGAGTAAAGCAGGTGACCCTTCCCAGTGTGGGTGGACCTCGTTTCACCAGAGGAAGGCCAGAGGAGAGCCAAAAGGCTGAGTCAGGACGAGGTTTCTCTCTTTCCCCGCCTTCAGGCTGGGCCGCTGGTCTTCCCCTGCCTCGGACTTGAGCCCGCAGCTTTCCCGGGTCCCCAACATGCCACCTGGAGACCCAGGGGCTTCTTCTCGGGCCGTGACCACCTGAGCCCATTCCTGCATCTCTAAATGGGTTCGGTTTCTATTGGTTCGATTTCAGGCTAATACAGAGGTAATCTGGGATCAACAGGAAGATGTTAGGGAGGCTGTGAAGCTCCCAAAAGGGTATGCAGGTGTTTCTGGGTGTGAACGTTTTCAGCTGTATTTCTCTCGGTGGGTATCCATAATTTTCATAAGGCTCTCAAAAGGTCCTCCATTCAATAAATTCTAAGAAACAACAATATAAATTCTGTTTTCTTTTATTTATTTATTTATTTATTTATTTACCTGTTTTAAATATATTTTATAGATTTTTTTTACAGAAAGGAAAAGAGAGGGATAGAGAGTTAGAAACATCGATGAGAGAGAAACAACGATCAGCTGCCTCTTGCACACCCCCTACTGGGGATGTGCCCGCAACCAAGGTACATGCCCTTGACCAGAATTGAACCCGGGACCTTTCAGTCCGCACACCGATGCTCTATCCACTAAGCCAAACCGGTTTCGGCAATTCTATTTTCTTTTAAATTGAGGACATGGATTTGGCGTATCCTGCATGTTCCCTTCCGTGCTCCAGGCTACGGAAGACACTGATAATTCAGAGAAATGACAGAGTCCTATTTTACATGAGTTACACTCCACGTTTTCTCCCTTTCATCTCTTGTCAAAACATAGATTCATACGTATCCAGTTTGGATTTCAATGTAATAGGAATCTGAAAGTGCTCTTGGGAACCATATTAAGGGGTCCTATACAGGTTTCCATGGTGATCACATGGTTTCATCTTGATCTGCGTGGGGGAGATATAGGGAACAGGTGAAGCCGCCTACCCATCAGTCCAGGACTCTATGGAGGAAACTTTCTGGAGATTTTCCCTCCCGAGCAACGTGAGCGTGGTAGAGCAAGAGGTGCCACACCCTGTGCTTTCTGGTGCCATCCATTCTAGAAGCTTCCGTTGGGATTCTAATACTGTCAGTCACCCCTGAGGGAAGCCCAAGAGACTGCCTCCCGGAACCCTCCCAAGACAGCCTGACGGGGACATGCCTTTCCTGTCCACGTCCTCCTCAGGCTCATTATTTTCTCGAGGAAGGGGCGTCCTCAGCTCTGGGTCCTTCCTTCTCGTCGACTCACTTGACAGGCGAGGTGGCAGAAATCGTTCCCTCTCCCGAATCAGGGTGACACCTCTCCCCGGTTCCCACGCTGCTGAAGATCCCCGCCTATTACCCACCCTGTCAGTCATCCTAATGAGCATTTGGGAGGCGACAGAATCTCCAGGACCCAGTCACACACTCTGTCTTTAAACCTGCGCCCTCCTCCCATTGTCACCGAATCACGGAGCCCAGATAATACAAATCGCATTGATTCACTAAGGATTCCACTTCCGTGGGAGAGGAAGGGGTGCGCTGCCTGGCCCGGTGAGGCCCTAGGAGACACCTCCTCTGTGCGCCCCTGTTTCCGCCACAGGATCGGGCCGCTGAGCAGGAAGGCTCTGACGCGGATGCTCTTCACCTTTGTCAGGAGCAGTGGCTGCCTGAGCGAGGATCCGCTCAAGTAATGGAGTCTTAACTTCCTTTATGTTATCTTTACTCCGCAGGCTGATGGCTTCATCCTTGTCTGTGTCATGATTCTAACAACAAAACAGCTCTCACTAACATAAAGCGACAGGTAAATCATTTAAAAACAATTGCACAAAAAGTCCTCTTCAGTAGTTCATTACCTTTCTTAATAGTCATTCCAAACCCTGTCCACTTTAATGATTCATGAAATCACTCCCTAACAGTACATAAAGCATGTTCCTTCCAGATTTTCAAATTTCATTGTGGTTATAAAAGTGGGGGGAAAAGAATGTTCCCTTCTCTTCTCTCACCTGGTGAAGAAATAACAGTTCAAGTTTATGGTCTTCATAAAATAAATAAAAACAGAAAACCCCATCTAATACAGATTGATTCTTTTGTCATTTCCGCAGCAGCCACTGCACCTGAATTCAGGTAAGTTGTCTTGCAGCAAATCTATTTGAGAGGACTCAGTCAGAGCAAGGAAAAAATATAAAACATCCTCTCACCGTCACCACTGTTTCCCAGGACTTTCTAAAGGGACCTTTGTTGTTGTCTTATTCAAAGCGCGACTGGAAAGCGCATATTGGACTAACGGAGGCTGAGTAAAGTCATCCACAGTTCATGTCTACGATCAGGAGGGGCCATAATCTAAATGTTTGGCATCTAATCATGTAAATGTGCGGTATTTAAAACTAAAGGTCATCAGCCCAACTAACCCTCCTTCCGAGTTTACTGTACATCAGTTGCTTGCTGTGATTCTGTAGAGCTGAAAACCAACATCATTCTCAGCTTGATTCTCAGGGAGACTAAAGAAGAGTTGCAACGACAGACATGTAGATAAATCATTGTAGCAGAATAGAATAAGTAAAATCATAGAAGTATGAAACTTCCATTTAACATTGCTCAGAAATGAAGAACCTGCTCATTAATTCTGTTGGGGAAAACACGTGGATGGGATGATGAGGCAAAGGAAGAAGGCGCATCCATCGCAGTGGTGAGCCGGTGTGACTAGAATGAAGACAATGCTTAGATGACTCCGGGAAGAGCATGGTCCGGGGGATATTATCTGAGGGGAGGGGCAGGAGTGACAGCAATCCCGAAAAGAGGTTGGCAGGGTCGGGTCATGAAAGTTATGTCAGAAGGAGTCTAGGTTCAGGGAACCAGCAATCAGCTTTAGGCGAGGCACTGACTGAGTCAGACAGGCATCTTCCTGTGGAGTGGGGATTGGTTGAAGGCCAAAGACCGGAACGAAAAGGCGGAAGAACCATCGATAGGGCGTTGCTATGAGCTAAATAGGAAAAGATGAGACTCTGCAGTAAGGCCATAGCTATGAGAACTAAAACAAATGCAATTTAGCAATCAAAAGGTATCATACACATAAGGAAGAAGCTAGGAAGATTTCTAGGAGTTTGGCTTCTGTAAAAAGTTGTGTAAAAAGTCTCACCACAGATACCAGCACTCCAGAGACTCCTATTTATCCAGAGAAATAATAAATTACTGAGCAGTTACATTATGCAACCTGTGACACAGCCAGCCAGGTACAGATGTGTTTTGCTTTGTTTTCGTTTGTAAATTGGAATCGGTGTGTTTGTTTTCCACAAACTTACCCTTTGAGAAAAATAACAAAGGTATATTGTAAGCATCTGTGTATGAATCATCGTAAACACGTTTTTATCTTTCCCATGGAAATGTATGACAATGCCTCCTACAGTATCAGGGCACAGATCTAATTTTAACGGCATTCATTCCACGCAACAAGCCTTTGTTATAAATGCCCTATGTCACAGGGAACAGGCTATGGCGTAGAGATACAGCGATAGTTAAGAGAGAGTTCTTGGCCCCGGTGCGTACAGTATGGTGATAAGAAACAGTCCCTGTCCCTTGCTCTCCCGGGAAAGCAAGAGCACCGATGCAGCCTCATTACTGCACGGGGCCAATGGGGGGTCTGATGCCAGCCGGTGGGAACAACCCGCCCAG
Organism: Pipistrellus kuhlii; assembly: GCF_014108245.1. Taxonomy (NCBI): domain Eukaryota; kingdom Metazoa; phylum Chordata; class Mammalia; order Chiroptera; family Vespertilionidae; genus Pipistrellus; species Pipistrellus kuhlii. The sequence continues at coordinate 1,818,607 of NW_023425525.1, forward strand.
ATGGACATGCGTTCTAGGGAGACCACCTCGGGGCGCACACCTCCTGGCACAGCCAGGCTCCCTCAGGAAAGTCTCTATGATCAAGAGACTTAACGGTCTCCCCACCATGTGGTTCTGACGTAGTGTGAGAGTCCGAGTCGCTCAGAAAGTGGCCTCCTCACTGCTGTGTGGCCACAAGGAGCCCTGGTGCCCATGACCTCCCCGGCCCCCGCTCCACCAGGATTCCTCACACTTCTGTGGCTCTCAGTGCATAGAAGGGTTTTACATGTGTGTCCTCATCTCCCTATTCTACCCCCACCCCGCCCACTCGTGCCTCACCCCCTGGTGTCTGTGTCCATTGGTTAGGCCCGTATGCGTGCACAAGTCCTTTGGTTGATCTCTTCCCCTGACCCCCACCCTTCCCTGCCTTCCCTCTGAGGTTTGACGGTCTGGTTGATGCTTCTCTGTCTCCAAATCTGTTTTTGTCCATCAGTTTATGTTGATTGTTACATTCCACATATGAGTGAGATCATGTGATATTTATCTTTCTCTGCCTGGCTTATTTCACTTAGCATAATGCTCTCCAGGTCTATCCATGCTGTTACAACTGGTAAGAATTCCTTCTTTTTTACAGCAGCGTAGTATTCCATTGTGCAGATGTACCACGGGTTTCTAATCCACTCATCTGCTGATGGGCACTTAGGCTGTTTCCAAATCTTAGCTATGGTGAATTGTGCTGCTATGAACACAGGGGTGTATATATCCCTTCTGATTGGTGTTTCTAGTTTGTTGGAATATATTCCTAGATTGCCTTGCTATTTTTTTCCACTCAAGGTTATGTTGCCTGGGGACCAGGGCTTGATGGCCCCTCTGTCTGATATGAAGACAATGTCTTTTGCATATTCTCTACTTCAATAAATTCCACAAAATGTAGGGAACATTTTTTAAAACATTACTTTTTATAAAAAGAGTAAAGAATGAACAACGTCCCTATGAACCAGCAATTGCCACTTAGAAATCATAATCAGTGAGAGAAGATGATAAATAAGAAAATATAAACCAAATAAAATGTGCATTGCATACATTAAAACATAAAACATCATATTAAAAATAAAGAATTATTGAATAAGAGAAAAGTTGATAAATAATAAAATAATATTGGGTCCAGAAATCTAATAAAAATCATTACAAAACTGGGATATTTGTGATTTAAATGCCATCATATCCTGCGAAGAAAAATAATTAGAATTCTTGAAAGAAAGTTGGCAAAATACTGATAATTGTTGCAAGTAGACTAGGGGTATGTGCATGGGGTCTTGATTTATGATTTCCTCCATCACTATGTAAACTATGTATGAAATTCCTATTCTAAAAAGTAAAATTAAATAGATATAACTGATCATTATTAGGTAAGTAGATTAGATATACTTCTTATATACATAGAACATGTATGTTACGTGTAATGTATATAAAGTTGTGCTGAAACTGGTTTGGCTCAGTGGACAGAGTGTTGGCCTGCAAACTGAAAGGTCCCAGGGTCGATTCCAGTCAAGGGCATGTACCTTGGTTGCGGGCACATCCCCAATAGGGGGTGTGCAAGAGGCAGCTGATCGATGATTCTCTCTCACCCATATTTCTAATTCTCTATCCCTCTCTCTTCCTGTCTGTAAAAAATCAATAAAATATATTATAAATAAATAAATAAATAAATAAATAAATAAATAAATAAAGTTGTGAGAAGAAGCAACTGAGCCCATGACAAATGGAACTCTCTGGAACCCGCAAGGCAAATACTTAACTTTAAATTAGCATCGTTCACACTAACGAAGTCACACAATTAGCCATTCAGCACCAGACTTTACAACGGCGAGCAGCCCCAAGGTGCCTGGGCAGAAGTAAATGATACGTGTCTACACAGACGCGGGAATGGTCTCAGATCCAATCACCACGTGGACGGGTCAGCGAACCCCAGCGCTGGCCCTGCACAGAACAGAAAATCCTCTGGAATAAGCCTCAAAAAATAGCGTTTGGAGCTGTTTGGATATTTCTGAGATTAACTGCGGCCCCATTGGCACTGGGTGTGTGTGGATATTAGCGGAGCGGGAGGAGATAATAACCTCCGGGAGGGGACGCCCTCTCACCAGCAGCCATTCTCCGCGCCCTTCATCTCCCGCTCAGGCCGCTCCGCAGGCAGCTCGCAGGCTTCTGGAAGCTTCCTCAGCTGCGCTATGAACAGTCCAGGCTCCGAGCCCGGCGCTGGCTGCACCGGAGGAGGAATATGTAAATGTGCTGCTTCCTCCCCGCAGAAACCAAGCTGGAAACCACGAATGTGGCAAATGTGGCGCTGACCATCTCGGTCCGGTCCGTCGAGGCTAAGAATGCTTCTGGGTCTCCCCGAGCCATCTGTCTGCATCCGTTTCCATCGGCCGTTTCCCACGAAACCGACCCTGTGCCCCTTCCCTTCACCATCACACGGGAGCGGCTCCGGGAAACAGAGTTCTCACACGCCCGGTGCGGACAGAGGCCCGCCTGCCTCCCGGCCCCCGGGAGAGATGGGGCCGAGGGGCCTTACGACTTGGTTTAAACTGAGTTCAAATCCGAGCTGTGGAAATCTCAGCCCTCTCCCAGAGACCAGCCTGTCCCCCGAGGCCGCGGAAGACAGTGGGGACCTGGAGAATGGTCACATGGCCGGGCCTCTAGCAGGCTCAGCATCACATCTGACCTTAAACATCACATCGTGTTTCGGTCCTGAGCCCTAAGGCAGAGGAGCCCGGCCACTTCCCTTTGAGGCCGGACAGAGGGACCCAGGAAAGGCCGCGGCGCTGTCCTCAGGTCCCAAGAAATGGTTTATGACCCTCAGCTCTGAGCAACCAGCTCCCAGCACACCCCGCCCCGAACCCACAGAGTCTGTGACTTTTCTCTGTCTGATCCATCCCTGTCCGCCACCGGGTAGCAGGGTTTGTGACACACTAGCTCCCCACTTCCTATTGGTCAGTTCATTGTCACATTATTTCTTTCCAGGTAGACAGGCGTGAGGAGAAGGCTAAGGTCATGACCTTCGCTGGGTTTTTGCAGGTTGAACAGCCTAGGACTGGCTAACTGAGTCAGTTCAGCGGCTCCAGCTGTAACCGTGGCCCCGAGGCACCTCCCGGGGCCGGGATGATGCGGGCAGGGGGTGAGGCCTCCCGACGGGAAGGGGCCAAAAAGAGGGGCCGACTCTGTGCTTCAGAGACCTGCTCCTGGCGGCACCCACTGCCGTCTCTACGAATGGGCCGCCTCAGGGAGGGGCAGTCCCTCTCCAGCCAGAAAGATCATTTTAAAATATCAAAACATCATCATACACCCCCAAAAATTCAAATGCTTTCAGTACAAAGAACGGCCTGAATCGCTGCTCCTTCCTCATCTGTGGGCATCGGGGACTGGGCCTTCCGAGCAAGCAAACCTCCGAAAACCGCCCTCCGGGGAGTCTGCTGCCGACGCAGCTCCTTTTCCTTACTGAAAAGCCTCAGGGACACACACCTTCTAAAGATACAAGAGGGATGTCTCATTCCTGGAGGTCCACACCCTCTTCTCCCCATTACGTTGTTGTTTGTGATTATCACGCAGTAAAATAACCATATTCTCGTAAAAACATGCCAGGTGAGTCCTGCTGCTGCTTTGATACAATCAGACCATCATCAGCCAGGGCTTCCTTCATGCTCCCACCTGCTTCGGTATTTCCGCAGCGAGGGCTCCAGGCGTCTGGGCTGTGAGGCAGGGGCCGGGAACAGCAGGAAGCAGGGCTGGGAAGAGGGGGAGGAAGCAGTCAGCAGAGCAGGTGGGTATGGAAACAGAAGTAAACTCCATAATCTGGTGAGTGAGGAGGACACGTGGGAGGCGGACGTTCCTGAAGAGGGTGGTCGGGGTGGGGGAGTCATGCCAGCCCCCACGGCCCGGGCACTGGTGGGCCACGGCCGTCCTGACCCTCCATTTCCTCTTCTGCAAAGTAAGTGCACCGGACCAAGTGATTCCAAACGTCCTCCCCGGACTGTGACTCTGCCGCTTTAATGCCTGTGCTGCTGAGAAAAGGTAGGCGATAAGGTGTCTTCTCAGATCACCACCTAAATAGGACAGGATTCAATAACAACATGTCAGGTTTTGACTGCACGGTATAATTTTTTTAAATATATTTTATTGATTTTTTAGAGAGAGGAAGAGAGAGGGTCAGAGAGTTAGAAACATCAATGAGAGAGAATCATTGACCAGCTGCCTCCTGTAAACCCCCCGCTGGAGATGTGCTCACAACCAAGGTACATGCCCTTGACGGGAATCGAACCTGGGACCCTTTAGTCCGCAGGCCGGCACTCTATCCACTGAGCCAAACCAGTTTCAGTGGCATGGTATAATTTTTTTTTTTAATGCATTTTGAGGCAGGAAGCTTGTTCTAAGCTTTCATGGGTGTTAAAGTTTTGTTTTTAATTATTCTTCTCCCACATGCTACTAGTAGGAATACTTCATTCCTGGACTTTTCCTGTCAGCACCTGTCCATGACCTTGTTCCAAAGTATCACATCATCAGCACGTCGATACAGGTCTCCTGTGCACAGAAAGCTAAAAACTGATCACACAATTCACGCTGAAAGGGCAAAAAGGGAAATAGATTTATAAGTTTAAAGTTCTATCGCCATTTTTAATAAATAAAAAGTATTAAATAAACTGATTTTTGAAACATAAAGGACCCTTTTACTGAGTTGCTTTTAACCTTCTAGCATATTGTTGTTACTCATAGAGTTGACAGTAACCTGTTATTGAAATGCATCGTCAGAAGGTCCAGGTCTAACTGTAACAGTAACCCACCCCATCATTCTTTTGACATTGTTCCTGTAAATGTGGGCTCTAACCAATGGGCAGCTTGTAGAGAAACAGCATGTTTGTATGAGAATCCTGGGAACTAAACTCCAAAGACACAGACTCCAACCTTCAGTCATCCCAGCTGCAGAAGGCCTGCTGACCTTCAACTGCAACCAGGAGGATGCACACCAGATCACCCATCACTTGGCCCTGGTCTGCACATGGAGACCTTTTTCACCCCCTCACCTTGATCTCTTTCTTCCGCTTCCCTTTTCCCTCCTCATAAAATCTTCTGCCTGCACTGAGATATTGAGATGGCTTCAGACAAGAGTCTCCCTTCTTCTCAGGTTGCCAGCACTTGAATAAACCTCTTTCCTTTGTCACCAGTACCTGTCTTATGTGTTTGGCTTTCATGGTGACAAGCAGACGAACCTGGGTTTTAGTTATACAACTGTGCCCACTTTATCACCTCCACCCCAAGTAAATTTGTGGGTCTTGGTTGGAAGGTCTGTAAGGAGGATTCTCAGAAAGGTCCTGGGTCTCTAGGGGGACATATCTTGCCAAAGGTGGCAGCCTCTACTTTGACTTTTCCAAAAAACTCTGAGCCCCCAGTGTTTTACTGGAATCTCTGTGTTTGGTCTTTAGACACGACCTTGTAGAAGCAGGTGCTTTCTCAAGGATGCTCACCTGCTGATTGTATCTAATAGTTAATTTTAGTTCAAGCTGTTGTTCCAATAAAAGCCTACGGAGGCAGACAAACGGGGCTGCTTGGTGGTGATAGCCAAGGAGTCCCTAACCTCTCTTTCACAGAAACATGCATCAGAGTAATCCTTCGTCCATCGTTCAGGGTCTGCCAGTCAGGCCCGGTATAAATTGAGCATTTTGGTGTGTTTCTGCCTTTCTATGTGCATTGTGTCATGCTGCTAATATTATAAAACACCACTTTTACTTTCTCGCTGAGATATTGTAAAGTGTCTGGATGCAGCTGGGCAGAGTGTTTGCCCCGTTGCCATTGCAGTCGTACCCGATAGATAAGAGCCCACCTGCCTCTGAAGGGCCTTCTTCTGTCCTTAGGGAAGTTTAAGTCCACAAGGACCCAAACTTACCAAGGATTTTAGTGGAAAATGGGTAAGCTTTTCCCAAGCACCTGCAACCCCTACCTACCCACAGAGAGCACAGGCTCTCCACAGAATTTTTATTACATTTTTATTGATTGATTTTGGAGAGGAAAGGAGAGAGAGAGGAACATCAGTGATGAGAGAGAATCACTGATTGGCTGCCTCCTGCACATCCCACACTGAGTATCAAGCCTGCAACCTGGGCATGTGCCCTGACCAGGAATCGAACTGTGTCTTCCTGGCTCATGGGTCGACACTCATCCACTGAACCACCCTGGCTGGGCCTCTTCACAGCTTACATGCTGCCGTCAGCCAGTCAACGCTGGAGAAAGACCCAGCTTCTCTGCAAAACTGACTAATTCTCTTCAGGGCACTCTGACCCACAGCGACAGACTGGTGTGATTCCCTATTTTGAACCAATTTACTGGGACTTTTCGTTTTCCTTTTATTGTCACCACCCTGGGCCTCAGCCCATAAGCCTTCACGCAGCTCCTCATGGTGGAGACGGCTGGGTGGATTTTTAATGCAACTGCCCTGCATTTTCCACGCTGACGAATAAGCATTGCCCCGTAGAGTAGGAGAAAGGGAGAACAATAGTGTAGGCTTCTACCCTTACACAAGCTTTACAGGAAATAGCTGCCTCTAGGGAGAATATTTCTTCTATCACAACAAACTTGATTTCTACTTTAAATATATAATTATATCAGGCGTGAGAATAACTGGGAAACAATGCTGCTAAATGCTGGCTTTCGGTTACCACCGGCCCCAGCCATGCCGAACGCGGTGATTAGCCATAGCACTATTGATTATTAAACGTCAGAATGACTAACTGCGCTGATGAAGTCATGGAGACAAATAGCACATAAGGTTGATTATTGTGACAAGTTTGGCCAAAGTCCTGAGTCAAAAATCCAAAAGGCTCTAAAAATGTAAAAGGAATAGTCTATGGCTAGATCCATCATAATCATAATTAATCGTGGTGTTGACCTTGTTCAAAGCACAAATGCCATGATAATATGCTGGGTACAAAATGCACCTTACCATTCCAGAAGCAGTCACTGTGAACCTACTAGGTGCCCACAGGCGTCGGACGGTAAGAACAATTACCGTATTTTTCGGACCATAAGACGCTCCGGACCATAAGACGCACCAGTTTTTAGAGAAGGGAAATGAAGAAAAAAAGATTCTGAAACAAATAGTGTCCTAAAATATTTTATGTGCATTAAAACCCAACATCACAGTCATAAACACATGTAATCAACCCTGTAAAGTAAACAGCAGCATTTAGAACCATTTTAGAGCTGGGCAAGCACACAGAGACCACACAGAGCCGGGCAAGTAAAAAAACTTTTTTTTTAAAGTATATGTGTAGGCTATATTTGGACCATAAGACGCAGGGACTTTTTCCCCCCGGGGGAAAAAGTGCGTCTTATGGTCCGAAAAATACGGTAGGTCAACCAAATACAAGGAGCTTCTTGCCATCTCGTTGAGGAACGAGGTAAAGAACAAGCAAGTGAGCCAATAAACAGTGACCAGAGATGCTGGCAGCTGTGAATGAAACCGAGAATGACAGGGGGCTGGTTTGGGAGGGAGGTCCTAGTGAGAATTTAGTGACGGTGTTCTCCCAGGCAGAGATTTCCGATGTGCAATCTTGTTGAGCAAGAACTTGGCTGGTAGGAGGATCTGGAAAAGGCCAGCGGGGCTACGCTTTATAGCCCCGGGGACCTGGAGTGAGAGAAACAGGGGGGCTGGTCGGCTACTGGGTCCTAAGGGGCCTTGTCTGCTGTCATAATGGGTTTATTTCACAGATAATAGGAAGAAATTCACTCAACCTAAGGAGCAACATACTTGCATTTAAGAATTAAAACAGCCGAAACCGGTTTGGCTCAGTGGATAGAGTGTCGGCCTGCAAACTGAAAGGTCCCGGGTTCGATTCCAGTCAAGGGCATGTACCTTGGTTACGGGGCACATCTCCAGTGGGGGGGGGGGGGGGGTGCAGGAGGCAGCTGATCGATATTTCTCTCTCATCGATGTTTCTGACTCTCTACCCCTCTCTTTTCCTCTCTGTAAAAAATCAATAAAATATATATTTTTTAAAAAATTAAAACAATTTTCTTAACAGCTTGGGAAGCCCCATGGTGTGTCGAGAGGTCCAGGGACAGGCTGGGGTGGGGAGGAAACAGTCTGGAGAGAGGACAGGCCAGTGTCAGTGGGAGAGAAGCATGTTCAAATGAGAGTCGTGATGCTGACATCTAACAGAAGGGGGTGGGTTTAAGGTCAGTGTCTGGGATGATGATTTTAAAATTTAAATCACATAAGTGTTCTCTTCTCCCTCAGCATCTCCCCTGCCCATTTTAAGTGTCTGATCCGTTCTGGGGTCCTCACCTCAAAGGCATCCGCAATACTCTGTTCATTTCTCTCTCTCTCTCTCTCTCTCTCTCTCTCTCTCTCTCTCTCTCTCTCTCTCTCTCTCTCTCTCTCTCCCCCCCCCCCACCCCCCAGAAGCCAAAGCCCAATAAGACCATGGTGTCTCGTAAAGTGTCTACTTCTTTAAAGGATCATCCCTACAGCACACAGATATTGTCTTGTCTCTCCTACTATAATAAAAGACCTCCCTTGACCCCCGACCCCTCCAGCTTTGACATCATGTGAGTCTCTGTTGACAACATAACTGTGTAAAGCTCTGTCTGTCGTCGCCAGCTCTTCTTCCCCACCTGTTACTCCTGGCCCACCTCTCCCCAGTCAGGAAGCTGGCTCCTTCTTCCCGCTGCGAGATATTTATAACCTGGGTCCGACCGGGACATGCAAATGACAACACAGCTATAACAAGGGAAGCTTAATGCAAAAAAGATAAGCTATATTTTGGGAAACAGGACAGGAGAGTAACTGCGGAGACGGAGAGAGAGCTGTGGGAGAGAACCCACAGACAGACACCCTGAGGAGGGGATTGGGCCTCACAGGAGAACGTGGGATGCACCCATCCGGACGGGACAGGATTTTACTGGGTTTCCATGGTCACTGGACCTGCCCCAGTCTACAGGGCTATGAGGAGGGCACTTATTGATTTCAAAAGGTTTTGCAGTAGCCTTCATACGACTGCTAACCCTCCACCTCCTCTTTCTGTCCCATGGAGAGAACGCCTTACCATTAGGTCATAGGGTGCTGAGCCTGGGGGTATTATGGCCCACGAGGGGTGCATTCTGAACTGGGATCAGACGAGCTAGTGACTCACAGATGAGCAGACTGGGCGGGCCCATGCTGGCCACACAGGGACGCCACATCCAGAGCTGCAGGAAGCACGTGGCCCCTGATGCTGGGGAAGGCTGCACCGTGCGTGCCCTTCGCCCTGGAGAAGCCACGCTGCTCGTCAGTAACGAGGAAGAGCTGGCCTCCGGGCAGCCTGGAGAGCTAGAGAGGAAAGCCCCTCCTCCTGCAGGGTCTCTCCCCACCTCCCCTGACATCGGCCCTGGCAGAGAAGAGATTTTAGAGAGGCCTCTCGGTTCTCCCAGATGAGTCCAGGGAGGATGGACTTGGAGCTGAGCCGATAAGTGGGTAGATGAACGGATAACACAAAGCACAGCCTCCGCCACCGGCCTCCCAGCCTCGCCCGCCAGGACACGCATCACACACTTCCTGGGACCTGGTCTTCGATCCGTGAGAAGACTGTTCTCAGCGACAGGAGGAGGTTCCCGGTCCCTCAGCCCTCCCCCGTGTGAGTGCGTGTGCCGGTCACAACCTGCCTCAGCCAGGTCCGGAGCGTGCACTGAGCTGCAGCTACGCAAGCGAGAGGACACACTGATAAACGCTTCCCTGCCTGGGACCTCGGGCCACCAAGTCAATGGCTCACCTGATCCCAGCTCAGAATGTGCCCCCTCGTGGGCCACAGTACCCCCCGGCTCAGTGCCCTATGACCTAGCGGAAAGTCATCCTCTCCATAGGATAGAAAGAGGAAGTGTAGGGCTAGTAGTCATATGAAGGCTACTCCAAAATCTTTTGAAATCAATAAAACTAAGCATTTTATACAACGTGTAAGCCCCACGTGTATTGCCATGTGTATTGGGGCTTATTCCTGCATATTTCCTTATATAAGTAAAATCATTCCCAGATTTTCTGAAAGGTCAAGGAGATCAGCACATAACTGGGGCCACTGCTACCCTGGAGCAGAAATGTGCCCTGGATATTCATAGAAGGTGTTATTCTTGGATCTTAAGCAACGTTAAATATGTAATATAATCACACTTCTATTTCCACTCCTAATATTTATTTCTCCCTGCTTCATTTTGAAATCATCAGTTTTTCCACATTTTCCTCTTCAGTTATTTAAGTAGTACAGTAAGCTTGTTTTCAGCTAGTTTTAATTAAAATATTATCTATGAGCACTTTCAAGCCAGATTGTCATCATCAGAGCAAGGGAAAGAGTTGGGGCAATTTTGGAGAAAGCTCAGTGCCAAATCCAATTACCAAGATGGATGTTTTCATTTTACTATTTTTCTTCAACTAACCTTAAAATATGTGAGTGAGCAGTCTCTATAGAGATCCACATGGTACAAAATCCATGAAAATGCAAATACTTGCTGAGATACAGGAGATGGAGATGGAGATGGAGGTGGAGGTGGAGCTGAAGGTGGAGCTGGAGGTGGAGGAAGAGATGGAGGAGATGGAGATGGAGATGAAGATGGAGGAGGAGATGGAGATGGAGATGAAGGTGGAGATGGAGGTGGAGACAGAGGAGGAAATGGAGATGGAGGAGGAGATGAAGGAGATGGGGATGGAGATGGAGATGGAGGATGAGATGGAGGAGAAGGAGATGGAGATGGAGGAGGAGATGGAGGAGATGGGGATGGAGATGGAGATGGAGATGGGGAGGAGACGGGGAGGAGAACCCTGAGTCTGCCACGCTCCCTCCTCAGGCCAGGGGCGTGTTCAGCAGTGCACAGGGCACTGGCCCAGACTCTCCAAAATTCGGGCGTCACAGCCCTCGCCCCGAGAGCCTGCCTTCAGAGGAGAGGACCCTTGTAAAAGCTGCAGAGCAGAGCACAGCTTCGGGAAAAGATGGGTGTGTGGATACAATCTAATGCAGAGGCAAGGTGTGGCCTGGGCGGGAGGCAGGGGGAAACTCCTGGGGGACATGCCAGGCCTGCGAAGGGCTGGGCTCCTGACACACCAGGGTAACGGGAATGCAGCCCCGCCCGGGGCAGGGGGCCCTGGAGGTTTCCAGAAGCTGGGAAAGAAGAGGAAAGCAAACCCTCAGGAGGAATGTGGGAAGTGAACTCAAGGAATCCAGACGTGCGGAGAACCTGTTAGGACCGAAGTGCCACCTGCCGTAGGACAGACCACACATCCTGTGTCACTCTGCATGCGGGGAGATGGTGTAAAAGGCTTAAGCCCAAGAGCCACATGGCCAAGTTCCATTTTAAAGGTCACTGGCTGCAGTGCAAACAGGCGGAGAGAGGCAGATACAGGAGGAGGAAGAGGCAGATGGAGGAAGACCCGAGGTCAAGGGTGAGTGTAAGATCAAGGGTGGGTGAGAGGTCAAGGGTGGTGGCTTAGAGACCGTCCTGGGAGGAGGGGGAGACATGAACTGACAGACCCCGACATCCAGCCCAGGCTGTGGCCTCCCACCACCGGGCTCAGTCCATTTCACCAATCAGGAAACAGCGTTCAGAGGCTGCGCCCTGGCCCAGGGGGGCAGAGCTGGGCGCCCCAAAGGCCAAGGTCTGGGAACCAGAGTGAGCTGGGCCAGCACCCTGCGCTGCCCCAGGTCTGCGTGGGGACAGGGGGGAGAAGGAAAAGCTGGGCCCTCTGAGCTCCATGCTGGCGGGGTACAGGGCTCTCCTGTGGGTGGCGGGTTCTGCCCGCAGCTGCGTGGAGGATGCACAGCTGTGAGCAAGGCCCGCAGGCACTTGCTGCGGCTCTGGGCTCTGTCCAGGCTCCGGGCTCCCGGCCACTGCAGCACCGCCACCTGCTGGCCCAAGGAGCGCAGTGCAGCCGGCCACCTGCCTGCGGGCTGCAGCCAGGCCGGCCTCTGCAGGCAGCCAAGAGAGATGCCTCTGACCTGGACCCAAGCGCCTGGGCTGGTTTGGGGGACCCTGGGCAGAAGCTGGGGCTCCTGGTTGGGGGAGCCCGAGGTCCCTGTTTCCGGGGCCTCTGATCTCGCCTCCCTCTTCACGACGCCCCCCCTCTGAGCTGGCGCTGGGAGCCGCCTCAGAGGATGCTCACAGCTTTGGGCCCACGTTCTGCCCACAGCCCAGCGCAGGCTCTTAGGCGTGTGCGTTCCTGGCGATAGGATTCCTGCCAGCTCCTGGGAAGCTCCTGGCGTGCTGGTTCCCGAACGGCTGGGTATGGCAGAAGCACCCTAAGCGTTGTCTGTCTTACCTTCTCCTGCCCTGGCCTCTGCCCTCCGCTTCCCAGTGGGAAAGGGCCCCTCCGTCTGCTCCATCCGAGGCCGAGGCCTCCCCAGCTCCGTCTGAGTCTCCTTTCCTGCTGTTTGTGTCCCAGGAGCACGGGGCTCCCCGCCCGCCCCGCCCCACTTCTGGACGTGGTGTTGGCAGACGCGCCCGCGTTCTCCTGAGCCTCCTCCTGCCTCCCCGTAGCCACCGCCAGGGCATCAAACTGTGATCTTCTGATTCGTAGGTTGAGGGTCAACCACCGAGCCACGCCGGCCCGGCATAGAGTGCTTGCAGGAGGCAGCAGATCCGTGATTCTCTCTCATCAATGACGTCTCTCTCTCTCTCCCTCGCCCCTCCTCTCTGAAATCAATAAAAATATTTTTTTCTTAAGAAAAGGGGGAGATTGGATCACAGGCTTCGGAACAGCATCCATGAAGTGTCATTTAAGAGGCTAGCATTTCCAGTGCCTACAAATTATGTAAAATGTTTAAGGTAACATAAGGCACAGATGAAGCAGAAACTGGAACTTTAAAAACCTGCAGACAAAGCCGACAAGTGAAGGAGAGAATGTGCATGCGGTCTGTGCCCTGAGAGCAAGCTCCACTCTGGGGCAACAGGAGGAACCACAATGGGATGAGCAGACGCACAGGAATGTAAAATATTCACACAAACACACAGGAATGTAAAATATTCACAACCTGCCCAGGAAGCAAAAACACAAACACACTGAAAAGCAAGCAAACGAGGGAAGGGTGTTTTTTTTTTAATATTACAATTGGGAAATAATCATGTCTTTTCAAGGTAATGGTGCATTTTAATGGTTCTTTATACTAACATCCCATTAGCTGTTTGGAAAAAGATAAAAATATTTCACACAAAAAAAAACTCCATAAAGGTTTAAAAATAGTAAACAAATCATGAGAAAATATGATCCTAAATTGTAACCCAAAATGCAAATTAGGGCAAGGGCTGAGTATCTTCCACTTACTTAATAGCCAAAAATATAGTATAAAAATGGTATGATATAACACACACACACACACACACACACACACACACACACACTGAGAATGTGGTTCTGATGGAGCGAGATGATCATGGCCCACTCGCAATGGCACAGCCTGCAGGAAGAGGAAAAAGTTTTGGCACAAACCACCTCACATCATTTACTCCTGCTGCCAGAGGCGGGGCTTTGGCTTGAAGGAGGTAGGGGGAGAGAGAGAGAGAGGGGGGGGGGGGAAGGGAAGGAGGGAGGGAGGGAGGGAGGGAGAGGGAGGGAGGGAGAGAGAGAGAGAGAGAGAGAGAGAGAGAGAGAGGGAGGGAGGGAGGGAGGAAGGGAGGGAGGGAGAGAGAGCACACTAAGGCACAGAGCGGCTTAGGATGTCATCTCACGCAGCTGTCAGAACTGATCTCCCGTGGGCTGGGAGTGGGGGACCGGAGATGTACCAATGAACTTACACCCCTGTGTGCACGCCCGCGGACACGGGCAATAGGGGAGTAACGTCCTGGGGAGCAGGGGCCCGGGAGGAGGGGAAATGGGGGAGATCTGAAATACTCTCAACAATGAAAAATGTATTTTAAAAGAACTTGTCTCAGTTGGGCTTGTGTCTGCCACTGGCACACACCAAGCAGCCACAGGGGCATGCCTCCTGTGCCGGGAGAGGAGGGAGGTGGGCAGCTGCTCACAGGTGCCTGGGTCAGCGGGTGCTGGGCCCGCTCGCTGGGACGGACCCATTTGAAGACACCAGGGCACCACAGCGGAACCGGCCCGTCTCTGGTCTGCCTGTCTGCTTGGGCCTGCTCTGTCCTCCTGGAGCCCGTTCTCCGCTGTTCTCAGCTCCGCTTCTTCCTATCACCAGGATTAGAGTGGGATCCACACCCAGGACTTCTGGGTGTGACCTGGTGCGGAGGGCCCGGTGCGGGGTGTGAGGGAGCCACAGGTGCGTATGGAACCCAGCGCCCGAGGGGGTTCCCCTCGTAGGACAGAGCTCGGTGTTTTAGTGGAGGATCCCCAGTTACCACCACCATCACCATCACCACCGCCACCACCGCGTCCACTGGGCGGGACTGATTTACCCAGATGCCCACCATCTGACTTGGGTATTGGCCTGCTAGAGTCTCTGCCAGCAGCAGCCATGAGGCTCGGAGACCATGAGGCTCGTGGGCACCAGGTCATTCCCAGCAGGTGTCACTGTGATGCCTGCTGACCTGGCCTGGGACAGTCTGACGGCGGAGATGTGCTTCGGTCCCAGCCTGTGGGGCAGTGAGATCATCGCGTATGATGACATGATAACAGTGGATGCATCTCATTACAAGTTTGTTAAAACCACACAATGTCCAACACCAAGTGGCCCTAAGGTGAGTTACGGATTTGGGATGACATATCAATGTAGGTTTATCAACTGTGACAAATGTAGCACTGTGGGGGGAGATGTTGATAATGTGTGAGGGGTGAGGGTATATGGGACATGTCTGCACCTTCTCCATTTTTCTGTGAGCCTAAAATTGCTTTAAAAGTAAGTCTCCTGGCCAGTGTGGCTCAGTTGGTAGAGCATTGTCCCATGCACCAGGTCGTCACCGTTCCACTCCCAGTCAGGGCACAGGCCCAGGTTGCCGGCTCCATCCCCAGTAGGAGGCGTGCAGGAGGCAGCTGATGGATATTCTCTCCCCCACGTCCCTTTCTCTCTAAAATAAAATTTAAAAAACATTTTAAAAAATAATAGTCTTTTTTAAAAACCCGAAGAAAAACCACTTTAGGTTTCAGAATTTGACCAACTCCCGTAAGTTTTAATATGGCCTTTTCATTAATTTCACTTCCTCAGCAAACTATGATTGTCCCTTAATTTCCTCTCGGTCCAAGAGCTTGGGAATTTTTTGTTTCTTTTGCATCAGAAATAAGAACCTGTGAATAAGCCACCTCTTCTTCTAACTTAAACCCCCTTCCAGCTGTTCTTTCCCACAGGAACCATAAAAGAAGAGCCATTTACCCCTCCACAGAAGCAGGAAACACCCCCCTTAGGGAGAGTCACCTCCTGTCTTTCAAACTCGGGGCGCACAGTAGGACCGGTGCAATGGCAGGAGGTATTTTATAACCCGCCCCCTCTGCCATGGCAGCTTCATGCTGCTCTGTCTGCTTCACACTCCGACAAGTGACATCGCGAAGGGAATGGCACTTCAGGACATTCACACCCAGTTTATTAGATCCGAACCCAGTCCCCCAGGCATCAGGAGTGGGCCTGAGCCGGGAGCTGCCTTCCCATCTCTCGTGTCCCACTTTACTTTGTTGAATTCAGCAAAAATGTGTTGAGGAAACTGAAACAGTGAATGCATTTTAATGCGTTTCAGCCGTGGCCTGATCTGATAAACGTGCACCCTCCTCAGAGAGTGAGCTGCAAGTTCAAGTTTGAGTGGGCTCTGGGATTAGTGCGGTTCCAAAGCGCTTCTAGAAACTTGCATAACTTCATTATTTACAGGGCGTGGGCCCAGAGTAATTGCAGGCTCACATCGTGTGAAGTTGTGTGCCGCCGGGTCTCTGCAATACCGCCACTCAGACCAAGGGAAGGTCGTGTTCAGCGTTTACTAGATGCTTATGGGGGTGCAGTGGGAGGACTTGGGGACACCTGGCGTGGCGATGCACACAGAACTCCAGGACAAACTCTGGAGCAGCTGAATGGATGGACGTGCTGGAGGAATCCCAACTCCCAGAACCAGCGGGAACACAAGCCATAGAAAACAGAGAAGCTGGTTTGTACGGAAACTATTTTAATTTAGAAACAGAAAACATCCTGGAAAAAAAGAAAGACACAAAACATGCAGGCAACGTCTTTACTCCATGAGCGTCTCAAATCCGCACCGTCCACCGATCCCCACGATGGACCTCGTCCGTAGGCCGTCAGCCTCCGCTGCGAGAGAGAGAAAGGTCAGCTCTGCGTGCATGCCGGCTTTTACCAATGACCCGAGAGCAGTGCGCTGCGCTGTGCTGGAGCCAAACCGGTTCACTAGAACCACACCCCTACATGGCCCGAGACAGCACAAACGAGAAGAAACTGAACTGTAAAGTCTTTGGCTGAAAACATCCTTGGAGATAAGTGGCTGCCAGGATCCTCACTTGGGACATGTCTTTCTGAACAAGACAAAACCATAACCACCTATTGGTGGTGGCGGAGAAGTGTCCAGTTTGGGAGATTGATCGCTAGCGGAAATAAAGAGCTCACACCAGCAACGGTTCTCACCGCGGCAGCCTCCCAGGCAGCCACATCCTGGCTCGCTCATCTGGAAACAAAGTCCCTCACACCAGCAGGTGCTTCATAAACACCAGCAGACCCCGCAGGGTTCCAAAGTCAAAGACCTGTCTGCGCATTATTGAAATAGCTGTCAACTCCAATGGTTCCAGTTCTCATTCTATTCTAGATATTGCCTATTTCAGAAAGGTTACTTACACAATGATGTTATTAATAGGGATGTGGATCAACTTCACAAAGAAGCCAATGAAGCCCATTATAGCGAATCCTATTGCTGTGGCCATGGCAATCTTCTGGAATTCTGGATTAAAAACACAAAATTCATCATTTTCACAGTACACTGCAAGTATAGGGGGGAAAACTAGCAGTAACATAAACTTACTGGTGAACATTTCTCCTGATAATAAATACATAATTTTAAAGAAAAGGAAGTATGACACTTTATTAATAGTAAATAAACTGACAGGTTGAAAGAAAGAGAGAGGGGGGGGGGGGGGAGAAAGGTAGGGGGAGAGAGAGAAAGAGAGAGAGAGAAAAGAGAGAAAAGAGAGAAAAGAGAGGGAGGGAGGGAGGGAGGGAGGGAGGGAGGGAGGGAGGGAGGGAAGGAAGGAAGGAAGGAAGGAAGGAAGGAAGGAAGGAAGGAAGGAAGGAAGGAAGGAAGGAAGGAAGGAAGGAAATGCCACTAGTGAATCCATCAACGAGCAGTGAAATATTTTATCTTCTCAGCAAATGACCAGGATGCCAAAAAGAAATAAACTGTGGATAGGAGAAATACAGAGCATTTGTCTTTAAAAACTTCCACCACTGCTAAATATATATATATAAAAGGCTAATATGCGAAGTGTCCCCTTGAGAGTTAAACCAAGAAACTGGGAATTAGATCACTCACTATGACGTGTGCTGACCACCAGGAGGTGGTGTGTGGGACGAGGAAAGGAGGTGGGGAGGCAGGAAACCTGATGGGCCCTGATCGCTGGCCAAGCCTACGGACCCTGCCCATGCATGAATTTCATGCACTGGACCTCTAGATTATAAAAGCACAGAACATGATTTTTCATAAAAAATAGGCCCGCTGGATTTGATATTATGAAGAAGCCAAACACAAGGCTTGAAAATCAGATAGGCTTGAGCACAATTTTCTGCAAAGGTTTCAGACTCAGGTAGTTGCCATCGGGGAAGCTGTCCAGATGTGGTTAGTCCTCTTGTTAATTCTTCTTTTCCTTTTCCATAACACTTTCGACAGCAGTAATTAGGAACTGTAACTGCATTTATTTGCTTAGGACTACCTTCCCTGAAAAAGTCTAAGCTCTATAAGAGCAAGGACTATTCTCTATTATATATTGTTGTATAGTTTACTATATATATAACATAATGTATTAAATTCTCTATTGTAATCCCAGCTCCTAGCCCAGGCAGCAGTCAAGAAATGAATAAAAACAGACAAAGTCTGAGGCATCTTTTAACACATGAACCATCTATTGTAGTTTACCTATATATATAAAAGCCTAGTGACCAGCTTCCCCGGTGGTCAGTGCGCTCCCACAGCTGGAGCGCCACTCGGCCAGAAGCCGGGCTCATGGCTGGCGCGCACAGCGGCGGTGCAGGAGCCTCTCCCGCCTCCATGGCAGTGCTAAGGCGTGTGGAGCCAAGCAGTAGGAGTGAGCAGATGGGCAGTTGGGAACTAGGGGTCGGATTGTGAGAGGGATGTCTGACTGCCGGGATCGGGCCTAAACCGGCAGTTGGACATCCCCTGAGGGGTCCTGGATTACAAGAGGGCGCAGGCCAGGCTGAGGGACGACCCCATCGCATGCAGGAATTTCACGCACTGGGCCTCAAGGGATAAATAAGAAATTAACTTCCGAGGTTGGCACTCTGTCGTTGATTCCTGTTAGGGTTCTGTTTGGGGAGGGAAAGGACTCCTCAAAGACTGCAGCGTGAAAATATGGAAGATACTAAAAACTCTGACGCCATTAAATATGACTAACACAAACATAACATGAAAATAAGGCTCTAATAAGTACCCTTTCACCATTCGAAAATACACACAACAGAAGCATGTATAAAGTGTACAAAATATAGGAAGTGACAGTGTTAAAAAAAAAACAAAGCAAAATAAGTAAAAATGTGGCTTAAGAGAGAGTAACTGCATGGCTACTGAAGAGGACAACAGTCACAAGGAGAGGCTCGGAAAATGCGGGCGTGGACCGTTGCCTCTTGCTTGCTAGCCTTACCTTTCCGGTCGGGTTTGGTGCATCTCTTGACCAGCCGGATGGAATCCTTCACAAACTGCCGACTGGGCTCAACAAACTGCATGACCTGGTCCATGGTGCTTGGACAAACAGGAGAGACAGTCAAGGTCATGTCCTGCAGCCAGGACTGTTCTACCACCGTGTGCAGGAGACCGGCCGGAGATGCCGGCCTGCCGTAGCCAATCCCCCACAAAATAAACAAGAGGAAAGAGAAGGAGACTCCGAGCCTAAACTGACGCTATTTTTGTAAATTCCAGCCAAGCATCAGGGCAATGGCAACCGCTTTGCGGGTGATTATCCATCACAGACAAAAGACACGCAGGGCGGCGCCATCGCATCCCATCCTCAGCACTAGCACTCCACAGGCCTCCGCTGTGCCTACTAAGGAGCCAACAGAAACCTTCTACATTTTATTTTAAACCCCCCGAGCCTGTGTCTCCCCCAGTAAATGCCAGCGACGGTGCTGCAAGAGCCAGAGCCGAGGCAAACGTGGATTGCGAGGTGACTGCTCCAAGCCGTGGCCACCCAGCACGTCTAGGAAATCACACGCCTGATGGCAGAGACCTAGCAAACGCCCGGAACAAGGACGACTGAGGCTATGGGCCAGCCCTGAGGTCTGGACACGGCTCTGGGGACTCGGGGCGAGTTTCTCACAGGGGTTCCGCGCCGTCTGACCTCAGCTTGGCCAGCCGGAGGCCAGCCAGTGCCCCGCCCGTCACCGTCCCCTCCAGCTCGGGGGAGGGCCGGACACACACACCCAGGCCCCGGTGAGAGGCAGGCGGGACCGCAGGCTCCGAACGTGGGGGATGCTCTGGGCCGAGGATGGAGGGTCCCTCCAGAAACATACCGGCGCTGGGCTTCTCGGTGTCTCCCTCCGGTCCCAAACCCTGGGGCTTACACTTCCCAGCTCCGCCCTGCGAGTGAAGGACCCTTTCCCGGGGGGGGGGGGGGCGGGGTGGGAGCGGGTGGGGGGGGGCTGCAGGAGCCTCTGTGACCTGTTCATTAGATTGACCACCTCTCCCCCCACCCCTACCCCCGCCCCACGTCACAGGCGCCTGGGCCGCCGGAATACGGCTCTCCCGAGGCACTCACATCCCAGAGGGCTCCATCCGGGGGACTCCCATCCGGGGACACACCTCCGAGGGGACACACATCCCAGAGGACACACCTCCGAGGGGACTCACATCCGGGGGGACTCACATCCCAGAGGACACACCTCCGAGAGGAAACACCTCTGAGGGGACACACCTCCCAGAGGGGACTCACATCCGAGGGGGACACACCTCCGAGGGGACACACATCCGGGGGGGACACAGATCCAGGGAACTCACATCCGAGGGGTCAGGGACACACGCCCAAAGGGACTCACACCCCCAAAGCCCCCACCGTCCCCCACCCCCGGAGGCCCGGCGGCAGCACCACCCGCCCACCGGAGGCACAGACGCCCCGAAGCCGGACACAGGGCTCACACGCAGGCCCGAGGCCGCCGGTTCAGGCCCGAAGAGCCGCGGCCCGGGAGCCCTCGCCCTCGCCCTCGGGAACCGCGTCTCCGCCTCCACCCGCGTGGCGGCCCCGGGCCTCCCCCGCCCCGGCCGCCCCGGGCAGAGGTCCCCGCCCGGACGGCGCCTCACCTGCCGCCGCCGCTCCGCCTCGCCGCCTGGGACACGTCGCACTGAGCTGAGCTTCTGCAGCCAGCCGGAACCGGAAACCGGGCCGCTGGCCTCCGGCCCGCCCACCTCGGCGCTCATTGGTCCTTTGCGCGTAGACGTCACTGCGCAGGCGCCGCTGACGTGCGCCGCGGCCCCGCTTCCGGTGAGAGGACCGCCCAGGGGCTGGACTTCCTGTGGGGCTGGGCACTCAGCTGCTGCGAGTTTGGAGGCGGCTGCCGTTCTGCCCCGCCCGCCCCGGTGCCCCGCCAGCTCCGGGCGCCCCACGAGACCCAGGTACCCCGCCAACCCTGGTACCCACGAGCCCCCGGTGCCCCCCACGAGCCCCCGGTGCCCCCCCACGAGCCCCCGGTGCCCCCCCCACGAGCCCCCGCTGCCCCCCCACGAGCCCCCGCTGCCCCCCCACGAGCCCCCGGTGCCCCCCCCACGAGCCCCCGGTGCCCCCCCACGAGCCCCCGGTGCCCCCCCACGAAACACCCGGTGCCCTCCCCCACGAGCCCCGTTGCCCCCCCACGATCCCCCGCTGCCCCCCCACGAGCCCCTGCCCCCCACGAGCACCCGTGCCCCCCCCACGAGCCCCCGGTGCCCCCCCACGAGCACCCGCTGCCCCCCCACGAGCCCCCGGTGCCCCCCCACGAAGCCCCCCGCTGCCCTCCCCCACGAGCCCCGTCTGCCCCCCCCACGATACCCCCGCTTCCCCCCACGAGCCCCCGGTGCCCCCACCCACGAAGCCCCCGGGCCCCCCCCACGACCCCCGGCCCCCCTGCCCCCCACGAACCCCCGCTGCCCCCCCACGAGCCCCCGGTGTCTACCACGAGCCCCCGCTGCCCCCCCAACGAGCCCCCGATTGCCCACCCCACGAGCCCCGATGCCCCCCCACGAGCCCCCGCTGCCCCCCACGAGCCCCCGATGCCCCCCACGAGCCCCCGCTGCCCCCCCAGGAGCCCCGGTGCCCGCTGGGCCGGTGCCCCGCCAGCTGGGCCCCCGCGGCGCCGGCCGGGCCGCACCTGCGGGTGTGGGGACTGCCTCCTCGGGCGCCGGTGACGGTGTGGGGCCGCCTGATTGGAGACCGCCTCCCGCCCGCCAGCCGGGCTTCCTCCGGGCCGGCGGCGGGGACGTCGCGGGGCGCCCCTGCAGCCTCAGGCTGGCTGGGGCGTGGCTGTCCTCGCTTTGCTGAGAGCATTCGAACCGCAGCGTTTGGCCGCTGGCGGGCGGGCGGCCTCTCGCCCGGGCAGGGCCCCCGCAGCTCTGCGGTCCGGGGCGCCGCGCCCGCGGGACGGCCAGTGAGCCGTGACTGTAACCGCGCGGGGCTGCGGCTGTGACAGTAAAAAAGGGGAGCGGGGGAGGACAGTGGGAGAAAGACAGGACTCCCCTGGGTGCTGGCGACAGGCCTGAGGAAATGATGCCGCCGGATTCAAATTATCCAAACATCCAGGCCGACTCAGAATTTAAAAGTGGCTCTTAAGACTTACAAAAGGGTGTAGCAGGGTTATTTGTTATCGCAAAAAAAAAAAAAAAAAAAAAACAGTGCCTCAGGGGTCCATCAACAGAAAATGGATAAACGGACAAAAAGGCTTATTTCTACAGTGAAATAGTACACAATTGAGAAAAAATTACAGGCAATATTGATGAATATCTAAAACATGGTAAGTGAAATAAGGTACTGTAAGACATATATTCTTTTTAAGAAAGTTTCAATTTTATTGTTTTGATTAGACAGTAAAATCAGTGCCCTGCTGGGGTGAAACAGTTAACACACTTCCTTCTCTTCCTCCCCCCCCCCATTTGTTAGTGTTTTAGGCTGATTCCTAAATAAGAGATGGCTCTTTTTCTGGCTTCATTAAGTATGACTTCATTAAGATTAAAAAAAAACTTCTCTCCAAAGACATTATTACAAGGGAAAAAAAAAGTCAGAGACGGGGGGAAAAAAATAATTGTAAAACATGTATCTGATGAAGGACTTCTATCCAAAATATGCAAAGAACTTAAAACTCATTAAAAAATAGGCAGAGTCCCAAAAATGCCTCACCAGATGGCAAATAAGCAAATGGAAAGGTGCTCAGTACCACCTGCCACCAGGGAGCTGCAAAGTAAGACAGTGAGATGCCTCGCTCACCCATCAGTGGCTAACCTCACGCTGCCACTCCCAGTGCTGAGGGATGGAGCACAGGGACTCTGATTTCAGACGCTGCGGCCACCGGGAAGACAGCGGGCAGGTTCTGACACAGCTGAACATCTCACTCCGCCGTCCGGCAGTCACGCTCCTTGGTATGTACCCCAGCGAGTTGGAACACGTCCGCACAAACCTGCACACAGACTTTGGAGGAGACCTAGTCCGGACGCGGAGGCAGCAAAGGTGTCCATGGTTTTCATCAGAAGAATCTGAGAAAGACACAAGATGGCGAAATAACTCTTAAGAAAGCACATGTATGTGAGACACACCTCCCTCCCTCCCTCCCTCTCTCTCTCTCTCTCTCTCTCTCTCTCTCTCTCTCTCTCTCTCTCTCTCTCTCTCTCTCTCTCTCTCTCACAGACACACTCATCCCAGGTTCACCTGATAGTCCTTCAGCCTTTCAAAACAATGTATTGTTCTCACTACCTTTTTGTTGTTGTTTTCTATTGTTGTTAATAAAAGTCAAAACGGTAAGTTTGCAGTCAGTGGGTGTTTTGTTACTAGGAAGACTCAGAATTACTGCAATTAGTTACCCATTGAGCTGTCTGGAAACCTTGGTTCCATGAGAGTACTTTGATTTGTAGTTCAAGCGTTCGGCCAGCAGAGGGCAGTGCAGGAGCACGCGTGGTCACAGGCTGTGCTGGGAAATGCTGGAAGGGCTGGTGGCCGTCTGGGAGCTGCAGTGGGTGTATAACCAAGCAGCTCTTCTACAGAAGGAGGCTGTCACCTGGTGGTTAGCACCAAGAAGCCCCCGTCCCACCCAAAGCAAAAAGAAAGGAATGTGCTTCTAGAAAAAACGATTCAAAATGTCTTGTTTAAAGCAGGATTCCTCAGTAAGGAAGGAGTTCCCATCCACAAACTCCCGCTGCGTGTAGACCCGCCACCGTGGAGACGGGAGGAGAGAGGCAGGGTTCTGCAGGGGCCGGGCAGGAAGGAGAGGCGCCTGTGAGCGGCCAGCTCTGTGACTTGTACCCTGGGACGGTCCCAGCAGGTGCCGGGTGGACCCAGGAGCCTAGGCCCAGGCCTGGTTTTCTGGCCAAAAGATCAACTCACGTTCATCTTTCACTTGATCTCCTCGTAGCTTCGTGTTGCAGCTGCAGTAAACCCGGCCCTGACCTGCCCCCGGCTTGCTGCTCCTTCGTGGTGTCCAGGAGCCTCCTCTCGCTGTGTCCTGCTTCCCGTCCGTCCACAGACACTGCAGACCCAGCCCGCCGTCCAGGCCGCTGCCCTCGCTGCTCTCTACGCCTCCATGTTCCTCCTCCGCTGGGCTGCCTGCTTTCTCCTCCCTCCCTGCGTGGAGTCTGTCACTCCCCTCCCGACGCCCCCCTGCTGTCTTCACCAGAGGGGCCCCTCAGTCCCCTCCGTCCCACTGCACCGGCTGTGTCCTTCCCAAACGCTGTCCCAGATGGGGTTATTTGTGGCAGCGGGAGTCACTGCAGAGGGGAAAGCGGTTTAACGGGGAGAAGCAGTTAGAACCAGCAGAGCACGCAGTGTGCCTTATAC
Organism: Pipistrellus kuhlii; assembly: GCF_014108245.1. Lineage (NCBI taxonomy): Eukaryota > Metazoa > Chordata > Mammalia > Chiroptera > Vespertilionidae > Pipistrellus > Pipistrellus kuhlii. The sequence goes on from NW_023425525.1 coordinate 1,842,755, forward strand.
GTGTGACTTGTTGGGGCTCAGGCTGGATGGGTGGTCCACATGTCCATGGCGAAGGCACCAATAAGAAAGGACAGTCCCCGGATGCTGTATGTTCATGGTGTGGATGCTGTATATTGGGGGGTGGAGCAGGGTCAGGGGCAGCTGTGAGGCAGCGGTGCCCTGGCTGGGGGTGGGCTTGTGGGGAGGATCTCTGGATCTCGGCCCTGGTAACTGGCCTGTCCCTCTGTTAGGCTAACCCAGATCTCCGCTAAGCTCCCACAGTCAGTTCGAGGCCATCCGCTTTCTCCCCACTAAAATGTGTCAGCACAGAGGCAGGGCTTTGTCTGTCCCGTCACCACTACAATCGCACGGTGCACAGGGCGGGTGATCAGATTCCTGAGGTGAATGAGAGGTAACAGCGTGAGTGGTGATGGCGTGAACAACTACCGAGAAGGACGGGCACTGGCAGGAGAGGCCACGTGTCCCTGAAATGCTGACGTGGGGTGGCCTGGCCTTCGGGGCGGACAGCGTCTGAGTTGGTTGTAGCGCAGACGCTGCAGGTGGCACCGTCCCTCGTGACCCCAGCCACAAGGGGCCTTCCGTGGCTTTTAAACCCACACCCGTGCTAACTGCCATTCATACACTCATTCATACATTCATTCATACATTCACGCAACCACCGCTGGCTGCGCTGCTCTTCAGTCAGCCGACCCCGAGTTCCCCGATCACTTTTGTAAGAGGAGCAGGTTGGGATCTGGGGGAGACGTGGTCCATGGGTCTCTCTTCCGTTCTGACTGCTCATCTCCATCCACATCACACTCCGCCAGAGTGGTTTGGCAGCGGGAGTGGTGATGAGGTCATGTCCACGATATTGAGGTCAGTGTTAGTAATGCTTACTGCATGCTCATCCGCTCTTGGAATGCTTCTAAACTAGCGACACAGGAAAAAAAAATTGTCAAATGAGAGGAAATTATGTGTCGAGCTGAGTCCTGAGGAGGTGACTAATAAGACAGCGCACAGTCCTCACCCAGCCCTGGGCCGGGTCGTGTCCTGAGGACTGCTCACTGTGACAGACCCCCCTAGTTCTGCTCGCCCCAAAGATGATTGCTGGGATACATCTCCAACGGGTAACACCAGCAGGATTTACACTCGGGATGTCGACAGGAACTATAAAGGAGGCAAAGCAAACCGTTGGCTGTCTCCACCATGGCCCATTTCCGGCACCCTTTCTCTCCACCGAAGTGATATCTGTTATTAAGGGCCCCCGGGGACCGAGAAGGACACGTAACGGAGAAAGCGCACGGATTAGTTCACTGTGTTTCCCCGGGTCTGAGTCACCCGCTGCAGTGATTTCGAAGCCATCTTCTACACCAGTGATAGCTTACGGCGCTCTTAAACATTAAAATGGTCTACCCTTGGCAGTTTTTTTTCCCTATGATTCTCTTCCACATCATCTTTTCACTCTGCTTCCTGTTTTTTTCCTGGGCTATAAAGTGACTGCTTCCTCTCATCACCTCCTCCCCATTCGTGAAACTGCAGTCGGTTTATCACTCCTCTCACATTGTACACATTGGTGGAACCTCACCTGAACACACAGCATCCGCTTGCCCTTAGCCATAGTTCTCAAGCCAAACGTTGAGTCACCTTTGTAGCCGCATGTCAAGCTGGGCATGTCTGTTCACTGTCCTACCAGCTCCTCACATCAGCCCCGTGTCTGCTGTTCATTCATCCTGTACCACAGTCAAGAAAACACCAAGCTGTATTTTCCTGATTGTGGTACAGGGCGCATGAACATCACCCGCTTTCTACCTGTCAGCAGAGGACTCCGCCCTCTCACTCACCGCCATTCTCCAGACCCAGTCGGCAAGCCTTCCAGTGTGTGTTTCCTTAAGATCCTTTCTTTCTACGCTTCCATGCTAACCACATAACTGTCACCTCAGGTCTGGTCTCTCTAAAGCCCAGGGGCCACTCCCTGGTTCCCATCACCTGGGAGCAGTGCTCCGGAATCACACGGCTCTTCAGCATTTACCTACGGCCACTCCAGTCCTTCAGTGTGACCTCTTCATCGTAAGGCTCTCAACTGATTACCCTGAGTCTATGGGGAGTGTGTTGGGATAGACTCAAATGTTTCTTTAATATTTGTATTGATTTCAGAAAGGAAGAGAGAGAAACATCAATGATGAGAGAATAATTGATCAGCTGACTTATACACTCCCCCCCTACTGGGGATGGAGCCTGCAACTTGGACATGTGCCCCAACCAGGAATCAAACCGTGACCTGCTTCCTAGGTCAACGTTCAACCGCTGAGCCATGCCGGCCGGGCTCAGATACTTCTTATCAAATATTTCTTAGCTATGAAAAATGCATAAAGAATTCTATATAATAAAAGGCTAATGTGCAAATCAGCCAAACAGTAGAATGACCAGTCTCTATGATTCATACTGACCACCAGGGGCAGACACTCAACACAGGAGCTTCCCCCTGGTGGACAGTGTGCTCTCCCCCAAGGGCTCCTGGGCTGAATTTCATGCACTGGGCCTTTAGGAATAAAGGCCCCATGCCTGAGAGAGATGAACTTGACCTCCAGAAGGAGCAGGAGTGTGTGGAAGACCAAGGTTAGTATTGCCTTTCAGCTGCCATTGGTGTGACCCTGCACAAGACACGTACACGACCTTAGCTTCAGTTTCCTGGGGTGAAGATAATGTCTCCCTCAGACGAGGCTTTTGACAGTGAAATGACATTGGACATAAAGCTTCTATCTGAGAAGCTCCATAACTGTTAGTTCTCAGCTTTGGACCTTTATACTAAAGAGTAAAATAGCAATAATGGCTTTAAGTAACAGGATAAGGAAGTAACCATAGAAATGTCACAAAGAGCTGCTCCCCTTTCCTTCCTCCTCCTCCTCTTCTCTTCCTCCTCCTCTTCCTCTTCCTCCTCCTCCTTTTCCTCCTCTTCCTCCTCCTCCTCCTCCTTTTCCTCCTCTTTCTCCTCCTCTCCCTCCTTCTCTTCCTCCTCCTCCTCCTCCTCCTTTTCCTCTTCCTCTTTCTCCTCCTCCTCTTCTTCTCCTCTTCCTCTCCCTCATCCTTCTTCTCCTCCTCCTTCTCTTCCTCCTCCTCCTCCTCCTCCTCCTCCTCCAGGAGTTCCTCCAGGGGGTTGATTCCTTGAGGAGCTGGTTGCTGTGAAGCAGTGCTGCAGCTGGGCTCGCTGTGGGGCGGTGTCTGCAGCTGTGAGATGGTGGGGAGGTTAGGGCCATCCAGTATTAGACCAGGAAACTAGGTCACGGCCAACAGCTTAGTAAAGCTTCTCACTCATTAATAAATCAGTAATGAGTTACTTCATCCACTATTTATTCAGTCCTTAGATCCCAGACTCCTGTTAGGTCCCAAGGACATACTGTCCCTGTCCTTAGTCCAGGAAGTAAACAAGTGGTTGCACTGCACGTGGGGGCGATGCTGGGTGGGGCGGCCATCACTGCTCACACAAACTGGTCTCTTGCTTCTTTCTCCTCATTCTGCTGTGAAGCTGCATCCCGTGCTTGACTCCTGGAATAACCGGGGGCTGAGGTCCCAGCGTGGCATCTCTGGCCCAGCGCCCCCTCGTCTCTCCTCGCTGGTCTCTCTGATTTGACCTCCTCCGTGATCCTCAGGCCTAGGAACTCGAGTCAGTCTGTCACAGCCCTGAGCAGGGCTGGACGAAAACATGTTTCTTTACATCCTTATTCCCTATTTCATTTTTTTAAAATTTTCAGATTAAAAAAAAAATCCCCCTCTGGCCCCGCTCTGCACCCGCACATCCTGGGCGCTCCCTAGCAGCCCCTGCGGAGGAGGCAGAGCCATGTGGGCAGATTATCTAACTGCACGGGAATTTTTGGACACTGTCGGCCGGGTAAGTGATCGTTTTGCCAGTGAGAAACGGTGCTCTGTGCATCGTTGTCATCCTGGGGAGGATGAACTGAGGAAGAGGGCAGCGGAGGCAAGCTCCCAGGAGGGCACCCACATGTTTTTACCATTAGCGAAGAAGGCACACGGCCAACACAGCCAGAGAACTTGTCTAAGCACAAGCTAAGCTACTTCCGCAATGTAGAGACGAGGATAACTGAGAAGCAGGACGGGAGCTCGGAGCCAGGCCGGCCAGAGCTGCACAGATGAAGGGGAAGCGACAGTGACAGCAGTTTTTACTGGGTCCTCACCACGCACCGGGCACCTGTTTCATCGTCCCGGACCCTCCCGGCGGGACGAGGGTGGAAGGGGAGCCCGACCCTGTGCAGCCCAGGCTGATGTGTGCGCTGTTGTTTCCACTAAAAAGTTTAAAAAGGGAAACAGCCCTGGCTGGTGTGGCTGGGCTGGTTGGACATCCTCCCGATCAATGTCATGCTCTCACATCAATTTCTCTCTCCCTCTCCCTTCCTCTCTCTAAAATCAACAACCTACTCTTTAAAAAAAAAATCTGAAAATTAAAAAAAAAAAATGAAATAGGGAATAAGGATGCAAAGAAACATGTTTTCGTCCACCTGAACAATGTGTTTGTATCTAAAACTGGGTTACTACAAAAGAGGTGAAACGTTAGAAAAATGTTTTAAAGTTTACAAAGTAAAAACATTTCAGTAAGGTAAGGTTAACTATTGAAGAAAGAAAATAGTGTCTATACATTTAGTGCGGCCTACGCGTGCAGTGTGTGTAACGTCTACAGGCGTGTCCAGCCATGTCCTAGGCCTTCGCAGTCACGCACTGGCCCACCCAGGCGGCTCCCAGCCCTGCAGGCCCCTCTGGGGCACTGCCCTCTGCTAGGAGCCCCTCTCCTGCAGGCAGCACTGGCCTCTCCCAGCCTCCCGGGCTCCTCCTTCTCAGGCCTAGTTTCCCCTCACTTCTCCCTTTCTGACTCTTTGTTGTTGTTATAACCCACACACTGTGTGGAGGAAGCAGGAACGTGAGCACAGAGACCTCGCTGTCCGGGCTCAGAGAAGGCTGTTCGTGGGTCCATCGTGCTTTGGGAAGATCCAGGAGCTTTTGTTAAAGAGCCAAACTTGGTGAGAATGTCCGGTTTTATCCATTTAAGAGGTGGAGCATCCTGGCGTACTGTTGCCTAGAAGTGCTGGTGCCTGTGGTTGCTGGGAGGGGCCGTGCCTGAGGGAGGAGACTTAATCACAGCGCCTGGTGTGATTAAGTCCGTCATCTAAGCAAGCTGACTTCCTGTGAGTAACGAGGATCCCCGGGTGCTGGCCAGGGGGTTAAGGAGCTGAGGAAAGGCCTCGGACCCGCCCAGCGCTCCTGGGACCTGTGCCCTCGGCCCCGGTGACTTGCCATCTGCTTTCAGCAAGACCCGGACTCCCTCCTCCCACTTCCTGCCTCGAGTGTCTTCTGATTGATTCTTCCATCAGCACTTTAAGCTCTTAAATGAAATTGTAAAAATACAATCACCAGGCCCAGGCCCAGGCCCAGCGGCATGGCTCGGTGGTTGAGCACTGACCTATGAACCAGGAAATCATGGTTCAGTTCCCGGTCAGGGCACAGGCCCAGGTTGTGGGCTCTACCCCCAGTGTGTGGGTCGTGCAGGAGGCAGCGGATCAAAGAATCTCTTTCATCATTGATGTATCTCTCTCTCTCTCTCTCTGTCTCTCCCCCCCTTCCTCTCTGAAACCAATTTTATATATATATATATATATATATATATATATATATATATATTCATACATACATACATATACTAATAAAAGCTAATTAGACTGAGAGATCTTCTAGGAGACCTACCAGACATTCTTCTGAACAACGTCATGATGGCAGGTCCGAGGTAGAAGCAGTTAGGAGCCAAGAGGGGAGGGCATTTGTGGGTGATCAGGCCAGGATGGGATGGCCTTTGTGGGTGATCAGGCCGGCAGGGGAGAGGGGGGAAAGTTGGAGGTGAGCACGCTGGCAGGGGTGGCAGTTGGGGGTGATCAGGCTGGCGGGAGGGCAGTTGGGGGCAAGCAGGCCAGCAGGCAGAATTGTTAGGGGCAATCAGGCAGGCAGGCAGGCTGGAGAGTGGTTAGGAGCCAGCAGTCCCAGATTTTGAGAGGGATGTCCAACTGCCAGTTTAGGCCTGATCCCTGTGACTGCCGGTTTAGGCCCCATCCCATAAGGATCCATAGGGATCGGGCCTAAACCAGCAGTCAGACATCTCCAGAGGGGTCCCAGATTGGAGGGGTGCAGGCCTGGCTGAGAGACATCCCGCCCCCTGCTGTGCACGAATGTCATGCATCAGGCCTCTAGTATAAAATAAAATAAAAACCACCCATAAGCCTAACTCCCTAATAGAACATTATTAACTCTTTAGTGACTATTATAGGGTTTGTCCATAGCCATACACACAGTTGTGCACAGAGCCTTCCAATAACATCGCAGATGTTTCTTGTGTTATTACACCGTATTCACAATTACTGTTTTACCGCTGCATGTGTCACCCCTTAGATGTGTGGGGGTTTTTTTGTTCGTTTCATAGTTATGTGGGTTGTTTTTGTTCGTTTCAGAGTTATAATCTAGCCATTTAATCCTCCCATGGACCCAGTCTTGCCTCCTTTCCACCATTTCCTTAGCATAGATTCTAGATGTTAGCATACTGGTCCAAATCCTATAAATATTTTCCTAGCTGCTTACCTCTCCGCCCGCTGTGCCGTTTATACCCCTGCTTTGTCTCTTGCACATACTCTGTTGGCACCGGCTGCCCAGTCTTCGGCGGCGTTATTATTTTAAGCATTCTTCTGCTTATAAAAATGTTACATTTTTATGCAATGTAAACGTTATTTTTCCCTTCTGTCTTATGCTGCTTCTGCTGTGAAGCTGCATCCCATGTTTGACTCCTGGAATAACCGGGGGCTGAGGTCCCAGCGTGGCATCTCTGGCCCAGCGCCCCCTCGTCTCTCCTTGCTGGTCTCTCTGATTTGACCTCCTCTCGTCACTCTGAAGTTCTGACAAACCCTGCCTTCTTGCTGTGCACCCGTGACTTCCCAAATATCTAGTTCTTCGATGCATTTGGAGGGTATTTGAGCCTGGTTACATATTTATTCTCTGAAACAGTCTGGTTTTAACCCACGATCACTACGTTTTCTTCTGCTCTCACCCACCGTCCAGCCAGGTTTCACAACCCCACACTCATCTGGGCCAGTTTCTGGGCTCACAGATTTTCCTCTTATATGGGTTCTCATTTTCATCTCTGTCTCTGCTTTAAACATTATATTTTATAATGTGTTTTCATACCTGGGAGAGACACTTACCTTTGTTGGAATTTTTTCTCAAAATGTTCTTCTCTTCTATCCTGACACCCTTCCCTTCCGTGCCACGTGGGCAGCTCCTGAGCAAACCGGGGTCACTTTACCGCGGTCCCGCCAGCATTTCCCTTCGCTCACCTCCTTGTCTTTCCACCGAAGGGGCGAGGCCATTCCCGCTCCAGGGAAACCCCGTCCAGGCCCTCAGCTTCTCCTCCTCCTTCTCCTGCGCGGCCTGGGCAGTGCGACTGGAAGGGAGTGACCGCTGAGCGCCGCCATGACAGACTCCTCCTCCGGAGCCAGCGGGGTTTGGGCTCACAGGTTGCATGATTATGATGTATTCCTACATCTGCAGCCTTCGTATCGGCCATGTTAGGACATTCCAGACAGACTCTCAGAGGCATGTCCTCAGCGCCAAGGATGGTGTCACACCATCAGGAGCGAGGCAGGGAGGACAAGGTTATAAAAAGTAATGCAGCAAGAATGGGGGCTCTGAGAGGGAAATAGGGGGGGAAAGCAAAGGAGGGGACAGGGACAGAGATAGGACAAACACCCGTTGGGGTTTTCAGACCTTATCTTTGTCAAACCAGCAAACATCCTTCCAGCGGTAATGCCCCCAGCTCCCAGAAGGGGGACCTAAAGCTCCGAAAAGTGAGGTAAACTCGGAGAGCTTGGCCAGTGGAAGCAAGAAGCAAGATCAGTCCGGCTCTGCATCTGCCCCAGCAGCCGGTGTGGTGCTCTGGCCCCAGGAGGAGAGCCTGGAATCGTACTCTGGCCACGCAAACTCACATCGTGCTGGACGACTGTTTGTTACCATGACTCCTCATGTCTCCTCTCCAAACCCATAACTCTAGCTCCCCACGGCCATTTCCTTTTCTTCTTCTTCTTCTTCTTCTTCTTCTTCTTCTTCTTCTTCTTCTTCTTCTTCTTCTTCTTCTCCTCCTCCTCCTTCTCCTTCTCCTTCTCCTTCTCCTTCTTCTTCTTCTCTCCCTCTCTCTCTCTCTCTCTCTTTCTCTCTCTCTCTCTCTCTCTCTCTCTCTCTCTCTCTGTGTGTGGTTTGGTTTCGTTAATCCTCACCTGAGGATATTTTTCCATTGATTTTTTTTTTTTAGAGAAAGTGAAAGGGATGGGAGGGACAGATGTGAGAGAGACACACAGATTGCTTGCCCAGCACGTGCCCCGAACAGGGCCAGGATTGAGCCTGCCACCAAGGTACATACCCCTGACCAGAATTGAACCCAGGACCCTTCAGTCCACAGGTGACACTATCCACTGAGCCGAACAGGCCAGGGCCGCCTCCCTGCTGTTTGACAGCCTGTTCGTGTCCCCCAGGCTCCTCAGGCTCGGCGAACTGCCCCCCACTGCGTGCTCCTCCTGGTGCAGGTGTTACCGGGAGGGCCCCGGCGGCCTGGCTGTGAAGGCAGGAAGCCAGGAGCCATCCTGAGCCTCAGGGGTTCCTAGCAGCCCCACTGCTCCCCCTTCTCTGCCCTGACCCCTCCAGCCCCATGTGGTCATTCCAGACTGCTGGTTCCTGCCTCACCCGTCTACCTTCTCCTCCTCTGGCTCATTTCATCTCTGTTGTTTGGAAGAATGGAATGTCTTTCTACTGGGAGGAGGGGAATGAGGACATAAAGTTCAAAATCCTCCCCTCGCCGCCCCACCCTCACCTCCCCCAGCCTCTCTTCCCCTCACCTCCCCCGGCTTCCCCTCCCCCAGCCTCCCCTCCCCAGCCTACCCGGTCGTCAGGTCCACATGGCCGGCCTCTTACCCCTCAGACCTGCCACCTTCCAATCACAGACTCAGGACTCTGTCCCCGTGTACTGGGCCTCTCTAACCTGCTTTATAATGCACTTCTTTATATTTTTATTTGTTTTATTGTGGGTTTTTTTGTTTGGTTTTAGAGAGAAAGAAGAAGGGAGAGGGAGAGAGAAACATCAACATTAATCTGCTGCCTCCTGCATGCTCACTACTGGGGATGGAGCCCGCATCCCGGGTATGTGTCCTGATGGGAATCGAACCAGCAACCTCTTGGTGCACAGGATGATGCTCACTCATGACGCTCACGCTACTGCCTGCCTCCCTGAGCTGAGCAGAGTGTGAGCACAGCCTCTCCACCTGGAGGGGTAGAACCGAGGAGGCTGCTTCCTGCAGAGTCGGGAGAGGGGGCTGAGCAGAGCCCCCCAGTTGGCACGCCTGCAGAAGGCCTGCCTGTCACTGAAAGAGGTGACATCCAGGTGAAGTCCGTGGAAGCCGTGCGCACTGTCAGGCTGTGCGTCTGGCCGTGGAGGAGTTTCAGGAGACGCGCTAGTCATTACACGTGTTCCCTCCTCTGACGGCTGCTCCGGGCTCCAGGCTGTACCTCCGACAGGCCTCACGGCGATCGTTAGGGAACATGCCGGAACACTGGCCCAGAAACCTGTTGTTTTCCAGAATTGTGCAAGCCAGGTGGCATTCCAAAGCCTCTGCTCTCCTGTTTTTCATCACTGGTTAAAAAAAAAAAAACAAAAAAAACACACTGCAGCTGCCCTCCCCAGCCTCCAGTGGAGGACAGCCTGCTGCCCCTCCCCCCCCCACCCCAACACCTGGCACCTGGAGACCAAGGTCGTGGCTGACAGCAGTGATGGGACACAGTTTCCCTTTCTACTAACTCTTCCTCCGTCACCGAGACCCCACCCCCCCACCACACACACACACACACACACATACACACACACACACACTCACACACATACATACACACACACACACACACACACACACTCACACACACACACACTCACACACACACACTCACACACACACTCACACACACACACACACACACACACACACACACACGTGCTGCAGCCTCAGGAAAGGGCCCCACTGCCTCCCTAGAATCCTCAGGCTGCGCTCACAGGTGCAATTGGGGGTCCCGGCCACGCCAGCACCTGCCCTGAAAGACCACCTTCTCAGGCAGAGGCCATCGTGTGCCTCTTTAGCCCAGTGCTTGGCTCAGAGCTGGTGTCCAGTGAACATCTTCAGGGTGAATGGTGGGTGGGTGGATGGATAGGTGGGTAGATGGGTGGGTGGATGGATGGGTGGGTAGATGGGTGGATGGGTGGGTGGATGGATGGGTGGGTGGGTAGATGGGTGGATGGCTGGGTGGATGGATGGGTGGGTAGATGGGTGGATGGGTGGGTGGATGGATGGGTGGGTGGATGGATGGGTGGGTTGGTAGAGGGGTGGATGGGTGGGTGGATGGGTGGGTGGATAGGTGGGTAGATGGGTGGATGGGTGGGTGGATGGATGGGTGGGTAGATGGGTGGATGGGTGGGTGGATAGGTGGGTAGATGGGTGGATGGGTGGGTGGATGGGTGGGTAGATGGGTGGATGGGTGGGTGGATAGGTGGGTAGATGGGTGGATGGGTGGGTGGATGGATGGGTGAGTAGATGGGTGGATGGGTGGGTGGATAGGTGGGTAGATGGGTGGGTGGGTGGATAGGTGGGTAGATGGGTGGATGGCTGGGTGGATGGATGGGTGGGTGGATGGGTGGATGGGTGGGTGGATAGGTGGGTAGATGGGTGGATGGGTGGGTTGGTGGATGGATGGGTAGGTGGATAGGTGGGTAGATGGGTGGATGGGTGGGTTGGTGGATGGATGGGTGGGTGGGTAGATGGGTGGATGGCTGGATGGATGGGTGGGTGGGTAGATGGGTGGATGGGTGGGTGGATGGATGGGTGGGTGGATGGGTGGATAGATGGGTGGATGGGTGGGTGGATGGATGGGTGGGTGGATGGGTGGGTAGATGGGTGGATGGGTGGGTTGGTGGATGGATGGGTGGGTGGGTAGATGGGTAGGTTGGTGGATGGGGGGTGGATGGACGAGCTGTTGGCCAGGGCAGGATCTGGACAGAGTCTGCCTCACTTGGGCCCATGTGTCCTGACCAAGGTGCCCAGGGCCAGTCACCAGGTTGCTACCCAGGAGGTCTGGCAGCGCCAGCCCAGGTGGGCACTGACGCTGACATCTGGTGGCGTCGGGAGGAGGGGCGCCCGGGAACAGGACTCAGGAAGGGGCCTCCGTTACCCAGCAGCCAGGGAGGACGTGAGGAGTGGAGGGATCGTTCAGGGCAGCGTGCCCGTTGTTTACATTCCCCCCGGAGGCCTGTTGCCAGGAGGACGAGGGCTGATGGCAGTGGCCTTCGCCCCATGTCAGGTGGGGCTCCAAGGAGAGAGGTGGAGACACTTCACAGGCCGGCAGCCGCCGCGGCCATTGGACACGCGCTGATGAGCCATTTCAACTTCTGACGGCCAGCTTTGATCTCTCTGGGCCAAAGTCACTTTTCACATGAACAGTGTGCTGTTCCTATTTGGCTCTGTTGGCTAATGAGTTTGCCGACCACTGGCCTAGACCATCTCCATGTCTCCAGTGGAGTCTCTCGCCTGGCCCCTAGCAAGTCGCCATGTGGCCATTTCTCCATCCTCCTGCCACGGCCTAAGTCCAACACCACCTCCACCGCCTCTGCTCTGAGCTCGCCACTTCTGCCGGCCTGGCTCAGGTCCTCCACTCCAGCTCTGAGCCAGGCCGGGGCCTGCCCCAGCCCCGTGGCCGCTGCTCCACCCTCGACTCGGACATGGGTTTGAGAACCGGCAGCCAAGAGGAGCTGCTGACAAAGAAATTTCCCCAAATTTCTTTCCTAGGAGGAGGTCAGCCAAGTCGATTGTTAACATATTGTGTAACCACAGCTGATAAGACAAGAAACGGCTTGAATTAAATTAGGAAAATGCGGGATAACCAGCAGAAGATGTCTCCCGTCCTCATTAGGTTCCGTCTGGCTGAGCACTCAGCCCAGCTTCAGGGCACGTTGGTGGGTAATAGAGGAATTACTTGTGTATCAGGCAACTTAGTGTCTGTGAGAGAACCCCAGATCAAAGAAAACAGCACAGATAAAAGCAATGAAATAATGACTTGCTACGAATAAATTTCATGAAAAAAACTAAAGGCCCGACGCAGGAAGATTGGTGCAAGAATAGGCCTTCCTTCTCCTGGCTGCAGCACCGGCTTCCCTCAGGCACCTGGGACCCGGGCCTCCGCTCTGCCCACTGCCTTCCACCTTCGCTCCGGCCCTGCCGTCCTCCTGAAGCTCCCTCACCCCCCACACCCCCTCACGGCAGGCATCCTGCCTGCCCGGCCACTCTGGGCCTGCGCACATGCCCTGCCCAGAGGCGCAGAGTGGCTGGGGCGGGGCAGACACCTGTACTGTCACCGTAGCAACAGCACAAGAATCCCAGCCCAGCGGCCAACATCTTTATCGCATCAATTTGCATATTCCCTCCTTATTGGCTGTGGGCGCCATCATGTTTGTCATGGAGTGACGGTCAATTTGCAGTCGGTGCCTAGTAATGCTCTCACTGCGGAATGTGCCCCTGAGGGCAGGGCTTCAGGGAGGGCGTGCTCCTTCAGAGGGACGGGAACCTCCCCCGGCCCTCCCCGAGGACAGACAGCGGCTGTCCCTCCCAGGCATCTCACTCTGCACCAGGCCTCACGGTGTTTCTTTCTCCAGTAAGAAAATGAGATCTCGTCCATCCCAAACGTTTTCTCCCCAATCCGCAGCAAGGCCAGCAAAGCGAGAGGACGAGTCGTCACAGGAATGCTCAGCAGACAGGACGGGAACCGCAGTCTGTGGGACCTGGGCCACGTTCGGCCAGGGAGTCCTCGGCTCTGCGGGGCTGCAGCCAGATGAGTGTCAGTGAAATGTGCTGTAGTAGCTGCTGCCAGTCACCTGGCTCCTTCCTTTATCGCTGCCTTTCACCCTCACTTATTATTAATACCGTTTACTGTTTATCATTTTTACTATGATAGCAGTCTGTTTATAATTTCTCATTGTTTCTCTTCACACACACACACACACACACACATCACCCAAAGCATTTCACAGCAGCACACGAAGGCACATGGAAGCCTCGTGCCTCTGCCATAGGCAGGGCGCCCGGAAATGCATGCCCACCGGACAGCGGGCCCATCACGTTGTGAGGATGGCGTGTGTTTTAACGAGCCGCCCTTCCCAGGATGCACAGCGTGCGAGCATGAGGGGGCCGCCCTGTGCGTACAGAACGGCTGGCACTCGCTCTGCCCTCACTGAGGCTCGTGGAGACACCCCAGGGTCAGATCAGGGAGGGTTTCTGCTTTGTGTTTTGCTACAGAGAGCAGATGCCCATCCCATGAGGTCTTGGCACTGGGATCCTGAATCCTTTCGAATGAACTTGTGTTTGGCTCCAGCCTGTTTGGCTCAGTGGATAGAGTGCTGGCTTGTGGACTCAAGGGTCCCGGGTTCAGTTCTGGTCAAGGATGCATGATGGATTGTGGGCTCGATCCCCAGTGTGGGGCGTGAAGGAAGCAACCAATCAATGATTCTGTCTCATCATTGATGTTTCTCTCACTCTCCCTTCCTCTCTGAAACACACACACACACACACACACACACACACACGCTATATAATAAAAGCCTTATATGCTAAGTGTCTGATCATCCGTTCAACCATTCGACAACTCGCTATGACAGCCCAGACACACCCTGGAGCCCTCCCCGAGGTCCCTCCCCAGCCCCGATCGTGTGCCGGTGGGGTCCCTCAGCCTGGTCTGTCCCCTCTCATAATCTGAGACCCCTCAGGGAATGTTGGCGAGCCAGTTTCAGCCTGATCCCCGAAGGCCAGGCCGAGGGACCCCACCGCTGCACGAATCCATGCACCAGCCGCTAGTATGTAGATAAAGAAATGTGTTGGGCCGAAGCCAGTTTGGCTCAGTGGATAGAGCGTCGGCCTGCGGACTGAAAGGTCCCAGGTTCAATTCCGGTCAAGGGCATGTACCTTGGTTGTGGGCACATCCCCAGTAGGGGGTGTGCAAGGGGCAGCTGATCCATGATTCTCTTTCATTGATGTTTCTAACTCTATCCCTCTCTCTTCCTCTCTGTAAAAAAATCAATAAAATATATATATTTTTTAAAAATTTAAAGAAAGAAATGTGGTGGATTCTGGCTTTGTGCTTCCTGTCCCTCTTTTTTTAATGTTTGTATTTATTTCAGAGTGAAAGGGAGAGGGCTTCTCCTCGTTGTGGCGTTTCCCTGCCACCCTCAGAGCTGGGTTTCCTCCAGTGCTGAGTCTGAGGTGGTTTTTGTGGGAATGGGTCCCTGACCACCTCTGGGGGGGTTTCCTGTGAATGTCCATGGCCACATGGCTGCTCACAGGACACGGGTAAGCGCACGCTGAGAAATCGCGGGCCCCACAGTCTCACTTCCTGCGGGCAGAGCTCTCTAACAGCCAGGCCAGAGCATGCTCCGCACATGAGAAACGGCGTGTGGGCCTCACAGGGGAGCGCGGAGCTCGCAGCCTGCCAAGAGCTCATGTCTCTGGAACTCCGACGCACCCCTCGCCGGAGAACGTTGCTGCTTCAGAGAAGTGATTTATTCGCAGAAGCGTTTCCAGATGTTCCCACGCACCTTCGCTGGGAAAAGCCACGTTTCTACCGCGAGGGCCCTTCCCCTGGAGCCACCCCTCGGGCCTCTCTCTCCGTCTCCCATGTGGAAACGGCCTGTCGGGCTGCCCCTGGCCTCCGCGCTCAGGAAACCCCCATCAGCCGCCGCATGGGGAGGGGGAGGAGCCGCGGGGGCCGGCCACATCTGCTCCTGTCCGCGGGCCAGGGGCTGCCAAGCTCTGGGCCGTGAGAACCGGCGCTGCAGCTGCCTCCCACCGTGAGAGCAGAGGCCGGGCTGCCGAGGGACCCCATCGAGGGGACCCCTGGCAGGCAGCGCTCTGTAAGGGCTTCTGGGGTCGCCGACTGCAGGCAGAGGGGAGCCCCGCACCGCCCCACACGGACGGGAAGGGCCTGGGATCCGTTCTCCAACAGGAGCTGGAACCCTGGCTCTCCTGCCTGGGGCGCGGCCGTGAGTGGTGTGCCCATGGCCCTGGTCTGCCTGAGCGGCGAAGGCCCCTTTCCACGCGGCATCTGAAAACTGACAGGATTTACACGCGTGCAAAGGCAGCCCGCCTCCCTGTGGATGAGGGTGGGCCGGCAGGGGGTGTGAGCTGCTGGCAGACTTCACACCATGGGCATGGGCTCCCGGGACAGACGTGCGGTGAGGAAGCCAAGACCCTGCCCGGTGAGCTCCCTGCAGGAGCCCCGGTGGCCGCAGACGCTGCACCTTAGCTCCCTGACATGCAAGCATGCTGCTTTGGGGGTCCATCCCCACAGCCACTGCCCGCGGCACGGCCCCTGCACAGTCAGGTTTCTGCAGACACCGACTCAGCCGGTGAGGGGACAAGGTCTCCGCAGACGGTGGGCCTGGGGCTCTGCTTAGGTGTTCCATGTAAACATGGCCTTGGGATTGGCCGGACCTGGACTCAAACCAGCTCTGCCTTTCATTGTGCAACCCCGGGCAGGCACCTGCACGCCAGCCCGTCAGCACGGACGCAGTGCAGAGAGGAGCTCTGCAGGCAGGGGTTTATTAATAACACTAGGGCCCGTGCACGGATTTGTGCACCTTGAAAGGAACTGTGGGCCGAGAGGCCACCGCGGGCACAGGGCCCCTCCCGCTGCAGCCCCGGTCCCCTGTCTGCCGGCCGCCGCTCCTGCCGCTGCTCCCAAGTGCTGACAAGTCCGGATCCCCTGGGGACTTGTTGATGTGCAGAACGCCCTCGGGTGCTGTGCACCCAGCCAGGAACCCTCGGCTCCCGCACCCAGGGCGGCTGCACGAAGGGGCACGGCCTTGCGGTCTGCGTTAGTGGCGCCTCCCGGCCGACGCTCTTCCCGGTCAGGATTCCACTGTCCCATGACCTTCTCCGGCCCCACAGGAGGCTGTTCATCGCTCACAAGCATCACGTTTCTGTTTTTGTTCAGCTGCTTTTCTCGTCTCCAGAATAACGTCAGGCTGCACAACCATGTCAGCGTATGTATACGAACTATATTGAAGTATTTATGGCAGAAACATGCACAAAACCATAAGTACATAGGCAGGAAGTTCCAGGGAACGCCACGTTTTTAACTCTATGTGACCTCATGTAGACTTTTCTCTGCTGTTTGGGGGAACAATATTGATGCAACCAGAAAAAAAAATACCTTTTGCCGCTCATTCTAACAGGAAGAAGCCTCCGATGTTGCTTTGTCAAGATACATTTTCTCAAGAAATATCGCTCTGTGCCCGGCCGGCGTGGATCCATGAGCCCGAAGATCGCAGCTCGATGCCCCGTCAGGGCACAGCCCGGGCTCAGACCCTAGCAGCTCGTCCCCTCCTTGAGCCTTGAGGCGGGCGGGGCGGGGCGCACAGTGGTGGCAGCATCTCCGTTTCCTAGAGGAGGGAGAGCAGGCAGAGGCAGGTAAGGTGCTGGCGAGCCCAGCTGGCGAGACAGGTGCAAGGACTGGGACCCCGAGGGCCGCCCCCCGCCCCCCCAAATCCGGAGCACTGCCGCTCTGCGGGGGAGCCCTCACGGGGCCCATGTCTGGACTGACACCTGCCTGGCCCTCTTTTAAAGTATCCAGAGCAGCCCTGGCAGCTTGCTCAGTGGTTAGAGCGCCAGCCCTGGACGGAAGGGTTGCAGGCTGGACTCGCAATTAGTGTAGTGACGGGTCAGTTCTCTCCGGGCACGGCCCTCGGTGGCAGGCTCCATCCCTGGGGGCCAAGTGTGGGAGGCAGCCAATCGATATGTCTCTCTCACATCCATGTTTCTCTCTGTCTCTCCCCCTCCCCCTGCCGCCCTTTCTCTCTATCTAAAAAATAAAAATAAAAATAATCAATACACGGAGCCCAGCGGTGTGACCGTGGTTGGGTGTCGGCCTGTGAACCAGAAGGCACGGGCCCGGGTTGCCGGCTGGACCCCCATGTGGGGCGCGCAGGAGGCAGCCCCTCGGGGACTCTCTGGCATCATTGATGCTTCTCTCCATTGCCCCCTCTTCCTTCCTCTCCGAAATGAATGAGAGCGTGTCTTTAAATAAATAAATGAAAACACTGGGAGCAGCGGTGGCAAACCATCACCCGGTGCTGCTTCCGTGGCTTCCAGCCTGGCCCGGGGCCTCTCCAGACGGGGCCGCCGCTGGGCCTGGTTGGGCGGAGGCAGGAGCTTCTGACGGCTCCCCTCACAGCCAGGAAAGTGCCCTATCGGCCGCCCCCTCCTGAGTCACTCCCGCTCTGTCCCAGCCGCGGGCGGCCGTCGCTGTCCAGCTCCGGGGCCTTGGCCCGGGTCATTGTCCCTCTGACTCAGGCGGCCCTGCTGCTCCCGCCGGGCCGGCCGGGCGCTGGGCCGACCCCAGAGCTGTCCTCCCGCTGGGGGACGGGCAGCTGCGAGGGCTCGGCCGGCTCCTGTCGCGCTCAGACCCCCGCTCTGACCTGGTCTGATGATCTTTTCTGCGCTTCGCAGCGGAGAAATGTTGGCTCCTGGTTTATTTGTGTTCACCCTCAGCCGAGCTCGCATCTGTCTGTCTGTCTGTTATTGACTTTAGAGAGAGAGGAAGCGAGAGAGAGAAACATCCATCGCTTGGGTCCCGTCTATGTCCTGACCGGGAATTGAACCCACATCCTTTTTAGTGTGCGGGACGACACCCCAACCACTGCGCCCCTCCCGCCCTCCCCCTGGGCGGGTTGGCTCTTCCTGGCACCACCCAGAATGGGAGCGGCCTCCGGGGGCACAGAGGCTAGACGCTCCTTCGGGCAAACTCACTGGGCCCTAAGCCGAGGGGAGGGGAGGGGAGGGAGTCGTTTCCGCCTGGAGGAAGCTCTGAGTGTCCCCATCGGGAGCAGCGGGGGCTCCGCCTCAGGCCAGGGGCTGGGACCCGGCTGGGTGGGTTATCTCTCTCCGGAGGCTGCCCTGCCCTGCGACCCCACTGACCCGACGGAGGCTGGGCCCTGAGGGCCGGGCGGGGTGGGAGAGAGGACTCGGCTGTGTGGCCGCAAAGCCACCCTCGGGCTCCGGGGACGGGCCAGGAGCGGATTGGAAGCCGTGGCTGTCTTCCTGAGCTGTCATAAAGAGTGACCCAGGAATAACGGTGGAAGGTCACCGGTTCCCACCGCGATCCCGGAAACACCGCCGGGAGGAGGCTGGCGGGGGCGGGAGCACCGGAGAGTCACAGGCCGCGTCCACGCTGCACGAATTTTGCTGCACGAACCCCAGCTGGGCCGGGGAGGACTCAGCTGGTGGGGAACACGGGCTGAGCCGCCCGAGGCGGGCCCGGCCAGGGTCCCAGATCCGGGACTGAGAGCCACCCGAGCAGCACCCACCCCCCTCCCCGCTCCCGCCCCAGGCAGCTGCCGGTCTGCAGGGGCCGATGCCACGGCTCGGCCTCCTCTCTCTCTCTGGCCGGCCTCACGCAACCTGCCCCTCAACACAGACACCAGCAGCAAGGTCCTCAGAGGAGCCTTCCTCCCTCCCTCCATCCCTCCCTCCATCCTTCCCTCCTCCCTCCTCCCTCTCTCCCTCCCTCCTCCCTCCCTGCCAGTCTGGCAGCAGGTCAGAGCCACCACTGGGCCCTGGGCTGGACCAGAGGAGGCGTGCGGGTGTGTGGGAGTGGGGTCACCTGGATGCAGCCTGCCCCCCTGCCTCTGTCCCCCCACCTGGCCCCTCTGGGCAGGCTCCCCTCCCTGCTCAGACCTGAGGGGGCGCCTGGCGCCTCAGGGCCTTTGACAGCGGCTCCCGGGTGCCAGGCCGGCCACGCCCAGGCGGCATGGGGGCGAGGAGACCGGAGAGCGAGGCCTGGTTAAAAAGGTAATTGGTCTGGAAGTTCCCCTTCATCCTGCGATAAACACGCCTAAACGTCAGCACGCGTGTCTGGGCCGGACCGCGTTCCCGGGCCCTCCGCACCCGCCAAGGCCCAGGCCGCCCGCCCGCCCAGCGCTGCCAGGAGCCGCTGTGGCTCTGCTCGCACACTGGCGCTCTTTCATCTGGTTTCTGTCCCGGCTCCTCACCCTCCGCCCTCCCCTCTCCCACGGCGCTGGTGCCCCATCACCCCGTCACCCGGTGACGGCTCCCACCCACCCCCACCCCGTCACCCTGTCACCCTGTCACCCTGTCACCCTGTGACTGCTCCCACCCACCCCCACCCCGCCCTGGCCAGGCCAGTCTTCCTCCGGCTCCAGAGCAGGGCCCGACCCCCGGGGGCAGGGGCGGGGGCGGGGGCAGGGAGCTGGACAAGGAGACAGGACGTGCAGCAGAGAGGGCACCGCGCTCGGGGGGTGGAAGGGAACACTTGCCCCAAAACAGATTTGCCCCAGGAAGCAGGAGACTGTTTAACACAGAGTGTCCCCCCAAAAGCATACGCACTTGGAACAATTAACTCCGATTGGTTAACGCTGAGCAGAGAGGGACGTCGGTTGAGCTGGGCCAGCTGCCGGGTGTGGGTGTGCCTTTGGGGGACCCTGTCTGTTTGCTATGACCTCGGGGAAAGGACGCCTGGGCCCAGGAGACCAGCAGTGGCCCCGGGCGCGGGGGGCGGGGGGGAGAGGGCCGGGTCTGAGGCCCCGCAGGGACTCCGCCCGCAGCGTGGATCAGAGACGTGGCTGCAGGTCCAGCCCCGCAGCGAAGGCCCGCCCAGGCCTCGGGCAGGGGGGGACATGCAGCCCGCGGGCCACAGAGGCCCAGAAAGCTCCGGCTGGCCCTGCGCCGGGTTAGGGGAGAGCCCACTGAATGTCTGAGCAGCGGGTTTGTAAGCGATGGTTTGTGTGGTCCCCGGATGATGTTATAAATGTCCAAACGGCCCAGGTGGGGAAAGGCTCCCCATCCCGCCTTATAGCACGCTCAGCCCAGCCGTGCACCAGGCCGTGGAAATCCCTGGAGCTGGCAGCCAGCGGGTTTATCTCAGCTGCCCGCACCCCTCCCGGGCAGGGCCTAGGTCCCACGGTGAGAACCTCGGGCCTGACCACCGGGCACGTGGACGCAAAAGACACAGGCTCTCCTGCACCTCCGAGCTCCTGGGCGCTGCTCCATCTCCCGGCTTCCCTGTCCCCGGCCAATGCCGCAGGCTGGGTACCGAGTCAGTAGCTGCGGGACAGCCCCCTCTGCTCCCTTCTGTTTTACGTTGAACGTGTTATTCAGGCGTGAATTCAGTCTCTCCTGTTCTCCTCGGCGCTGTTGCTCCCGTCTTGAACAGGAAAGCAACACAGATTCCTTCACGTCGGCGTTTCGCACAAACACGCACAGCCCCTGCCTCTGTCTGAGCACAGAGCCAACGGGCGCCGTCAGGACCTGTCCTCCCGCTGTGCTCCGCCCCGGCCTGTCGCTCCCTCCTCGCTCGCCCCGGCCCGGCAGCTGAGGGTAAGACGGCGGGTCCTCTGCTGGGAACCTTGACATGGATTTCGGGGTGTCATTCTTTACTTTTAATTTTCACTGATTCCAGGAGGAACGGGGAGGGAGGGAGAGAAACATCACGGATGAGAGAGAGTCATGGACCGGCTGCCTCCTGCACGCCCCCTATGGGGGATCAAGCTCAAAGCCCTGGTGAGTGTCCTGACCCAGATCAGACCGTGACCTCCTGGTTCAGAGGTCGATGCTCAGCCACGGGGCCCCGGCCGGACTGGGTCATTCTTTACAGAAAACCAGCGTGAGAGGCTCTGCTCTCGGCCGCCTGGTGTCACGTTCAGGGGGATTCCAGGGCCATGGGGTGAGGTTATTCACCAAGACCTCACCGGTGCCTCTTCGCGGACAAGAGTCGGACCTTCTCCTTGACTCTCGGGTCCTTGCTGCCCCATTCCCTGCCCTCACACACACACACACACACACACACACACACACCGCTCCGGCTTCCTTCAGCGAGCAGAGCAGACAGAGGCTCAGGCGCTCAGTCCTGAGAACGGCCCCAGATAAGCCTGCTGTCTGTGTCACACGGAGCGAGCCGGGCCAGGCCGGGGCGGGGCGGGCGGGGGCCTGACTCCAGCACAGGAGCTGTGCTCTTGTCCACCGACAGCTCCGGGCAGCGTGGCTTTCCGGCTTTCCGTAGAACGGGGCAGACGCCGGGTCCATGGCGAGCGTTTCAAGGGCAGCCAGGCTCTGCGTGCAGGAAGGGCCCGCCCGGGGCTGCAGGGACCTCCCGCCCGAGGGCTCGGGACGGACCAGCTCTGCACTCACAGCGGCCGGCGCAGAGCCTGCCACGGACCTGCCGCCAGCAGCAGCCGCGTGTCGTGGAGAGGTTGTTTTTCATTTTAGCTACAATAATAACTGTATTTTTTAAAACCAAGAGGCTGCTTTTCGATCCCTTTTCATCAATTGGCAATTGCAACAGAGAAAAGAGGTGACCATATCGCTCCTGTTAAGAAGGAAAATGTGCCCTGACCGGTTTGGCTCAGTGGATAGAGCGTCGG
Organism: Pipistrellus kuhlii; assembly: GCF_014108245.1. Lineage (NCBI taxonomy): Eukaryota > Metazoa > Chordata > Mammalia > Chiroptera > Vespertilionidae > Pipistrellus > Pipistrellus kuhlii. The sequence goes on from NW_023425525.1 coordinate 1,864,287, forward strand.
TCTGCGGACTGATGGGTCCCAGGTTCAATTCCTGTCAAGGGCACTACCTTGGTTGCCCGCACATCCCTGGTGGGAGGTGTGCAGGAGGCAGCTGATCCATGTTTCTCTCTCATTGATGTTTCTAGCTCTCTGTCCCTCTCCCTTCCTCTCTGTAAAAAAATCGATAAAATATATATTTACAAAAAGGAAAATGAATTTACCAAGACATAACCGTGCAGAAGACCGCCGCTTGCGTGTTGTTATGAGTGATATTGTGCGCCATTCCTGATGCTTCGTGGCCCCTCCTCCTCAGATGCAGCCCCTGACATCCCCAGGTTTTCCCGGTTGCAGGAGTGCCTGCTGCACACGGTGTCAAACAGCGCGGTGGACAGGCGCGTCACCCTGTGATTCAGCTGGGCTCAGGGTGTGTGTGTGTGTGTGTGTGTGTGTGTGAATGGTCCTTGAGGTTAGTATGACCTCGTTTTGTGTTTACAATGCCCTGCTTGCAGAGTGCTTTCTTATCAGAACCAGACAGCGCCCTCGGCCAGTGTGACTGAGACCCAGCTCACCCCGCCCTCCCGGCGCCCCTGCCCCCTGGCTCGCCTCCGCCGACGGGCGCTCACAGCGGAACCGGGAACGGACCAAACGACGGCAGCCGGTTCCGGAATGTGCTTCTGGGTTGGACTTTCGAAGAGGGCTCAGTCCTTCCCGGAAACACGCGCGTGCACGTGGCTTTAGTGTGACCAGCAGCACGTGAGACAGGGAGAGGCCCGCGGCGGCCCGCCCAGGGTGATGCTGGCCGGTCCTTCCCTCTTACTCCAGCATCACACGCCCCCCTCCGCCCTGACTGCCCCCGAAGAGCCGGCACAGCAGCCGGGGTGCGGGCTGCGGCCGGGACACGCACAGCACAGCCCGCTCCCGCGGAAGCACACTCGCCGCGGGCGCCTTCACGCCCGTCACCGCACACAAAGCCCGGAGCCGGCTGCGCTTGCCGCTCGCTCCCCTTTGTGCTCGGCGGCTCAGAGAGGCCCTGGCAGCATCCTGATGGCTCTTTCAGAGCGAGCTGCCACCACCCCGGCCGCTGGCACAGGCCCCCGTGCCAGTCACCGGGCGGGACAGGCCCCCGTGCCAGTCACCGGGCGGGACACGGGCCGGGAGGGCGGGCCGGGCTGCACTGGCCAGGCATGAGCTCTGGGTTTCTAGGGGCCCGCAGGTGTGTGTCACCGGCTGGAAGGCGACCTTCTGGGTCAGAGGTCAGCTCCCGTGGGACCTGCGCGGCGGCTGGGAAAGGGCCCACGGTGAGCGCGAGGCTCTCAGGCAGGCTCCGGCCACGGCTCCGGTGGTTTCAGTGGCTGAGTTTGTCCAAATCACCGACTCGTGGATGTTACATAAGCAAAGGCGTCTTTTAAGCGAAAGGCATGAGCCAGCAGACCACGACATACAGTCCATCGCCAATGGGGAGCATTGGAAAGATAGCAGCTTCCTCCTTGTAAAAACATCCCTGTTGACAATGGGAGGGTTCAAAGCGCTCAGGCCCCGTGATGACAGAGACGAGGGTCCTGGGAGAGACACCGGCGCCCTCAGAGCCCCGCAGAGACCCCGGGCAATGTCACCCACAGCACGGTGTTCCTTCTCACACACACGGACACAGTGACTCTGCTCCCGAGGACCCTCTCCTTCTGAGGAAATAAGCTGGCAAGGGAACGAGCATGTAAGCCAGATCTGTCCCGCCCAGGGTTCTTGTTCCTGAAGGAAACACTGGAAGTTCTTTACAGTCAGAGACAGCTCAGCCACAGTCTGGGGACGTGACTCCCACAACGCCGCACACCGAGCTGCCGCCCGCTTTCCAGTCATCCTGTTCTCAAGGCCGAGGGTCCAGGGTGTGCGATCCGGACTCAGTCCCTCTGAAACACGCATCGGGGAAACTCTCAAAACACGTTTCAGATGTAATATCGGCTTTCCGGGAGGGGCGCGGACGGCAGTTCGTCCCTGCGTTTTTATGGTTTTAACTCTTTCCCAGACTTTCTGCTGAGCACGCCTGATTGTTTTCATTCACTGTCTTCACGCTCCGTGGCAGGCAGCGTTTCACACACTCACAACTGTGGCTCCAGCTCAGGGAGAAGAGTAACTTTGCCCAGTTTTGCTATAAAGCTGGGAGCTGGGAGCTGGGCTGGGAGCCCAGCCTGCACTCAGCCTCCCTCCCCTCCCCTGTCCATCCCCCCACACACACCCCGGCTCTGGCTCCCAGCACAGCGGGCTGCAAATCCTGGGACCGGTAATTATTTGTTGGTTTACTATAACTTGTTTAGCCCCTGAGGATGACTGATTTGCATTTCCTTCTTTCTATGGATCCCTGACACGCTGCCCCCCTCCCCCGGGGTGTTTGGGCACCGACTTGTGAGTGTCACTTTCCTGTCCTTTCAGGGGCTCCCGCCCGCGGGGTTCCCTGGCAGCCGCCGCCGTCACTATGGCGGCCCCCTCGGTGCATCATTAGCAGCTGCGCCACCGTCCCCGTCCGGCTCAATGAGAGAGCACAACGGGCGCGGACTTGGCCTTGAGCGCGGGCCAGGAGGGACCTGCTTCCCTCCCAGCCGCGCCGTGCACAGGCCCCGCCGTCCCTCACCCAGCGACCCGGGAGCCGGCGGCCAGCCAAGCCGTGAGTGCCTTGAACTCGGCCCTGGACTCGCCTCCTTACTCCATGGAGAGAGCAGCAAGCAGGACGAGACTAAACACGTGCGGCACCACCGCGGGCACTGCGCCCTGGGCGCCCGCAGCAGCAGGTGCAGGCTGTGCTCTCCCGGGGCGCAGGCAGGGGTCCCCCCCCCCCCATCCGCTGTGAGCACAGCCCGAGACTTCCTACACCTCGTCTGACCCCTGCAACGTGGAGTCAGCTCCGCATGGAGAAGTCTTTACGTCATGTCGGTCTGGCCGGGTAGCTCTGGGTTAGAGCGCCTGCCCCATACACCAAGGTTGCGAGGTTCAGTGCCCTGTCAGGGTGCATGCAAGAGCCAACCGGTGAGTGCATAAGTCAGTAGAACAACAAGTCAATGTTTCTCTCTCCCTCTCTCCCCTCCTCTCTCCCTAAAACTCGTTAATCACATCCTCAGGTGACAACAAAAACAGGAGTCACGCACGTGAATGTGGAAAGAGGTAGGAGAGGCCTGAAGGCAGAGAGCCAGTGTAGAGGGAAAGCGGAGAACTGAGCATCAGACGGCTTTGGAAAGCCCCGTGTTTTAGACCTTCCAACCTGCTCTGTGTCATAGCTCGCATAGAAACTTAAGGATGTAATGTGGCACCCGAGGGTGGGAGGCGGCCGGCAGGTCCATAGATATGGGTCAGGCCTGCCGAGACCGGTTTGGCTCAATGGATAGAGCGTCGGCTTGGGGACTGAAGGGTCCCAGGTTCGATTCCGGTCAAGGGCATGTACCTTGGTTGCGGGCATATCCCCAGTAGGGGGTGTGCAAGAGGCAGCTGATCGATGACTCTCATTGATGTTTCTAACTCTCTCTCTCCCTTCTCTGTACAAAATCAATAAAATATATTTTAAAAAAAAAATATGGGTCAGGCCTCAGGGTGACTCTGAGAGGCTGGAGAGCCTGCGTGTCCTGCCCGTTACCTGGCACAGGTATCAATAGGTGCAGTGCCAAAAACGGTAGGAACAGATGATGTTTGGAGCCAATCGTTGGAGAAACAAATAGGTATTTCCTTGTACACACAAATACATATTTTTTCTTTTTTCCATCTGTGTATTATACTGTGTGTTCACCACTCCAAGTTAAGTACTCTTCCATCACCATGTACCCCCCTTTACCCTCTCACTCCTCCCTCCCCGAGCCCCTTTTCTCGCTGGCAATCTCCATGATGTCATCTGTGTCTGAGTTTGGTGGGTTTGGTTTTTGCTTAATCCTTTTCCCCTCAAGCCCCTCCCCTCTTACAGGTGTCATTTTGTTCTGTGTCTATGAGTCTGTCTCTATTTGGCTTGTTAGTTTATGTGCTCGTTAGATCCCGCCTATAAGTGCGATCACGTGGTACTAGTCTCTCTCTGAGCGGCTCATTTCACTTGCCTAATGCTCTCCAGGCCCCTCCGTGCCGCCGCAAAGGGTTAGATTTCCTTCTCTTAACAGCTGAGAACTGCCTCATGGTGTAATGTCCCACAGCTTTTTCACCCATCGGCTCCTCCGGCACCTGGGCTGCTTCCAGATCTCAGCTGTTGGAAATAACTCCGCAGGGAACACACTGGTGCGTGTGTTTTTACGGATTCGTGTTTTGGGTTTCTTCAGACATGTTTCCAGAGCAGAATCGCAGGCCCATAAGGCAGTTCCATTTTTAATCGTTTGCGGAAACTCCATACTGCGTTCCCACCAGCAACACACGAGGGTCCCTTCCCGCCACACCCTCACCAGCGCCTGTTTGTTGACTTCTTGATGGCCCTCTGGCAGGTGTGGGTGCCGCCGCCCTGTGGTTTTAGTGAGCGCCTCTCTGAGGCTGAGTGACTTGAAGCAGCTTTTCATCTGTCTGTGTGCTCCTTTGAGAAGTGTCTATTCAGGCCCTTTATCCAGTTTTGAATTGGACTGTGTGGGTTTGAGGGTGTTGAGTTTTATAAGCTCCTACTAAATGTTGGCTACTAACCCCTTATCAATTGGCAAATATGTCCTCCCCAATGTAACGTCTCTAAGCAAAGCTAAGCACGGGGTTTGGGGGGGAAGAAAACAGGTGTGGGGAGGTGTGGTGTTGGAGGGACACTGTCGTTTCTGATCTTCCTTCCATTTGAATTTCGACGGGCGGGGGAAATATTGTTCACCCACACAGATAAATGCAAAATGCCCGCTCTGTCCGGCTGTGGGTAAAAACGAGTAGAGATGCATTCTCTGTTTAATCATGTGACAGTCAGGACTTTTGTACTATTTTGTGTCCTCGGACGATATTATCCAGCCTAAGTGCTGCTTTCAGCCATTTAAATCAGTCATATTTTAAATGGTGGGCTGCGCCGGGACCGGTTTGGCTCAGAGGATAGAGCGTTGGCCTGTGGATTGAAAGGTCCCAGGTTCGATTCCGGTCAAGGGCATGTACCTTGGTTGGGGCACATCCCCCGTGGGGGGTGTGCAAGAGGCAGCTGGTGGGTGTTTCTCTCTCATCGATGTTTCTAACTCTCTGTCCCTCTCAATTCCTCTCTGTGTAAAATCAATAAAATATATTTTAAACGGTGGGCTGGACCGTCTAGTGTTTATGATACAACGCTCATAAGTATCCATATGTTAGTCACAGCGATCGGGAATAGCGCCCTCCGCGGCTCCGAAGCCAGGACCGCCGTGTGGAAAAGTCTCAGCATCTGGAGAAGAGAGTTGACCTCAACAGTTGTTGTTGTTTTTTCAAACTTATTGGCAACATGTCACGGCCCAGCCAACACCAGCGAGCCCACCTGCTTCCCGGGAAGCAGGCCAGAGGGAGGGCGGGGCGGACGGGTGAGTGTCAGGACGGACAGCCCGTGTCCGGGGCGGAGGGAGACGTGTCAGGGCCTGGACGCGGGTCTCCGAGGAAGTTGCAACATCATCCCCCGACTGAGGTCATCTTGTCCTCGGATCTCAAGGTCATTCTTCCTGCTGAGCCGAAGGCCGGCTCCCCCAGGGAATAGTTGAGCAAACATCGTAGACGCGGAAGAGGGCCTCATTCAGTCTCTTCGCTCTGCAGCTGCAAAACAAAACAAAACAAAACAAAAAAACAGGCTCATGGAGGTTGAATAAATGGCCTGGGTTAGTTGCCAGCTAGCCTGGGGTTCCGGTCCCGGCAGTAAACCCTGCAGTGATGAACTCCTTGTTGGACAGAACCAAGCCCCCATGAGTCCAGTAACCGGAGGTAGAGTGGACTCAGGAGAGCCTCCAGCCACCGGTGAACGGTGGCCCCTGAGGACGAGGTTCCGCAGGCCCAGCGGTTTGAGAACTGGCTGGATGGCCGGGAGGTCAGCAGGCGTTGGTGTGCGGGTGCGTGAGTTGGTTTCACCGGGGAGCCCTTACATTTCTGTATTTCAGACCTGGTTCTGAATCCCAACTCGTGTGGAACACACGTGCTGATGGCCGATGGTGGCTTGTCCACGTCCTCACCTCACGCTGATGGCAGATGGTGTCAGGTTCAAGGCCATCTCTTCCAGACTGCGGGTCTCATAGACCTTCATCATGCAAGCACATGCGTGTGCTCACACGTGCACATACATGTGTATATAACAAATCTACGAGCACAGTGCCTGGCATGCATTTAAAGCTCAAAATAAGTTTCTCCTTGTTTCCAGCGTTGTCCTGGGTGGAAGTCCTGTTCCTGCAGAAGGAGAAACCCGCGAGGGCTGGAGACAGGAGGAGGCGCGGGGGCAGGCGCAGCTCAGGGAACCGGGGACAGAGAAGGCCGCCAGCCGCACAGCAGCTGGGACTGCAGACGGGAGCACAGGAGCCCGGTCCAGGAGGGCGAGCGGAAGGCCCCAGGCAGGGCTGTGGGGCAGACCTGGCCAGGTGCCCCTCAGGGCCCTGCTGGTGCCGGGGAAGGTGCCCGTGACCACCATGAGGACAGAGGTCACGGTGCCCACGTCATCACCACCTTCCGCCCACACTGAGTGGAGGCGCAGCCAGAAAGGCATGGGAGGGGCAAGAGGCCTCTGCTCATTACAACTTGATCTTGAGACCTCATGGCCCCTCCGGCCGCCAGCTCGCCGGGCAGCCTCAGCACGTGAAGGTCACGGTGGGGAAGGGGCCACCTGGCCGGGAGCCCCACATCCGCCTCCTCGCCCAGGAGCCCGTTCCCAGCCCTCACTCAGCAGCCCCAGCAGCGAGCACGTCTCTGGACTTCGCTCTGGAGAGGCGAGGGGTCAGGGTGAGGGGGACTGGGACTCACTCATTCCGGGTGACGGGCTGCGGTCTCTGCGCTCACGGACAGAGCGGGCCAGGGACACGGGCGCGGCACGCGTGCAGGGGGCACCGCGGGGCTCCTGCTGGGGCCACGACAATGAGTCCCACGTGTGGCCACGGGGACACGTCTCCCCCGGGACGCGGGTTCGGGAAGACGGAGGATGAGCTCGCTCGGTTGCACAACCGGAGGAAGGCGTGCTCTCTGCACAGAGGGGAGCTTTCTAGAACACCCATCTTATCACGTCTGGCACGCTCCCCCTCGCTGACGTGCCGTGAATCAGGCCCTCCCCGCGCCCCCGCAGCTGGAGGCCCTGCTGGTCTGTCAGAAGGTCTTGGCCTCCATCTACTCGGAGAGAACAGATTTCGATCAAATGAAAGCAGCCCTCTCCGCGGCTGCAATGAGCCAACAGCCACACGGCCCGCAGACGGGGAGGAAACAGAGGCTGGCCGCCCCTGTTCACAGCGGGCATCGCCGGGCCCCGTTAGCGACAAAAGGAAACGAAGGCCCCGCTTACATTCTGACCCGTCCCCCGTCTCACAGACCGGCTTGCCTTCCCCTCACACAGCTTCGCTGGAAAGCGAGAGACGCAGGGCGTGTCCGGTGAGTCCCTGATTCTGACACACGGTGACCCCTCCCCCGCCGGGCCAAAGGCCTGCGCTCAGCTTATCTCACACACTCTCCCGTTCAGATGAATTGCTTCCTGTCTCGTCATTTCAGCGCCTTTCACCCACTTCCCTTCAGCTGGTTTGATTTTTTTTTTTTTCTCGTTTCTGAGGACACAGACTTAAGTGGTTTATATCCATCCCTTTAGACATAACCAGAGCCGGCCGGCGCGGCTCAGTGGCGAGCATCGGCCTAGGAACCAGGAGGTCACAACAGATCCCCGTTCAGGGCGCAGGCCGGGGTGGCGGGCTCCATCCCCACTGCGGGGCGTGCGGGAGGCAGCCGACCCATGGTTCTCTCCCATCTTGGCTGTTTCTCTCTCTCCCTTCCTCCCTGACATCCATAAAGACACATTTAAAATGAAAAAACAATCAGGGTACTGGAAACATGGCTTTTACATTCAATGTCCAATAGTTGGTATTTGTAAGCGCCTGGAGGTTTAATTCGGTCTCCCACGTCGGCCACTTCGGGGGGCTCTGCCTCGACTCCGGCAGGGAGCTCAGGTCCGGGACAGGGTTGTGACCGTCAGGACCAGGCCGGGCTCGCCACGCGGTCCACTGCCGCTTCCTCTGAGCCCCCAGTTCTGAGCAAGCACCCTCCTCCCGGGCTCCCCAAAACCCCCTTCCGGGCCGAGACCGAGCAGACAGACCCTGGACGGCGGGGCGCCCCGAGCTGTCAGACGCGGCGGACGGCTTCATCAGGCAGCAGTTGGAGCGGGAACCGGCAGCGCGGGGACCGGCCAGCACACCTGCCCGGCCTGGCGGAGCCGGCGTGGGGCGGCCAGCGGCACCGGCGGCTCCATCTGGTCTTGGCAGGACGCGCTGGTCTGAGCTGCGGGGATCTGGGGAGGAGCCACAGAAAATGGAGAGTGCGGTGTCCTGTGAACCCGTGGTGACAATCCGCCCTCCTGGCGCTGAGCCTGCAGGGCCTCGCCTTGGGGGTGAGCTGGGGTCCCTGGCCGGCCGCTCCTGCCCCAGCCCTCGGGGGGAGCCGCCCAGGCCAGTGGTGGTTGTTGCCAAGTGTGGCCAGAAGGCCGACGACGCCCTTGGACGCCGGACAGCCCCGCACCCCGCATGCCTTCCAGACGGAGACGGGAACTGCCGCGGGGCCGCGGGAGCCTGTCCACAGGCACAGGGAGGACAGCGCTCCAGCGGCCTCGTTCTGGGCACGAGGCGCTTCGTGGGAACGTCAGAATCACGCCTCCGCCGAAACCGGTGTGGCTCAGTGGATAGAGCGTCGGCCTGCGGACTGAAGGGTCCCAGGTTCCATCCGGGTCAAGGGCATGGACCTTGGTTGCGGGCACATCCCCAGTGGGGGTGTGCAGGAGGCAGCTGGTAGATGTTTCTCTCTCATCAATGTTTCTAGCTCTCTATCCCTCTCCCTTCCTTTCTGTAAAAAATCAATAAAATATATTTTTTTAAAAAAAAGGACAAAAACACACATCCATGGAATGAGGAGGGAGGGCGTGCTGGTGAGAACTAGGGGGCAGATGGCGGGACAGGACAGACCGCAGAGAGACGAATGAGAGACACGCACCCCATTAGACTCCTCCGTTGCGGGAGGAGTCGCTGACCTGCGCACGGCTCCCTGCCCGGTCCTGAGAGGCGAGGCCGGGGTGTCGCTCGGTCCTCAGAGGCTGTGGGAAGAGCCCGGCGTGGAGGGAGGCAGAGACGGCGGAGAGAGGCCGGGGCCGGAGGTGGTAGAGACGGCAGCGCCGATCCGATCCTGGGAAGCTGGGGTGGCGACCACAGGCGGGATGGCGGTGAGAAGGAGCTGTCGCGGGGCCCGTGCCATGGCTGGGCCGGCAGAAGGGCCACTGATTAGAACCCAAAGAGGTGGGATTGAAGCGCGAACGTATTGGAGCCGATCAAACCCGTGCTGAGGGTGCACGGGCTGCGAGGGGCAGAGAAGCCCGGGTCCCCCGGAAGGGGGAGGATCTCCGTGGCGGGGTCTGTGTGTGAATAACACCACGTGTTGCCCGTGGGGCGGAGGGTCGGGGGCCTGCTCGCTCCGGGCGTGAGGTGCACGCATCGTGTTTGCGGGGCAGGCACCGGCTGTGAGGGCGACAGGAAGGCACGGGGCCCCAGCCACACTGCTCCCCCCGTCACACCCGGTGCCAGGTGGACGGGGAAACGTTCCCCATGGGGAGCTGACGGACGCCTCAGCTCTCTTCCCCAGGAAGCAGTTCTGGTTAGAACGGAGGGGAGTGGGGTGCTGGGCGTGGAGGAGCGCCGGGGGAAGAAAACAACGCCCAGAGCGAGGTGGGAGCAGTCACTCCTGGCTTCAGGGACACCAGCCTGGGCCGCGCCCTGTGCACACCTGGGCTGAGCCTCTTCGTGGGGACGAGGGGGCCGGGGCCGGGTAAGTCCAGGCGGAGACACTCCCTGTGCCCCCTCCACCTTCCTGCTCTAAAAGCTCAGGTGAAGCAGGGAGGTACGGACCAGACTGACATAACCCGGTGAGGGCGCGTGGGGGGTGGGGGAGTGAGAAGAGAGAAACCAAAGAACTTATATACCTACTAGAGGCCTGGTGTACGAAATTTGTGTATGGGGGTGAGGGGGTCTCTTCAGCCCAGCCTGCACCCTCTCAAATCTGGGACCCCTCGGAGGATGTCCTGGGGATTGGGCTTAAACCGGCAGTCAGACATCCCTCTCACAATCCCGGATCACTGGCTCTAACTGCTCACCTGCCTGCCTGCCTGATCAGCCCTAACCCTCTGCCGGCCTGGTGGTCCCTTACTAGCCCCCCTGCCGGCCTGGTTGCCCCCTGTAGCCTGCTGCTCAGTCATTTGGTGGCCCCTCACTGACCCCCTGTTGGCCTGGTTGCCCACACAGCCTGTTTGCAGTGGTTGCTCAGGCTTTTGTATGTATAGCTATGCACAGCCCATGGGCACGGGCATAGGGTGGTGAATATCTGGGGGGTGAAGGGGGAAATGTCTGTAATACTATCAACAATAAAATTATGTTTGGTTTTGTTTTAATTTATGAAAAAACAAAGCTCAGGTGTGAGCCAAATCCCCTCAAAGGAAACCCAGTTCCCCTCCTCCATCGCCCACAGAGGACGGAACGTACACATATGTCCTCCCAGCCCCGGATCGGCCTGCAGGCTGCGGGCTGGGAGGCAGAGGGAGGATTGTGCTATTTGGTTGTCTGTATCCAGGGAGCTAATCCTTCCTTTGAACAACTCAGGACGACCTGACAGGACGATTAAAACACGCCCTGCGGCCGAAGAGAAGCCCTTTCTGTGCTCCTGCTTGAAGACACAGGACCTACCGTTTGTTTTTGTTTCATCTCCGTGTGTGCATGTGTGCGTGTGTGTGCGGTGTGTGTACGTGTGTGTGAGTGTGTGTGTGCGTTTTCACAGATAAGCGAAGCAACAACGCTTGTTAAACTCTCCCTCTTGCTCAGTCACATCGCCCGGGGGCAGGAGCGAGGGCACGGAGAGTGTGGCCGGGCCGCCACGGGTTGCACAGGAGTCTGCCGCCCGCCCGGTGGCTGCAGGCGCCTCGGGGACTCCCGGTGCCGCAGCCGCCACGCCTGGCCTCTGCGATGCGCCCGGTCTGGCCCGGGAGGGGTGGGCTGTGGGACACAGCTCCTCGTTCGCTGGCGTTGGCCACACCTTTCCGTTATCCGTGTTCGGACTCTGTGCCGTGACCGCAGGCTCCGGACACGGAGGCCTCGGAGCGCAGGAACGAGGCGGCCTCCGGCGGGCAGCGCTCGGGGGGCCGGGGACCGTGGCCTCAGAGATCTGTGATGTGATGTGTGTTTTATCTCCATGTGTGATCGAGTGGGTGAGGCCGTGCACACGGGAGAGGAGGAAGAGGCGAAAACTCTCCTTAAAGCAGCGAGGACGAGGGCAGAAACGTGCAGGACTGACCTGTGGGAACCCGGGGATGAACCAGGATCCCCTCCCGGCACACTGCGGGCCATGGGGAGGATGGCGGCGGACGGCACTACCTGCTCTGTTCCCGTCCCACCCGGCTCCGCACGCAGGAGGCTGGGGACCGACAGCACAGTCCAGGGGTGCGTGCCTGGCAGCCGGCCAAGGGGGAGCCCGTTTCCAGGGACCCGTTCTCTGACCCGCCCACGGGGCCTGGGGGACCTGCTTGCCTGACTGAGGTCCCCCGGGGCAGAGGGCCTCCTCCAGGGTGCTCGTCAGCACAGTCCCACAGACCCGAACCCGAGGCTGCCGGGTGCGGAAGCAGGTGTGCAAGCGCAGGTCACCAAAGGGCTTAAAGGGCGGTCTGGGGAGGGGTGCCCAAGGGAGCCGAGTGCAGCTCCAGGGAGCCCCAGGGGCGACAGGCGGCCGTGCACTCGCCTGGAAAAGCTGAGCACGCACCTCCTGCCAATGTCAGGCTCTGCCCAGTGGGAAGCAAGGGACAAGGCCGGTGTAAGGTCCCTGGCAGAGCAGGGAAGCTGTGCTCCAACGCGCATGCAAAGCACATACATGCACACATGCACATACATGCATGGACAGATGTGAAAACGCACATGTATATTCGTAGGCAGGTAGGCATGGAGACATGCACACACATGTGCACACATACATGCACGCACAGCTCCTTGGAAAACACGGGGAGGTGCATACTTTCCAAGCAGAACGCAGAGTCCACACATACACCTCGGCTTGGGTTGGCACGTGGCTGGCACATCACACGTGAAATATGTTCCCCGGGTCCTCAGCCAGACCGCCAGGCAGCCCTTACAAGTAGCAGGCACCTGGCTGCTGCGGTGTTTGCTGTGGGCACAGGACATGTTTGCTCCCTGAGGCCTGAGGGCGGCCCCCCAAGGCCGGCCCTGCGAGAGGTGGTGCCGGGATCCCCGATGGGCACCGGAGGGCCTGGGCCACGGCGGCCCCGGCAGCAGGGCAGTCTCGCCCGGCCTCCTGGAGGCAGAAGCCAAGGCCAGCCCACCGCAGGCCCGCTGCGGCTCCTCCCCGGCCAGCCGCTTGGCCCGCCGTCAGCCCGGCAGCTGGCGTCCGGCGCGGCTGCGTGGGTCAGGCCGGCCCTTCATCTGTACCCGCCGCACACAGGCGCCTGAATGAGCCCGGAGCCCGAGCCGCCCATTCTTCCTTCTGGGCAGGATCCGCCTTTGTTCCTCGCAGACAATGGCGGAGCCCCCTCCCCGGGGAGCTTGGCAGCCCGCACAAGGCGGGCATGTGCCTCTGTGGTCTCCCTTTCCCACCGCACCCGCCTGCTCCTGCCGGGGAGCCATCCACAACCGCCCGAGCTCCGGGGCGGGCCTCACCCCCACCCCTACTCCCCACCCCCACCGGCTCCGCCGCTGAGGCGCGTGGCCCCGGGGCCGTGGGCTCGGGAACTGGCAAGGGCGCCCGGAGAGCAGGTGGCCCAGCAAGCGCCCGGATCCCGAGGCCCGCAGCCCACGCCCGGAGGGCACCCGTGGGCGAGCTGCCGGGGGCTCCTGTGGCTGGGGAACAGGACAGCGACGTGACGCTGTGAGGTCAGGGAGGACGGGTGCCGGCCGCAGGTCAGCGAAGGAGAACGGGTCAGCGCTGAGCAAATGTGTGTTGTGCGCCTACTACGCGCCAGGCCAGGATCGAGCGTGTCGTCCTTGGCGCCGTGTTTCTCTCCCCACGTGATGTGGATCCCGTCCGCTCTGCCTTCACTGGGCGCTCAGAGCTCACCTGTGTCCTGAGCCACCGGATCCCCCTCCTGGGCAATCGGAGGTTTCCCCGGCCCATGGCTCACACTGCTTGTGCCTCTGCTTGTCCGCCCAGCAGCCCAGATGGTGCTTTTAACGCTGGAGTCAGCGATGAGAGGCCCCAAACACGGCCACGGCCCACGGCTCCCAGCGGGCGAGGATAAAAGCTGAGTCTCAGCGACGGCCACAGCCTCTCAGGATTGTGGTCACGTTCCCTCCCAGTCCGTGTCCTGTTGCTCTCAGCACCCTGCCCTCCAGCACCCCTTTCCCCGGCCTCCGGCATGTCCACGGGGAGCCGCGCAGGGCCCGCCAGGGGGTCCCACTGGCACCGTCCTCCCTCGGACACTCACAGCTCCGCACGTGGGCAGTCCCTCCTCCAGGAGGCCTGCTCAGTGGCTGCAGAAACCCCGTCCCTGCCCATCTTGTGTGATCCGTATCCCCACCGACGCCCCGGCCTGGATTATTCTGAACTAAATATCAGAGATTAACTCTTTCATCCGTAAACGTTTCAAAAGTTAAGGTTTGGGGGTTTAAAAAAAATAAGCACAATACCTTTATCACATCTAACCATGAACAACTTCTTAATGTTACCCAATATCCAGTTAGTGTACATGTTTCCCACAATGAGCCTTGAACAATACACTTTTTAAATATTTGCTCCAATCAAAATTCAAACAAGAATCTCTCTTAAGGTTTGTTCTAAATCTATTTCCTCTCTGCCTCTCTCCCCTTCCCTCCCTCTCCTTGTCTCTCTTTCTCTTCCTCCTTTCCTTCCTTCCTTTCTTCCACTCATCCTTCCTTCCTCCTCCTTCCTCACTTTACCTGTTGAAGACAGTGAGTGGCTACTCCTGTAGAACTGAGCATGCTTTAGATGCCGTTCGCTGTCCACTGACCTCTGTATTTCCTAGAAACTCATAATTAAATCTAGATTTTTTTTTTATCCAATTCAAGTTCAAATATTTTCAAGTATGTTTTTATTTGATTCTTTAGAGAGAAAGGAAGGGAGAGGGAGAGACGTAGAATCATCAATGATGAGAGAGGATCATTGATTGGCTGCCTCCTGTACTGGGGATCGAGCCCTCAACCAGGCATGAGCCCTTGGCCAGGAATCAAACCACGGACCTTTTGTTGCATGGGTTGATGCTCAACCACTGAGCCACACCAGTTGGGCTCAAGGTCAAGTTTTTGCCAAGAAAACACATGGGTGATGTGAGGCAGCTCCATCGCCAGGCCACATGTCAGCTCGCCTTCCTCTGGGGCCCTTGGCCGACGGGAACAGGACAGCTCGGGCGAGGCCTGGGCCGTTAGTCATGGGGCGGAGAGACGCTGATACTCAGCTCTACGTGTCCTCGCTCAGGCTCCGTGCCCCGAAGAGATAATGAGAAGCAGGTGTCCAGGTTCGGGTGAGGGCGTGGGGGGCGTGGGGGGCAGGGGAATGCAGACAGCCCCGGGAATACCAGCGCCCCGGGAGAAATAAGTGAGGAGCCGGAAAGGAACGTGACAAGAGAAAGTCCTCAGGGGGAGAGAGTGCAACAAGGAAGCCAGCACGCGAGAAACTTCTCACCGGGGAAGCGTGCGCCCTGCCGGATGTCACCAAGAGAGCCAACGAGACGAGGGACAGAGAGTCATCTAGAAACAGCAGCAAGGAAGCAGGCTCCTTCCCACAATGCAGTGCTGCCTTTGAAGCGCGGAAAGGAGAGGCAGGGTCATGGGGCAGAGCGGGGAATGGCGGAGGGAAGGCGGGGAGGGTGGTGGGTGGGAGGAAATCGGCCAAGGAGCTTGTGTTCGTATGCGTGTGGCCAATGGACTTGGGTAACAGGGTGGTGAGGGCCTGGGGTGGGGGGGGCTGGAGGGGGTCAATGAGGGGAAAAGGGGGACATCTGTCTGGGATATTTTCATCAATAAAGGTGTTTTTTTTTAAGTGATGATGGAACCTGGTGAGCCAGCAAGGAAAGGTCAGAATTCTTAGACCTTGTGGGGGGGAGGGGAGGGGGAGCTTCCAGGTACGAAAGGGACTAAGCGATGAGACCAGGGTGAGCACTGGAGCCACAGCTGATGGCGATGAGTCCTCAGGAGAGTGTCTGGGAGGCAGGTAGGGCCGCTCATGAGGCCTCACAGCTGCCACAGGGCAGGGAGGGTGGCTGGGTCCCGGGGTTTCCGCTGGGTCACCATCAGTGCCACATGCCTGGGTGCGGGGTTCCGTGTCACTCCTGGGCGTGGCCCTGCGGGTGTTTCCCAGGAGACGGGCATTTGAGCGGGTCCTTTGAGTAAGATTGACCTCCGGGTCCTGCCCGAGTGACCTTGAGCTGGACACAGCCTCCCGCCTTCAGACTCTGGCGAGAGGTCCCAGGATCACTGTGCCAGAGGAAACCAGGTGACAGCCTGTACTCACAGCCCGGTGGCTGCATGGGCGTGCTCGCTGGACGCCTGTTCAAATGTTCTGCGTGTATAAAT
The DNA here is from genome assembly GCF_014108245.1 of Pipistrellus kuhlii. Classification (NCBI taxonomy): domain Eukaryota; kingdom Metazoa; phylum Chordata; class Mammalia; order Chiroptera; family Vespertilionidae; genus Pipistrellus; species Pipistrellus kuhlii. Next base: position 1,879,934 of record NW_023425525.1, read on the forward strand.
GCTTTTATAAGGTGTTGGAAAAAATTGCATCTTTATGTAACAGCAACAAATGAAAACTCTAACACGATAGTGTTGTAGTGTGCCCCCATCAAGAAGTCCAATTATGGAGTCATTTGTTAAAAGCCCGCGGCGTACGAGGGAGCTATGCAGCACCCAGACCTTGCAGCCCCAGACAGCTCACCACGTCTGGCTTTGTTGGCAGAACATCACAAAGGTATCGGTTACATCTCTGGTCTGGAATGAGGAACCTGTTTCATGCAAAGCATTTGCAGAAGCGAAGTTGAGCGAGTTAGTAATCGAAAGTATCTACGAATCACTGACTCCACAGACGCACATTGCTGGGACCACCGGGCCATTGAGAATAATTTTGCCGTCCGGATTCCAGAACCACGGAGTCTGCGGGAGCTCAGTTATCTGTAGCTACTGAGGCAGTTTAGGGCAACTGCGTTGTCCTGGGTCCCAGAAGAATGTGCTTCAGTGACCGGTGAGATCACAATCAACGGACATCCAAACCATCACAAATGGAGCATTGGGACAGCACCCCTGCGCTCACCAGAAAATCAAAATAACTTTCTATTGTTTTAGCAAACAAACAAGTACAGACCCAAACAGCAGTTTTCACCTGCGGGGATGGCTACCGTGCTTCAGTACCATTGGCAGAGGCACTGAAAACACCGAATGCCCGGGAATAAGTCAAACAGGACGCGTGCAATACCTCTACGGAAAAGGAGAGAAAAGCATTGCTGTGGTAAAGAATGGCCCAGGGTATCCGTGGCCCGGAGATGACAGTTGTAAACATGTCACAGCTCCCCTCCGGGTGATCTATCCCCGTCGATGGGTCTATCCAGCAGGGTGGGAGGTGGCGTGGACATTTTGTTAGGAACCTCTCCCAGGTGCCATCATTGACGTTCCCTGTCTCCTCCCCTCGTTCTGTCCAGCAGCCCTCCTGCTCAGAGCTCCCGGTGAGCGGTCCTTATTGAGTTTCTTGCCTGATAGCTCACGTGGGGTTTCTCTCTGCTGTACGGGGTCAGGGGGAGTGGTGGTGAAACAGCAGCAGGGGTAAACAGGGGCCCTTCGGATAAAATGCCTGGGGTGCTGGGGGCACGGAGGCACCTCTCTGTTCTCTGGCTTTCCCAGCACCAAAGAAAGAGAGGCAATGATCTGACCGTCACCTGCTCTGACAGAACTCCAGCTCAGAGCGCAGTCACTTTGCACCGGCCGGTGTCGGCAGGACAGGGGGTTAAAGAATCCACGGCGTTAAAGAATCCAGACAGCGCAGCGGGCGGGGCTCAGAGGTTGAGCATTGACTCAATTCCCGGTCAGGGCACGTGCCCAGGTTGCAGGCTCCATCCCCAGTGGGGGGCGTGCAGGAGGCAGCTGATCCGTGATCCTCTCTCATCATGGATGTTTCTCTCTCTCCCTTTCTCTCTGAAAGTAATAAAAATATATATTTTTTAAAATACGTAAATCTGGTCTGGAGACCCGGCCCGCCCTGGGCTCCCCTCGCTGTCTCAGGAAGGCCGGGGCCACAGACCCAGGGCGTCAGCCGAGTCCTCTGCCTCAGGAGCGGGTTCCCGGACACGACAGGAACATGCCAGGCCCGATGAGGACAGAGAGGAGGCAGGCGGAGAAGATGCGGCCGGGAACAACCTCCCTGGCATCTGAGCAATGCCGCCCGGCCACGGCGCCCACGTCGCCTGGCCTGTAGGAACAGCTCCCCTGCCAGGCAGGGCGGCGGACAGAGGGCAGAGCGGGAGACCCAGGGGTGGCGCTCTGAGAAAAGGGATGATGTAGGCGCTGAGAAGCCGGGTGTCTGTTTGACTTTTCCAAGTTTCATTGGTCCGCGTCGGTCGTACGGCACACAGGATGATGGCGAAGGACACGCGTGAACCTGGCATGAAGCTGTCTGGGTCACGGTGGAGCCGTGCGACTGATCAGGCCCTGGACCCCAGGCCCCAAGCCCCTCACCGACTCTACCCCCCAGGCTGTCACCGATGCACATAACACGTACTACGTCGTGGGGGTGATGTGAAGTAAATCGCCCAGCTCAGTGCCTGGCCCTTGCTCACAGAGGCTGTTACAAGATTAAAAGAATTGCTGTAACCAGTGTGGCTCAGTGGATAGAGCGTCGGCCTGCAGACTCAAGGGTCCCAGGTTCAATTCCGGTCAAGGGCATGAACCTTGGTTTCGGACCCATCCGCAGTGGGAGGTGTGCAGGAGGCAGCTGGTCGATGTTTCTCTCTCATCGATGTTTCTAACTCTCTATCCCTATCTCTCCCTTTCTGTGAAAAATCAATAAAATAGATTTGAAAAAAGATTAAAAGAATAAGCCAGGCACGTACAATCATGGCTGCTCCTCTAGAACCCGGTCGGTTCACGCACTCGGGGGGCAGGGGCTGGGCACCTTCACCAGCTGAGAGGGGAGCCCAGAGAACTGGGGTTCGGGGTGTCTGTGCTTTGTGCTGCTCGCCCTGCTCTGATCCCGACGGGCTGCGGCAGCCGGTGCCTGCACACCTGAGCGTGTCCCTGGAATGTGCCTGCCCAGCCACTGGCAGGTGCCAACTATGCCAGCTATGTCTCCGCAGTGCAGCACGCGGCCCCGTGCCAGCCGGCCGCACAGCCCGGCCCGGGGCGGGACCCGCCGGGAACCCCCGCTCAGGACGGCCTGCTCCATCGCGGGCCGGGAACACCTGCCACAGGTGCATCAAGCGGAGGCTGAAAACCGGGAGCCCACACCCAGCAGCCACCGTGTCCGGGCGGAGCTTTTAGAAATGGCAGGCGGGGCGGGAACGGGTCTCTTCCTAAGGAGGTCAATGACCTCCAAAAGCCTGCACATGCCCAGTCGACTGACAGAGTGGACTCTGCCCCAGACACAGGCGGAACGCGGGGAGCTGCCCGGCCCCCGGGGTGTGTCTCACAGGCTCAGCGGGGCTGGGAGGGCAGGTGGCAGTTTGGGGTCGGGAGAGACTGCGCCTGACATTGGCACTTTAATACCACCCCCATCGGTCACACGGAATCAGAGTGTTTCCATGTTATATCGGGTCTAGTAATAATTAATGTCGTTTTTAAACATGCGTTTAAAATCTTGCTTGGCGTTGACTTGTATTGACATAACCTTCAAACACGTGGTATCTACAGAACGTGTGAAGTGCAATTAACAAGTTTTGCTTGAAAAAGTTTGTGTTTGGTTTGGTTTTTGTTGCAAAACTAGGGCTAAGAAGATGACGGATGAAGAGCATATTCGGCACTGCATGCTTTACGAGTTCCAATTAGGAAGAAAAGCAAGTGAGGCTGCAAAAAACATCTATAGTGGTCAAGATGCAGTTAGCGCCAGAAAATGCCAGCGTTGGTTTGAGAAATTTCGCGAGGGAAATTTTTCGTTAGATGACAAGAGTGGTCGAGGCCGTGTGTCCAATTTTGATCAAGAAGCTCTTCAAGCTCTTTTGGTGCAAAATACTCAAATTACCCAACAAGAGCTTGCGACAACTTTAAATTGTTCACACAAAAAACAATTTCCAATCAATTGCGTGCACTTGGCAAAGTCCAAAAGTTTGGAAAATGGGTTCCTCATGAGTTGACCGACAACAACCGTAATCAAAGAGTCACAATTTGTAGTTCGCTCCTCTCTCGTCAAAACCGTTTGCCGTTTTCAGAGCAAATTGTTACCGGAGATGAAAAATGGGTGCTGTATGTTAATTTGAAAAGGCGGCCTCAATGGTTGGACAAAAATGAGGCTCCGCAGCCCACGCCAAAACCTGACTTACATGCGAAAAAAGTGATGTTGTGTGTTTGGTGGAATTTTAAAGGAATTCTTCATTATGAACTTTTACCATCTAACCAAACCATTACAAGTGCAGTGTATAGTGCCCAATTGGAAAGGTTAGCCCAAGCTTTAAGAGAAAAAGAACCCGCGCTGATTAATCGGAAGGGCGTAATTCTTCACCACGATAACGCACGACCGCATACTGCAAGAATCACTGCTGAAAAACTGCGCCAGTTGGAATGGGAAGTTCTCCCTTAACCTGCATATTCTCCTGATATTGCCCCTTCCGATTACCATTTGTTTCGTTCTTTGCAAAACTTTCTTCTTGGAAAAAAATTTAATAATGAAGAATGCCTCAAAAATGCATTGACCGAATTTTTTGCATCAAAATCACAAGAATTTTACAACAGAGGGATTAAAATGCTTCCTGAGCATTGGGCACAAGTAGTAGAAAACAACGGCAACTATATTGTTGATTAAATTTTGTTGTATTGTTTAAATAAATTCGATTTAAGAAAGTATTAGAAAACGACATTAAGTATTACTAGACCTAATATGTGCGACATTTCATACAGCATGTGGACAACTAGTGCTTCTTTCATCGCTGTTCAATTAAACTGGTGCTGCTATCCCAACGTGGCAAACTAGTTCCATTGTTTTGTTGCAAAAATAGACTATAAATTCTACAGAATTATGTTCCTGACACAGAATTGAGTACGGCATTTGCTTGTAGATCAATTTGCATGTTGCATAAACTCCACAATTATTAAGTTCTGCATCCTATAACTTATTTCCATTTTAATTTTTTTTGTTGTTGCAAATACTGAGGTTGATACCAAAATTTTGCCTTTCTACAAATACTACAATAATCATCTTTTTACTTTTATTTATTTTTTAAAATATATTTTATTGTGTTTGTTTTTTTTTTATAGAGAGGAAGGGAGAGGGTAGAAACATCGATGAAAGAGAAACATGGATCAGTTGCCTCCTGCACACCCCCTACTGGGGATGTGCCTGCAACAAAGGTACATGTCCTTGACCGGAATCGAACCTGGGACCCTTGAGTCCCCAGGCAGACGCTCTATACACTGAGCCAAACCAGTCAGGACCATCCTTTTACTTGTAAATTAAGGCCTCTGTTAAAATTCCCAGAAGCAGAGTTCTGGGCAGAAGGTAACTTTGTCTGTCGGTAGGCATGTCTGCCTGTTGTTGCTGCCATGAGCGATGCTGCCGAATTCAGTGCGCGAAGCACTGCGATGACTTGCATGACCCAGGCTGGGTGATGGGCACCTTGGTCTCCAACACCAGCTGTTGTGCCATCCCATGAAGCATAAAAGCATCGCATCGGTCTTTTAAGTGAAGTTGTATTTGGGAATACGATATTGACCGTCATTCAATGCTTGCGCAGGAAAAATATTTCCTACTGGGAAAAATGTCTAGTTAAATTTGGAGACCTCATTGGACCCTCGTTAGCTTAAATAACAAATACATTTCCCCATAGAAGCTAAAAACATTTTCTAACTTATTTGCCCTTTTGTCAATTATTTTGCTTGTATGTTTAATTATTGTTTTACTAGAGGCCCCCTGCATGACATTTGTGCACACAGGAGAGGGGGAGGTCTCTCAGCCCAGCCTGCGCCCTCTCACAGTCTGGGAGCCCTCAGCGGATGTCCAACTGCCGGCTTAGGGTCTCGGGACTAAGCCATCAGTCAGACATCCCTAGCACTGCCGGGGAATTGGGAGAGGTTCCCGCCACCGCTGCTGCACTCACCAGCCATGAGCCCAGCTTCTAGCTGAGCATCTGCCCCCTGGTGGTCAGTGCATGTCATAGCAACTGGTTGATCTGACGTTCGGTCAATTTGCATATTACCCTCTTATCATATAGGGTAGTCTCATGATTTGAGAGTCAGCGATGCTGGCACTCCCACCCTTGAAAATCCTTTAAAAAAAAAAAAAAAAACTAGTGAGAAATGAATAATGTGACATAATTTGAGGAACATCAGAGAAATAAAACTGAGACAGTATCAAACTGCAGAAGGACAAATCTACAATCTGCAGAGAAGGACCAGAATCTACGGGAAATTACGGGAGGCGGGGCCCTGTCAGTCCCTGCAGAAGCTTACCCTGGAACAGGTGCTACAGTGAACAAGAGCCCAGGCCGCATGGCTGGTGGGAAAGAACGCCGAAGGGAAGCCACAGCAGCAGTCCTGGCTAGCAGACATACCCACGCATGTCCTCACGTGAATTACCGTGATTTGTCCATTCGTTCTGCTCTTGGTGGCCGACGTTGGCTGTTCCTACTTTGGAGCCATTGCAAGTTGCTGCAGCTGCTTTGTGTCTATGCATGTGGACGTGAGAGTCCGTCAGGTCTGACTCGGGAGGTCAAACTACAGGCTCACGGGAAAGGTTCTTTCCCACGTGACCTGGTAGTTCTGTGGCTGTACCTCGCTGGTTCCCGCCGGCAGCGCACAGAAGCAGCTTCCTGTTGCGTTTGTCTATTCTCTTGGTTAGCATCTGTCAAGGTCAATGAAGGACATAGTTATTTGAATAGTTGTCCCTAAGACAAGAGGATTTCAGAATTCCAAACGTCACAATAATGTACTATGATTTTTCCAGTGTCCTCAGGAAAGAAGAGCCCACGTATCTCACCGTAGGTGCCCAGCTCTGTGTGAATACAAAGAACAAGATCAGGGAGAAAAACCCCAACATTACTCCGGAAGCCCTTTTACTTCTTTCCCTCATGAGATGTAATAGTCGTTACAGTGAAAACCTGGCGGACAGAGCTTCATGCAAACAGTGAGCTTCTTACACCCAAAATCGCCGGACGGTAACGACCCTCGGTCTCGGCAATCTTCCCGGTGGGCACGGGTTGTTTATGATGCCGTCACCGAGTTGCGTGTGGGCGATTCAGGAAATGGTGTAAACTACCCAATAAGTTCTCCGTGGCCCCTCCATCACAGCGAGCCGAGCCAGCCTCGGTCACTTCTTCCAGCTGATTGCGGCCACGGTCGTTTCTGATGACTTCCGCCTGTACAGGGCGTCAGAGTTTGCTCATTTGTTCAGCTGTTTGATAAGGGTTGGATCAGGGCTACCAGGGCAGAAGGGCAAGGTGACGGGGAGGTCATAGGCACTTTCTGCTGAAGAAGAACGTGCCTGGCATTTTGCTCACGTCTCCTGCCTCAGACCCTTCCAAAGCAACCACAACAGATGAAAGGGAAATGGGAAAAAACCATTTTATGAGTCAAAGTCATTTCCAAATCCCATATGAGAAGCAGTGAAGCATGCCTGCCGAGTCCTACACAGTCTGGACTCAAATGCGGGTCCCCATGAAGGCCCACCTCGACATCGGGGACTCCCGGGGGAGAAATGCTATCAGCTGGCCATCTCTGTTGGCTCTAGTAGAGAGAGCCTGCCGGGGGGCGGGGGGTAGATGGTTGTTTCTTAAGAACGAGACAGGAAGAAGTACTGGTAGCAAACAATAGTCACGGCTCAGCAAAGCCTTTCTGAAATAAAGAAATACTTGATTGTGCACGTTGACCCAGAATAAACACATTCAAGAACATGCACAGCCAGGTGCAGCCCATGAAATCGTTGGACTTCAAGATAAGGAATCATGAAATATCCAGGCAGAAAAGACAACTTACCTTTAGGAGAGGGTGGCAGTGGAGGGTCAGGTGATCTACGATAACAAGAATGCCAAAGACGGTGGACCAGAGGCCATCAGAACTTTTTTTTTTTTTTTTTTTGTAAACTGAAGAGAACTCATTTTGCCATCAGAACTTTTACACACTCACATTGTTCTTCAAATAAAAGGCCAAAATAGCCTCAACCATGCAAGAATCTCGAGACTATTTCACCAATAAGGTTTTTTAAATGAGATTTTTAAACAAAAGGCACACAGCAGAAGTCCTTAATGAAATCCATCAACCAATCTAAATATCGCATTCATTGGTGTTGGTTATTCAATTTAAATATATATAACCATGCTAAGAAATAATTGTAGAAAAATAGTGATTAATAGAAAAGATATAAACATTATTGCCCAGGATGTGTAACCCCTTTGTTAAAGGTGAAAAGCGGGATAATATGGACTCCGTGACCAAGATGGCATTTATTTTCATGAAAAATGGTTTTAACGAATAGAACCTTACTTTAATTAATTTTCATCATTTGGACAATCATTTTCTTTACATCTTTGTAGAAGATGGCATTTAAGTCAGACGCTGCAGGGTGCTAGTAGCCTAGGTTTTCATTTACATATCGAGTAAACAAGGGCACTGAGATGTTTAATTTCTCTGAGTAGCTGGAAATTTTCCCAGCCATGAAGGAGCAGACATTAATGTCTCACCTTATCTTAATCTCTGCGCACACAACTCATGTATTTCCACTCCGGGCTTGGCGCCTCACCAGAGACTCTTGTATTAGCAGCGATTCCTGATCTGCATCTTCCATGGAATCTATGTCCAATATTTGCACAGTTGACCTGCGTGTCACCATCTGTTTGCATGGCTTAGTCGTGTAATGACATAACTGACCGTCACCGAGTCCTGGGGCTGGCACCCGCCGGCCCTGTCTTGCCCAGTCTGAGCCGTTCTGGCGCATGGTCGCTGGGTTCTCGGGGAGGCACCTCCAGCTTCAGGCCGGTCTCCGTCATCGTCAGGGGGTCTCATCCCCAAAGATGGCCAGGTTCTTGGCATCTAAACAGATGGTTATGGATCGGTCTCGCCGCTCTGGAGGCATGCCGTGTACATGGTATGCTGATCACGTGTGTTCAAATCGCTTGTTGGGTTGCGAGTGACCAAGTCTATCTGGACCGTGTGTAAGGAGAGCGAGTCCCGGGGGCTCCTCTCGGGAGGGATGCCGAAATAAAGCGTGGAACCCAGGAAGTGCTGCCACACCGCCAAGTAACGGGAGACGGTCCTTGGGTCCATGGACCTCGACATTAGGGACTTACGCACCTTCCTCTCAGCAGCACAACCATCAACCCCGACTGCCATCTCTCTCGTTCTAGCTCAAATGAAATGGGGAGACTTTTCAAGAGTTCACTAGCCTCTGGGGGGCTGGCGGGTGCACAGGGTGCCCGGTGAGAGGGGGGAGTTCCGTGGGAAGAGGGATGGGAAGGGTACCTCAGGATATTCCCACTAGAGTCGTGGTCAGCAAACTGACCACACGCTGCTGACCATGAGCCACAGGCGGCTCTCTGGCCCCTTGAGTGTGGCTCTTCCACAACATACCACAGCCTGGGAGAGTCTATGTTGAAGAAGTGGCGTTAGAAGAAGTTTAAGTTTAAAAATGTGGCTCTCTAAAGAAATTTCGATCATTGTCCCGTTGATATTTGGCTCTGTTGATGAATGAGTTTGCCTTTCGTCTTGCTCACTCAGTTACTTTTCTTTTTCCCGCTGCTACTTCATGGATTAGTGGCCCGACACGGCGGCCGCTGGAGAACTGCCCGCAGGCCATGCCTGTGCAGCTCCGTGGCTCTTCCCCGGTGTCTGCAATGACACACCACCCATCGGGCACTGCAGCCATTTTTTATGACCGTGAAGTACGGTCTAAACCACTCTCACACGTTAATAATACACGAGCATTAGATAATTGTGAAATTGCCCAAACACCACATAAAAGAAATATCATTCTGAAGACGATACGGGATGATGGTTGTGGAGTCCTTCATCCAGAAGACACGCCCCGTGGCCGAGGACTGTTTATGGAAACCTCACGCTGTGTTTCCTGGCGTGTGTGAGTGTGTGTGTGTGTGTGTGTGTGAGTGCTCTGTGTCATGGAACTTATATGCTTTTTTTTAATGGTTTTGAAAAACAAACAGAGCGGGGTGGGAACAGAACCAGGGACCCGTCTCACCCTGAAGTGACTGGCGGCTGAAAACCACATTTTTATACAAATATTATTACAGAAACTTGCTGTGTTTGTTCAATGGGGACAATATTTTAATTTCATCATCGCAAGTGACTACTGTGCTCCCGGGAGAAATTCAACAACTTCTCAGCGAGGAGACAGGCTTGGAGGCTGACCCAAGACGGGAGGTCCTCTCGCCGACGAGCAGCGAGCTGAGAACGGCCCCGCCTCTCCAGATCGGCCTCTCTTTGTCAGGAAAAATAAACGTTCACACCAAAGAGTCAGACGCTCTCCCATGTGACAAACACATTCACTGACTGGCACACCCTGTCTGGACCTCAGAACACAAACCCAACTGTTCCCCAACCTGCAGGTAGGATTTAAAGATCCAGGTCCAGCCAAAACCAGTGTGGCTCAGTGGATAGAGCGTCGGCCTGCGGACTAGGGGGTCCCAGGTTCCATTCTGGTCAAGGGCATGTACCTTGGTTGCAGGCACATCCCCTGTGGGGGGTGTGCAGGAGGCAACTGATCGAGGTTTCTCTCTCATCGATATTTCTGGCTCTCTATCCCTCTCCCTTCCTCTCTGTAAAAAATCAATAAAATATATTTAATTAAAAAAAAAAGATTCAGGTCCAAGGGCCCAGTATCTCAGGTGGTATCTCAGCTACCAACACATCCCCACACACCTCCACCTCCTTAACTCAGGGAGGCCCCCAGGGCATCCAACGCTCATGAGCAAGCACGTGCCACCTCGCAGCCAGCCTTCACGTGCCCAGGCCACCTCCACGGTTGGGCTTCCCTTACGCCCCATCTCGAGGGTGTCACAGGTCCTGGCCCTCAGGGCCTGTCCCTCTGAAAGAAGGAGGCCGGACCCCGGACATCCCCCCAGGACCTCCAAAGCCGCAGACTCTCCGCACGCCCAGCCCTCTGCACCCACTCAGCACCTTCCTCTCCCGCCGCCCTCCACTCCGCCAGGGGGTTCCTTCCAGGATTACAGCTAGGAGTGAGAGTCAGTATCTCTGTCTCTTGCTTGCAGAGACACTACTCAGAGAATGCATCGAGTGCCTTTAGCCGAGGACACGCCACGCCCATCACAGCTCGACCCTCGTCTCCCTCTCCGGCCCGGGCTCCGCGATGTCTCTGTTCCTGGAAACTCGGGTGCTAATGGCGCTGAAGCTCGCGGCCGCCCATGCCTCTGGGCCTGGGAGCGTGCTGTCCCGCTCTCTCCTGCCCGTTCCGAACGCGGGGCTGGCGGCTCACGCTCCCGCACACGGGAGGACCGTGAGGAGGGCTCAGCTCTGCTCCCCGCCCTCTGGGCTCTCAGCACGGTCCCGGCGCTGCCCGACCAACTTCACGGTTGGTTTCGCTTTGCTTTCGCACCTTTTGTACAGTCTCCCCTCAGAGGCTCAGCCAGTTCTCCGATTCCTTTGGAAGTCCTGCTGCCTGGCAGGGACTGGCACCTTTCTGACATTCGGTGAACAGCTGTTGGATGAATGAACGAATGAATGAATGAATGAATGATATTTCATCAGAGGAGCCTGACAACAAGGTGCCCATCGCCACCTGGGCAAGGACGGATGAGGGGCCCTTCGGAGCAGCCCAAGCCCACACGTGACCCGTGCCCAAGGCTGAAGAGCCACGGCAACTTTGCCGGGCGCCCCACCGATCAGAGCCCCCGGGGACTCATCTGCGAGGAGCCAGTGGGAGCTGCGGACGCAGAAGCAAACATGGCACTCGCCAGGCAGCAGCTGCCGCTGTCAGAAGTGCTGAGGCCCTGCGGGGGGAGCTGGTGGCAGGGCCGTGCCAACTCGCATCACGGAGTTTCCATGCGGAGTGCTGGCGGAGCAGGGCCAGCTGGGCCTCGGGGAGCCAGGCCCGCTCCCCCCCCCACCCCCAGGCGCCTTCTCTGGGGCAGCGGAGAAGGTGCCACTCGACCCAGCTTCGAGAGAGAAGGAGAAACCCGTGTTCCCACCAGGAACCGGGCGAGCGGACCTCCGTGGGCTTTCCCCCTTCCACCCTCCCCAGGACCTGAAATCGGATCTTTCCATTTCGGTGGGGGCCGGGCAGGAAAAGGGTTTGGACTAAAAATAGAATAGAAGAGCTGACTCGATGTGAAATACGGTGAGAGAAGTGTTGAATAAGAACCAATGTCAATAACAAAAAAAGTCGAGGGCTTTCAAACCAAGAGGAGGGCTTAGTGGGCCTTTTATTGCTAGAAAGAGCTGGGTCGGTTTTCCAGTCTCTCATCCCACAGAAGAAACAGGGACGTGGAACGCCTGGCGCCGAAGTTCCAGCAAATTGTCTGAACTGCCGGGTTTCCTGAGCGTCAGGGATTTCTTTTCCAAAAGGCCCACATTTCCGAAATCCTCTACGCCGATCACTTTTCCTACTTTCTCTCCCCGTTACCACAGGGCCCGACGGAACTCACACAAGAAATGAAAACACGTCTGCAAACCGGAGTGCTGTCTCTGCCTCAGATTGTTCCAGGAAAAGCAAGTTTTTGCGAAGAAATTCAAAAACCTACCGTGTAAGTGGGAAGCCTTTCTCAAGATTCGTTGGATTGGCCAACACGCGGTAATAATTCCACCAGGATTATTGTTGGGCGTAAAAGAAGCTCACCTTGTGTTTAGGTACGAAATAGTTCAAAGTAAAACAATTTTCTATCATGTTCACTGTGGTGGTCGTGAAATGGTTGATGCTCGAAGGAAAACATAGAAACTCAGAGAAATCGGTAAAACACATCTTGATTCCCGACATCCATCCACAAGCACATTTCCAAAAGGGTGCACCCCACGCTTCCCAGTTTCTTACCTGCTTACAAAGGGGTTGGGTCGCCATCACCATTATCGACTGGGTGCATACACATGAAACATTGTCATTTCAATTATAATCATTTGAGCCATAAACATAGCAACTGCAGTGACAGGGGCCGCATCCCTAGGTGACTGCATTTATTAACTTCTCCGACCCGCTCCAGGCATCCTTGTATAAAAAACCTAAGTGGAGCCAAAACCAGTTTGGCTCAGTGGATAGAGCATCGGCCTGCGGACTCAAGGGTCCCAGGTCCGATTCCAGTCAAGGGCATATACCTTGGTTGCGGGCACATCCCCTTGTGAGGGATGTGCAGGAGGCAGCTGATCGACGTTTCTCTCTCATCAATGTTTCTGACTTTCTCTCCCTCTCCCTTTCCTCTCTGTAAAAAATCAATAACATATTAGAAAAATAAATAAATAAATAAAAATAAAAACCTAAGTGGAGTTTTTGGACTCCAGCTGGCTCACTGTAGACGTCGTTGGTCCTAGAAATGCCTCCGTTACCCCCCGAAGCAGCATGTCCGAGGTGGGAGAGGGTCCATCACAGTTATCAGAGAGCAACTGCGTTTTTACCATGAGGACATCAGGACCCAGAGTAAACCACGTGATCTGCTCAGTCATACAGGGAATTCCTCTCAGGGTCACCCGTTGCCACTGGGCCACTTGGTGGCTCTCCAGGCTCTCCACAACACCCACTGCCTGTCAGTCATCCGTCACCAAAATTAGCATCCAGTGGGGGAGGCTCTCTGAGCTCTCCAGCCCCTCCCCCTCTTCCTCAGATCTCGGTGCCGCTGATTTGGGAAGCAAGAATGGAAAGCATGTGTAAATACCACCTTTGTGGATGCTTCCGGCAAACTTGTCCTACGACTGGTGAGCCCTCTCTGGGCCTGGACTCTTCATTTTCTGCAGACGGACCTGCGTTGCAATTCCTCTATTCCCGTGGTCGGCCAACCGCGGCTCCCGAGCCACATGCAGCTCTTTGGCCCCTTGAGTGTGGCTCTTACACTGGAAGATGGTGACGGAGAAACAAAAAATACTACAAGTTAATGGAAGGTAATAAATGCACAGTCACCCGGATACAGATTCCATGGAGAGGCAAGGACACCAAGACACCTCCTTAGCTCGTCGGAGATCACGTGTGACAGCCCGGGCTCTCAGTGAGTGCCGGGAAGGGTTGTGACCTTGCTCCTTGATGCCCTTGGTGGTGGCTTAACCCTCAGCATCTCAGAAGAGCCTTCCTCCCCTGACTCCCCCGGAAGCAGCCCCACCCCATCGCCCTTCTTCTCAGCACCGTGTGTCTCCTGCCCGGCACCTGCCGCCGTTTACAGTTACGTGATTTTTGACTGTTTGTACCGTTGTCTCCCCGCTGCAGTGCCTGCTGGGCGCCGTGGGGCAGCGCGCCATGCTCCTCCTGCTCTCACCGACACCAGAGCCCGCTCAGCGCCTGCCCCGGGAGAGGCGCTGGGTCAGTAAAGGATGGGGAGTCAGGAAATGGTGGCAGGGAAGCAGGTCCATTCCTTGGAGAGAACATACTTATCCCTCTAGAAGCTTGGACTGAGACTCAGGAATCCACCTCAGCGCAATGACTAAAGGGATGTTCTACTGGAGAAGGCGGGGCGTTTGGAAACCACCATTTGTTGGGAAACCATCGTGTACCGGGAAGGACAGTCCTCGAGATGACACAGTCCAGGAGATGATGGTCCTCCCTTCGCTGAGGAGGAAACTGGAGTGAAGCAGCGCTCCTATCGTAGGCAATCAGTGCCCGCGTGTGGAGGCGGCCCGAGACCCGCTCCGGTGGCTGAGCTCATGTCACCCTCCCTTGCTGAGGGCTCACGCCCGGGCCGGGTGCTGCACGGCCGGAACCACGAGCCGGGTCCCAAAGGGCCTCGCAGGCAGCGGGGAAGGCCACGCAGCTTAGGGCTGAGTCAAGTCTGAGAGTCAAGAAGGGAGGCCAGGATCAAAGGGCAGGCCCGGAATTAGAAAGCAACCAGAGGCCAGGAGTCCTTTGGAAACAGGATCTGAGTCATTCTCCAGCCCACTTAAATCTGGCTCCCGCCCCCCTTCTCACCCGACCCCCCTCAAACATTCCCGAAGCAGCTCCACCAGTGCCACCAGTGACTGGGACATGGGCAGGTCCAGTGGGGAGCGTTGATGCTTTATGGTGCTGGCTCCTCCGTAGCCTTTGACCCCTGGCCACTCACTTCCTCCTCCGTGAGTCAGCCTTGGCTCCCCGCCCACCCCCTCTCTTGCCTGCTCCTCCTCTCACCTATCTGTCTGCTCCATCACAGTCCTGTTTGCCAGCTGAGTCCCCTCCACTTTGACAGATAAGTGTGAGGGTTTTCAAGATCAAGGTGAGATCTCCTGTCTTCTGTCTTTATTCTCCCTCTCTCTCTCTCTTTCTCTCTCTCCCTCAACTCTTCTAATCTCTTCTCCGTCTCATTCAATTCCAAGTAGCATCTGCACAGCACCGCACCGATGGTCCCAGCTGTTAACTCCTGCCTGACCTCTCTCCTGAAGTTCAAACTCCAGTCCCACAAGCTGTGCATAACATTCATATAAGATGCAGCGAGCCCAAACCAGATTCTTGGCTTCTCCCTTCCATCTGCCCCCCACCCCCACCCCCACCGCCCCCCGTACAGGTCTCTGTGAAGACTGCCACAGCCAACGTGCTGGTCAAGGCCATCCCGGCTCAGGCTCTCTCTCACTCGCCAATTCAATGCCTTGTACACCTGGAGTTGGACCCTGACCCCCGCCTGCAGGGCTCCCAGCCAGGCCCCCATCTCCCCGCCGTTATAGTGGCCTCTCACCTGCAGGCTCCGGAGGAAGGACAGCCAAGCTGGGCCTGAAGGCCGGGTGCCCAGCGCTGCCTTAGGGCCCCCCCACCCCAGGCCCGCAGTGGGGCCTCCCCCTGAGGGCGCACAGAGCACACAGCAGGCTTCAGGGGGAAAGGGTGAAGCTATAAAACAGGCGCAAGGTCACCCGAGTTCACAGCAGTATTTAGATCTCTGTTCATGTGGTTCCTTCTGTCCCTTTAAATGTGTGTGAGTGTGTGTGTGTGTGTGTGTATGAGAGAGTGTGTGTGAGTATGTGTGTATGAGAGTGTGTGTGTGTGTGTGTGTGTATGAGAGAGTGTGTGTGAGTATGTGTGTATGAGAGTGTGTGTGTGTGTGTGTGTGTGTGTGTGTGTATGAGAGAGTGTGTGTGAGTATGTGTGTATGAGAGTGTGTGTGTGTGTGTGTGTGTATGAGAGAGTGTGTATGAGTGTGTGTGGGGGGGAATTCTTTGTACAGTGTCAGTTTATTTTTTGATGGAAAAGCACCTCAGCTGAAACAGGAGAGAAGGCTTTAAGGTTCCCAAACCAGCTCCCGCCCAGTGTGCTCTGTGATTGGCTGCCGTGGGCGAGGCCTTGAGGGGGAGGGGGGGCCTGAGTCCCAGGTTGGAGGACAGATGCCAGGCAGTGGTCCCCGCAGCATGGCCTCCCTCACAGCAGAACAGCGGCGAGCAGAGTTATAACAGGGATGTCCAAGCAGCTAAGAAGCCTCCGATGCCCGCAGCTGCTTCCTAAGAAAGCTCACGTCTGTCACGTTACAGTTCACATGGACCATTACGCAGGCAAAGCGTGCTCACCTGCAAGAAAAAGGAGGAGCCTCAGTCCAGCCAGCCCCCACTCCCGCTCCCGCTCGGATTTCTGTGTGTGCATATATTCATAATTACACAGTCAACGACGACGATGCGGCACAAGTATGAGCTGTGATTTTTATATTGTTCCATATTTGAATTATGGAAATTTAAAGTGAGGTCCAGTGTGGTATGTAAAGCA
Source organism: Pipistrellus kuhlii (assembly GCF_014108245.1). Classification (NCBI taxonomy): domain Eukaryota; kingdom Metazoa; phylum Chordata; class Mammalia; order Chiroptera; family Vespertilionidae; genus Pipistrellus; species Pipistrellus kuhlii. Next base: position 1,896,183 of record NW_023425525.1, read on the forward strand.
TTACGAGCTGACCTCGGGACAAAAAAGAATCAACAAATACAGATACGCCTGTGCTCGTGCACAGACACACGTACACACACAGACACACACAGGCACACACAATCACACACACTGTCACAGACACATAGAGACACATACACACAGACACACACAGTCACACACAGACACACACACACACACGCACGCACGCACACGGAGACAGAGGAGCTGGCCAGGGAAGGGACATAGGGCAGCAGGGAAGGAGTTGTAAAGAGGCCTAGCGCGGCTGAACCAGGAAGGGCGGGGCGCAGACTGAAATGCCGGGCTCGGCCTGAACTGGAGGAGCAGGTTTGGCGGGTTGAGTGAGCTGCCAGCGTCAGTCTCTCCAAAGGGGACAGTTATCACCCCTCCCCCACGAAAGCAGACCCGCTGGCCAGCAGGTCATCATGTTTTCCAAGAGAAAGAGTCCACATTTCAAATATGGAAATCTCTGATTGGTTAAATGTGGCCAAAAACCCAATGAAAATAAATACTGAAGGGGCCTCCAACCCACACCTGGACCCTGAGTTGCTCTGCCAGCCAGCAGCTGCCGCCAGGGCCTCACACTTCCTTTGGGACGATCCCTGAGGCAGGCAGTGACACCCCGGCCAGGTTCACCCCTTCTTTTTGTTGTGTTTTAATGTGTTTTATTGATGTCAGGGAGGGAGAGAGAAACATCCATGGTAAGAGGGAACCGTAGACGGGCTGTCTCCTGCACGCCCCACACTGGGGATCGAGCCTGCAACCCAGACGTGTGCCCTGACCGGGAATCAAACCATGACCTCCTGGTTCATAACGTGATGCTCAACCGCTGAGCCACGCCGGCCAGGCTTCATCTCAGCTGTAACCTTCAGCCTGGCGAAGCCCTGTGCAGCGTCCAGAAACTTCCTACAAGACCCCACGCAAAGCAATGGGCAAAAGGCAGAGCCAGAAACCAGCACTCAAATGGCTCTGCTTCTTAGCACGCCCTGACCCTGACCGAGAATCCCCAGGACACACAGCACTAACGAGGTGCTGACGACAGGTGGCTGGTCAGCAGCTGGGCCACAGCACGCGGTCCCCCGAAACAGACACTGCCCCCTCCGGGCTCTGCCGACACAGGGTCCTCGGATAACCAGGCTCAGGGGGGAGTGCCCTGGCCGAGGGGACCCAGGAGGCCCCGCAGGAGGGCCAGGACCCTCTGCAAGGGCCCGGAGCCACGGCCCTGCCCTTACAGAAGCCGGTGCTGCTGCCCATACTGACACGGAGGTCTGAGAGCACAGACAGTCTCCTGCAGCCCCGGCCCAGCTCCCTCACCGACTGCCTGCTGGGAGCAGTCAGCACAGCCCTGCGCCTCAGACATCTTCAGCGGAGCCGTTGGTGCGTGTCCATCCAAGGGGAGCCGGTTTTAGAAACGCGTGTTCCTCCGGAATGTAGGGTTGGAAGGGGCCTCGTCCCACCCCTGACCCCGCCGCCCCTGGTCCCAGATGCCCCTGCAGGCACCCTTCGCCCAGGATGGGGAGCCCGGCCCCCTCGGGGGCAGCACCAACCACGTGGAGAAGGCTCCCCATTTACCCAGGACCTGTGTTTAATTTCTGAAACGCCAGCTCTGATGTTTTTCCTTGTCCTTCCCCGCTGTGACCTCCAAGGCCAGAGAGAACAGGTGGTCCGAGGCCCCTGGTGGGGGCGGAACTGAAATATGTGGAGGCCCGCTCCTGCGGTTCCGTACGTCACAAGCTCCACTGTTTCCCGGACGCGCCATCAGGGCACGCCGCGTACCTGCCGCCAACGGGCACCGTCACCCTGACGGCCACTCCCATGTCCCAGTCCAGGGAGGGACCACACTTCACACCAGTGTCCGGGGGGCTTGGGGCTCCCCTTCCCCCATCCCAGGGTGGGCCCCGTGCAGGGGTGCCCCAGCACTCCCTGCTTCTGGAGGTGTCAGAGCCTGTGGGACGAGGGCTGGCCAACGGCACGGTGAAGGCTGCTGCGTGGCGGTGGCTGGGAGAACTGCACCACCGTCTCCCCCGGGGCTCCTGGCCGACGCCCCCACGCCCTCTTTTTGTCTTTACTGTCTTTATTGATTTTTCAGAGAGAGGAAGAGGGAGAGGGAGAGAGAGGTTGAAACATCCGTGATGAGAGAGAATCACGGATCGGCTGCCTCCTGCACGCCCCTGCTGGGGAAGGAGCCCGCAACCAGAGCCTGTGCCCTGACTGGGAATCGAACCATGACCTCCTGGTTCCCGGGCCTATGCTCAGCCGCTGAGCCACGCCGGCCGGGCCCCATGCAATCCTAACCGTTAGTTGTAGCTTCGACCGATCGGTGCTTTAACACGTGGTTTGTGCCGCCACCCACCACACTTCCCGGGCTGAAGGCTCCAGGGCAGCGGTTCTCCGCCTTCCTGAGGCTGCGACCCTTTAATACAGCTCCTCATAATGCAAATATCTGTGCTTTCCCATGTCATAGGCTCTATCTACAGCAGCGGTTCTCAACCTGTGGCTCACGTAAGACCACCGGAAAACACACATATTTACATGACTATCTGTAACAGCAGCAAAACGACAGCGATGAAGAAGCAACGAAAATAATGTTGCGGGTGGGGGTCACTGCGCCATGAGGAGCTGTGTTGAAGGTTCAGGCATCAGGAAGGTGGAGAGCCGCTGCTCCGGAGCCAGCTAGGGGGCCGGTGGAGGTGCCCTCAGGACTGGGCTGTCAGACGCCTCCCGGCTTCCGGCTGCGTCCCACGTGTGTTCCCAGTAGCCCTTCCCTCCTCTGCGGCGTGCACAGCCGTGTTTCTCCGCACGATGCTCTGGGTTTGTCGCGTGTGACATGTAGCGTGTGACCTCCTCTGGAGCCTGCGGCGGGGACCACGCTGGAGCCGCACAGCCTCCCTGCCCGGCCGGGGCCCAGAGGCTCGGCGGGTCCCGTAGCTCAAACACCGGAACAGACACGCAGACTGGACTCTCCGCTCAGAGGGCAGGGCCGGCCGTGCGGGCGGGAGGACAGGTGTCCCTCTCTCCCCTCCCCGCCCCCCACGCAGGAGGGGCGGCCTGGAGCTGCGCTCACTTGGCTCTCAGGGGAGACCGGACTGGCCAGCTGCCGTGTGGGCTTTGGTGGGGGCGGCCGGGGACCTGGGTGGAGGATGGGCGCAAGGACACCTGTCCCGTGGGAAGGAGCATGGAGCAGACATGGCTTAGCCCACCTTGGCCAGCCAGGACCTTCCTCTCCTCCCGCCCGTCCTCGGGGATCTGCCCAGGTGGGCATAGGAGGGGCACCCAGCTCCCCCGGAGAAGCAGCCACTCGGGCTGGTGTCCAGCTGCATTCTCACGCTCGGCTTTTGCACAATGACTGACCACAGGCGTCTGCTCTCCAGCGCCGGGGCTGGCCGGGCTCCCGCCTTCATCCAGTAACACCTGCCGGCCAGCCGGGGCCAGGGCACGGTCCCTCCTCAGAGTCTGTGGAGGGTGCTTGGCGGCCGCGAAGGGCCCTTGGGGCTGGAAAGCTACCACTAGGCCGCCTGGCAGCCGGGCAGTCCAGCTCTGTCCCCGGGGGGGGGCAGACACGGGCTGCCGCCGTCCGTGCCATGGCCCGGGGGGCGCTGGCTGGGCAGGGCGAGGGGCTGTGCCCTCTGCTCTGCAGGTGGAGGGGCGGTGGCGGCCTGGCTCCCGTTCGCGGGACGCACTGGGTCTCCTGGTTCTCAGGCCGAGCCCGGCCCCGGCGGGGAGCGCCCCTCGGAGGCTGACCGGGCGCCCGGGCTCCCGCACCCGCTCCCGCCACCCTCCTCAGAGCGCACGGCCCGGGCCGCCTCCCCTCCGCCTCCGCCCGCTCCGCCGGTGCCTCCTCCCCGCCGCCAGGCCGGTCCCTCCCCCTGCTGGTCCCTCCCCTCGCGGCCCGGCCCCCGCCCCCGCCCCCGCCCCGCGGAGACGTCCGGGCGGCCGGCAGCCTCCGCCCCGCTCAGCGGAGCGCACACCCGGCCAGGGCGGACCGAGCCGGCGATCCCAGCAGCCCGGCCGCCTCCCCCGGACCCGGAGCCCCCGCCGGACCCGGACCCCGGAGCCCCCGCCGGACCCGGACCCCGGAGTCCCCGCCTCGCCGCCCCGAAGCGCAGCCGCTGCCGCCGCTCCCGGGATCCCGGACCCCGGACCCCGGGCTGCGGGGCGATGCGCCCCTCCCGGGCGGCGGGCGCCGCGCTCCTGGTGCTGCTGGCGGCGCAGTGGCCGGCGCTCCCGGCGCTGGAGGAGAAGAGAGGTAAGGCGTGCCCGCCCGCGGGACCGACCGGGACCCACCGACCGGGACCCACCGACCGGGACCGACCGGGTCCCACCGGGACCCACCGGGACCCGCCGGGACTCACCAGGGGACGTGCCGCTGCGGGTCCGCGCCGGGGATCGGGTGCAGGGACAGGGGCGCGGGGACCGGGGCGCGGGGACCGGGGCGCGGGGACCCGGGTGCAGGGACCGGACCGGGGCGCGGGGCCCGGGGTGCAGGGTGCAGGGATCGGACGCCCGGAGCGCTCGCAACTTCCTCACTGTCCTGCCTGCGCGGGGGGCGCGTCCCGGCACGTGCGCCCGGTCCGGTCCCGGCGGAGGGCACCTCCCTCGGGGACCCCGGGCCTCCCCGCTCCGCGTCCGGGAACCGGGTCGCGGGCCCGGCCCAGGGGCGCCGCTGCGGCCGGACCGGAGGCCGAGCGCGGGCGGGGCGCTGGCTCCTGGGCCGCCGGGGGTCGGCCGTGCACTCCGCCCGCAGCGGGGGCGCGGACCCCGCGATCTCCTCCCGTGTCCCCCCGGATCTCCTCTGGCTTCCGGGCCCCCCCACCCCGGCTGCCCCCACCTGCGGCCCCGCTCGCGGCTCCGGGTTCGCGGTGGAGCCGGCGGGATGGGTGCGACCGGCCAGGCGGACCCCGAGTTCCTGGGACCGGTCCCCGCCTTATTATTATTATTATTATTTTTTTTTTTTTTCTCTGCAAACTTTCCTCCTGGGATCCCGGAGCTTCTCTCGGGCCTGTTTCTTTTCGCTTTCGGCAGATTTTGACCCAGAGCCAAGCAAAGCAGCGCGTTAATGTTTGACCCAATTGCGGGGGCGGTGCGGGCGGCGTGGTGGGCCCCGCGTCCAGGGTGAACAGAACCTGAGGGTCCGACCCGGCCCAGGCACCCCTCCCCGGCACCCCTCCCCGGCACCCTCCTGGCGGCACCCTCCGGCACCCCTCCACGTGAGGCCGGAAGGTCTGACCGGTTTCGACATCTCAGCTTCCAGGCTCAGGTCCCGGCTTGCTGCTGAGGTCACCGGCCGGGAGGGAGGGGAGGGGTGCGGGTGTCGGGCTCCGGCCGGGTTGCCGCAGACTCCCTGGGGGTTTTAAAGCGAAGCCAGTAAACCCCCAAGCCTGCCTTTCCCCCCCCCCGCCAGCCCCAAATCCCCAGACGGCCTGTTTCCTGCATCCGGGGTGCGCGGGCTGCGGGGGGACACCCAGCTCCTCAGGTGGCTCTGCTCATGGCCAGGAGGGGGGCATGGGCCGGCGGGGCTGGCACAGAGGACAGGGATCGGTACCGAGTCCGGAACGATCAGCTGGCACGGCTGGGCTCTGGGGGAACATCTGGAGTGTGGAGCCGCTTGCAAAACGTGGGAACGGGAGCTGGGGGTGGTTTCCATACCAGCGGGCTCCTCTGCCCTCGGAGGGCTGCCTCCTCCCTGCTGCCCGCCCCCCCACCCCCGGGCCTGGTCCTTCCCGCTCCCCAACCCCCTGCACAGGGCCCCCCGCAGTCGGGCATGTCTCCGTTCTGTGGCCGGGACCCTGTCCTGAGTGCAGTCAGACTCTCGGGCACCTCCATGCACTGCTCTTCTCCACAGACGCCCGCTCCTCCCTGCTGCCCTTCCAGCAGGACGAGGAGTGCGGAGATTTGTTTTGGGGGAAAAACATAAATACCACTTAATTTGCCTGTTGGTTTTGTGTTCGCTTAGAACAGGATGCTCGGGGCAGGGTGGGGGGGGCGGAGAGACACAAAAAAAACAGCAGTGGGAGCAGGCGAGCCGGCATCAGAGTCCCAGAAACAGGAGCGACGTGTGAGAAACACAACAGGTGACCCTGACAGAGTGGTGAGGACAAGTCCCGTCAGTTTTGTTCACAAAACGTCCTTATCTCAGACAGACCGGCCTGGCTCTAAGCGATGGAATCGCCGTCCCCTCCAACCCTCTAACCCCCGGACAGGCCAGGAAGTGGGTGCCCCAGGCCGATGGGGAGACAGGGCCGGAGAAGTGGCTGCTTTCCCTGCAGCGGGAACCCGCTGAGGCTCCCGTCACCTGCCGCCCCTGCCTCTCCTCCGGGAGCTCTGGTCTTAGGAGGGCGTCGGAGGCCAGGGGATGGGACAGGGAGGGACAGGGCTCCTCAGGGTGGTCCCTGGTGAGGACTCGCGGGCCCCGGGCCCTGGTCTAGACTCCCGCTCACAGTTACTGTCGGCCAACTGAGCCGGTCAGCAGCGGCGTGGGCCTCGCTCAGCACCCCTCCAGCAGGCGGGCTGTGAGGTCGGCCTGGGAGACGCGCGGAGTAGGCGCCCTCCTGCAGAACGGCGCGGTGGAGCTGGCGGTATTCTGAGAAAGGCAGGAACTGGCAGCCGGGCCGGGCCGGCCCCGCCTCCCAGCACATTCCTGACTTTGGACGGTCTTCGTGTATTTCTGGCTTCCCATGTTTCGTGTCTGAGCCCATGCCGTGTCACAGCCTCACTCCACCGACTCCATCGCACCCCCTTCCCGAGGCAGGGCCCAGGGATCGCGCTTTTGTTCCTGAACGAGCTCCGAGATGCCTGCAGAGGCCGCGTCAGGGAGCACGGGGCCCGCCCAGTTCAGAAAGGAAACACGGAGCTCTTGTTTATGCGTGGATCTCAGCTCGGGGCCGCAGAGAGGGTCTGGGGTCAGGGAGGGGGCAGCCGCCCGCCCACCTTGCCTGGAGGAGTGCGGGTGGTGACCCAGGCCCTGGAGTGGGCCGTGGGGTCATAGGGCCGGGGACACCCAGGGGGTCGCAGGCCCCGCCCGGGAACCACGCAGCCTTCGTGTGTGCCCCGTGGCGCCGAGAGAGCCGTGTTCGCGGCTCCGGTGAGCGGAGACCCAGCGCGGTGGACATGGCTCCTTGGAGCTGGGTTTTGCTCACGGGAGCCGGCTCTGAGGAGCGTTTAAGGTTCTAGAACACATGTGTCAAACACAAGGCCCGCGGGCCAAATCCGTCCCGCCAGGCCTTGCAATGTGGCCCGCACCGCGCTGTCATCACTGCACTCCGCTGCGTTTCCATCACAATGACAGTTTATGACTGTTCAGTAAACCATTCGGCCCGCGATTTAGGCTGGATTTTAGATTTTGGCCCCTTCTCTGATTGAGTTCGACACCCCTATTCTAGAATGTGGCTGCCCGTGCCCTGTTTCCACGTCGATGCGAGAAAAATGGGTGGGCCTCTCAGATCACTGCAGACGCTTCTGATTTCGTTTTCCTCTGCCCTTTAGGGACGTTGGACGTTATGTGAGAAGCGGCTTTGGTCTCAGTGCGTGTTGACCGGTTTATTCTTTTCTTTTTTTTTTTTTTTTTTTTAACATATTCTATTGATTTTTTTAGAGGAAGGGAGAGGGAGAGAGAGTGAGAAACCTCGATGAGAGAAAAACATCCATCAGCTTCCTCCTGCACTCCTCCTACTGGGGATGTGCCCGCAACCAAGGTACATGCCCTTGACCGGAATCGAACCCAGGACCCTTGAGTCTGCAGGCCGACACTCTACCCACTGAGCCACGCCGGTTAGGGCTGGTTTGTTCTTGAAGGATGATGAGCCCATGGGAGAGCGGGTGGGCCTTGCTCCCGGAGGCCGGGCCCTTTCTCGCTTTCCCCCGAAGAGGCTGCCCTTTCTCAGAACAGCGCCCCCGCTGGCTCTTTGCCCAGGGGGTGAGGAGGGTCTGCCTCTGGCCCCTGGAGCGGGCAGGTCGGCCAGGATTCAGGCCAGGACCCGGGCGTCCCCCTCCGGTCCGATACCAGTTTGATGGACGTTTTCTCTGTCGGAGCCATGAAGCCCATCGTTCTTCCGGCGCGTTTGGTAGACACGTCCACTCAGATGTGCAGGACATTCCCTGAGCCGCCGCCGCCGGGAGCAGGAGAGGGGCCGGGCGGGGCTGGGGCTGTGGCCCAGGCCGTGGGAGGCGGCGAGCTGCCGTGGACACGCGGTCTCGAGCTCCGAGGTGGAAGGTCAGCCATCGGGCCGCTGTGGACGGGGCCGCTGTGCACTGCATGTGCTTAACACCCACATCCCTCCCGGGGGCCGTGTGTGCGGCCAGCACGGGAGGCAGCGTGTCCCTCTGGGTCCCACACCGTGTCCCGTTCTGGTGGCTTCTCCCAGGAAGCCCAGAGCCACAGCGTCTGTCCTTCCTGACGACATCTGGAGTGTCTCAGGAGCGAAGCCTTGCATTGCACATTCAGGGACCCGTGGTTGGGGGGGAGGCCTTGTCCACAGCCCGCAACGCCCCCACAGCGCACGCTGCCCCCTGCCTGCGCAGGCCCCGCGCCGGTAAACAGTTACGTAAGGCGGCCGCGGTGTTTGTCCTTCGGTGTAAGGACAGGATCGCTACCTCTGACGCCGCGGGCTTTTGTTTGCATTCCTCTCTCCGTGCTCGGACCACAGGGAGGGCCTGAGCTGCTCGTCCTCGGCTGAGCTGCAGGCTGAGTCACACGGGGGACTGGCTCTCGTGCCCGGAGCCCGTTAGGGAGAAGGGATCTGCAGGTGGCACGCCCGAAACGCTGGCAGAAGCAGCAGCTTCTGGAAAGCGTTCTGGGATCAGCCTTTGTTTTTACTTTATTTTTATTTTTGTTCATGGCCAGCAGCGTGGTCTGAAGGCTGTGGAGTCGTGGCCAGCAGCGTGGTCTGAAGGCTGTGGAGTCGTGGCCAGCAGCGTGGTCTGAAGGCTGTGGAGTGTGTGGTCTGAAGGCTGTGGAGTCGTGGCCACTCATCACTACCACCCGTTGGTGATCACATGTCAGAGCCCACTGCAGGTGCGCAGCCTCCTGAGCAAGACCAGCCAGGCCTATGGTCGGCAAACTGCAGCTCACGAGCCACATGCGGCTCTTTGGCCCCTTGGGGGTGGCTCTTCCAAAAAATACCATGGCTTGGGCGAGTCTATTTTGAAGGAGTGGCGTTAGAACAAGTTTACATTTTTAAAAAATTGGCAAGAAATTCCAATCGTTGTGCTGTTGATACTTGGCTCTGTGGACTGATGAGTTTGCCGACCACTGCGCCAGGCAAACGATTTCAAGTTTGCTCCAGCGCTATTTTGCAAAATCCCTCTCTCTTCTTCACTCGGCGCGTTTGAGCGGGGGGGTAGACAGGACACGGCGCCCTGCCTCTCCCTGGGATTGAGGCCGGCGCGGCTGCCGTGGGCACAGGGGGCGCTGACTGTCCTGGCCCTCCGGCGGCGCTGTGCTCACTCCCAGGCTGTGAAACGTGGCGGGTGGGAGGACTCGCCGTGGCTTCGCTTCCCTGCCACGTTCATGGAAAACCCGCATCGTCCTCGGTGCCGCTTCCTGGGACTGGGACGGACGGACGCTCTGCCGGGAGCCGTTCAGGAGTGAGATCATGTAGCACCTCCGTCTGCTCGCCTTCCCCTCCCCCTCCCCTGCCTCTGTGTCTGATACAGACGTGCACATGCATGCCTCATGCCTTGCGAAGGCCCGTTGCAGGACGCGGCTGGAGGCAGTTTTCCGGGGTCGGTCACGCTAGGAGACACCCCCCCTCTGGGCTACCTGGTAGCGTCCAGACGATAAGCTGGCCGGTGCCAGGCCCTCGCGTCCGCACCGTCCTCAGCACGGAGGGCGAGCACACTGCAGGCCAGACACGAGCCTGAACACGGGTGGGCGGGGCCCGCCGCCCCTGGAGGCCGGTCCTCCCCAGCGCCCCTGCCTCTGGCTGGCCTGGCTGTGAAGTGGAATGCGCGCATCATGTGTGAAAAATGCGGGCAATGTCCCCGCATTCTTGACTCCGAGGAGGAAAGGTGATACTTCCCCGGCAGGACTCAGGACTCGGGGCCGGGGGCTCACGGAGCCGAAGGTCAGGGAGCAACTGTCCGGCCTCCTGGAGGTCACCACCACCGGGCGGACTGAGCGCCCGCCGGTCACGTGCGCGTCCAAAACTCCCGCGTCCGGGAATCGTGTCCCCAGCCTGCGCGTTAGGGTAGCCGCTGAAGAGTGCGTTAGTCCCTGGCCCGTGCGGCTCAGTGGATAGAGCGCCGGCCTGCAGACCACAGGGTCCTGGGTTCGGTTCCCGTGAAGCACACGTACCTCGGTTGCACGCTCCTCCCCGCCCAGGCCCTGGTTGGGGCGCGTGCAGGAGGCAGTCGGTCGAGGTGTTTCTCCCCCTGGCAAAGAAGCAGGCGGGTCCTGGATTAGCATGCGCTCAGAGACACGCCGCTTCTCCCGGCAGCATATAAAAGTTATTTTTAAAGTTGTTTTAAATCTGCGAGCAAAAATAAATGGCTTTTGCTGCAAGAAACACCAAACATGGAAAAGGGCACAGTTCAGAGATGGTCATTTATCCGACGGCCATTGCCGATGGCGTGGCGCTTTAAACACGAGGGATTTGTGGACGGGCGCTCACAGGGGGCGGGGAGGTGGTCCTGCCTCTGGCTGGTCTCCCCGGGGGGGCTGGAGCCCCACGCGGGGCGGGGTGGGTGGGGGAGGGAAGGGGTGGGCGGGGCAGGGGGCGGGCAGGAGGGTCCCCTGGAAAACAGGGGACTCCACGGCCCTGGCTGTCGCTCCTGACCCAGAGGCTCTGCCAGGCAAACATTTGCTTTCTCTGAACTCGAACTTTACGGTCAGCTTTTTTTTATGTTAAGAAGGGAAGGAAAAAATACACGGTCGGGAAGGACGGATTAAGGATGTTCGCTGTTGTGTGGCCTCTAGACAGTGTGGTTCAGCACTGAGTCAGACCTCGTTGCAGAGCGGGTGGGTATTGGTGTGACCTTACCGCGTTGACCTCCTTTCTCCCAACAATATCCTTTCCTTAAGAGAGAAGCTGAGGCTTTTTAAAAACCCCAGTTCCTCGACACAAACCATCCTGCACACAGAGCCTGACTGCCCTGTGGTTTGCTGCAGTGGCAGAGCTTTTCGCTGCAGACTTATTTTTGAAGAACCGCGGGTTCGCAGGAAGTGGTGAGGCAGGCTCCGGGCGCCCCGGTGAGCCCCTTCCCGGGCTCACATCCTGCACAAAGCCCTCCGTCCCTGGCGTGCCTCCTCTCCGGGATTGGCCCAGAGGACCGCTCACCGTGTTACCTGGCCAGGGAGGTGGCGGGGCGGACGTGGGCGCCTTCACACGCATGTCACACACGGGGCCCACCAGCCTCGGGTGGGACATGCTTGGAAGTTAACGTTTTTTCTAAATGAAGTGCTTTTGTCTTTAACACGCAAGGGCTGGGAAGGCAAGAGGAGGGAAAGGGAAGGAGGGCGAAGGCCCACACACACACGGACCCCCCGGGAAAGGCCGCTGCAGGTTCTTGCCAGCTGCAGACCCTGCGGGAGGACCATGTCCTTGGGGGCAGCCATGCCTCCTTCCCGGTCACCCCCAAATCCAGCATCAGGCTCCCCACACTGGCCTGGGACCAAGAAGAGGCAGGCGGCCTCCCGGGGCCGCCAGCCCCCAGCCCCGGGGCAGCCTCATTCCGCAGGTCCCAGCCTTGGATCCCGACTCACACAGCCGGCCTGGCCCGGCCGTGAGCCCGGCGGGCAGCACCGGGGGGTGTGCGTTTTAGTACGCCAGTCACCCCCAGAGTGTCTTCCCTTGTCATTCCCGAGCTCCGTCCAGCCTGCAGGCAAGCGTGATGGCTGACTGCCATCCGTGCCCGGAAAGCTGCGGGTACCGGCTGCCGGGACCCGGGACGGCCCTCTGCCCAGGGAGCCCGGAGCCGGAGCCCCGCTGGGTCCGCACGCAGTGGGAGGGGAGGCCGTGGCCCGCGGCGGTGAGCACTGGAGCCTGCGCCGGGAGGGGACGGGCTGGGACACGGGACACTGTGTGCTGCCCGCATGGCACTCCGGCTTCTCCAGCTTCTCCGGGAGGGAGGTGCTCCCGTCTCATTTGCATGATCTGCGGCTTCGCCCATTTCCCTTTCTCTCTCCAGCAGACCGGGCGGGGCAGTGGGTACCCAGCCTGGAGCCTCCGCTCACAGGGCAGACCCGCCCTGAACGGCAGGCCCTCTCCCAGCTCCACCTGCCCCTCACCGAAGGGGCGTTTCACCCCACCGCCCGCCTCCTTCTCTTTTCTGACCCGGACAGGGGTTCCTACTTTCCCGGAAAAACCCGTCGGTTCCAAATGCCGATGCTAAGGGGGACGTTGTGGATGCCCGGATGGGAGGGTGAGGCCAGGAGGCGTGCCCCACGCTGGGCCCTCCCACCGGAGCCGGCCACCCTGCTGTCCCTCACGTGGCCCTCCAGGTTCTGCCCTGAGGCCTAAGGGTAGGCAAGAAGGGTGATAGGGGGTGTGGGGCGGGAGGAGGCCCCGGAGCCCAGGACACACGCGGGGTGGGTCAGCTTTGTCCGGGGAGGCAATGGGGTGCCCCTTCCCAGGGGGGGTCCTTTTGGACCCCAGGGGACACCTGTCTGGCGTCCAGACTCAGAGGTTGAGTCTCATGACTCAGCGGAGCCGGAAGCTGGAGAAACACACCCGCCCGAGCCTGGGCCCGGCCGGCAGCAATGAAAACTCACGCCCAGGGCCGCGGCCAGGGGCATGACGTCACCCACAGGCACCCCCGTGCGTCCATCCACCTGTGACCAGCATCCGCCTGTGACTGAGCCTGGGCTAGGCCCCGCCCCCAGCTGGCTTCTGGGATGCAAGGGCACCTGCGGCTCCCGGCCCCACTCGGGGGAGGGGCCGTTGGGCAGGAGGGGAGCAGTTAGGATGCTGCTCTACCGGAGAACTTCAGAAAAATTTTTTTTCTTTTTATCGTGAGAGTGTGGTTTTATTTACCCTGTTTGAGGATAAGCTGAGGTCTTTTGAACGTAGGTACAGATGGAGCCATTTTCTAGCAACAAGTGACAGTCACTGTCAGTCCCACCTCACGGTTGTTATCTTGGGCAGTCCCTGGGACCTTAGAGGAAGGAAGAGGAGAAAGGGTGAAGAGGAGAGAGGGTCGCTGGTGTTCTGTGTTCGCCACGTAGGTACTGAGTTTTCCGCACCAGCCTTGGAATCCGGCCAAGGTCAGAAGGAAGACTTCCTTTCTGCCCCAGGAAAACATAAAAAGTGGGCGTGCCAGCTAATAGCTCGGATTTTGTAATCAAAGAAAACGCGGTCATTTCAAGAGAAACATCAGAAGTGCTTTATTCAAAGTGATGGCCATCGCTAGCTACGCATTTCCCCATCTGTCAGGTCATCTGTGGGTACCGTCCCAATAGAGCTTTCCTTGTTTTGAGGCAGACCAATCATAGACCCAATTTTCCACTTCTTTGTATGTTTTGAAGAATTGCTCAGAAAGTGCGTGTGCCATCGATCGGAACACGTGGTCATCTGAAGGAGCAAGGTTTGGTGAATACGGCGGGTGGGTTCATACTTCCCAGGCAATATCTTTTCACGTGTCTTTAACTGGTTTTAAAGTGTGTGATGGTGCGTCAACATGAAGCAAAATTACTTTGCCCTGTATTCTGGCACATTCTGGTCCTTTCACGGTCAAAGTTTTGTTCAAATTGATTATTTGTTGTCGGTAGCGGTCAGTAGTAACGGTTTCACCTGGTTTTAGGAGCTCATAATGCACCACACCTTCCTGATCCCGCCAAACGCAGAGCACTGTCTTCTTTCTAAAGCCATTCGGCCTTGCAGTTGATGTTGATGGTTGACCTGGATCAACCCATGAGTTTGTGCATTTGGGATTCTCGAAATAAGTCCACTTTTTACCACCAGTCACAATTCAGTTGATGTGGCACCCACTTTCTTTCCTTTAAAATCTTTCCCATTGCTTATAGATGATGGGAAATTGTTTGCTGAGCAATGTTTCATCTTTCTGTGAGTTGTTTTTGTGTTTGACACACACTTCATCCAACAATGCTCGTCATTGTTGATCTTCAAACTTTTTCGGTTGGCCTGGATGTTCTTTGTCTTTCACATAGAAATCATCACTTTTAAAGCGTTTAAACCAGTGTTCACAGTGTCTTGAGATGGAGCATGTTCTCCAGAAGCTTCCTGAAGTATATGATCACTTTCAGCAGCACTTTTTCTTCAAAGTAATGAATTAAAACTTATTGCAAATGCTCTTTTTTTTTTACACGAAACTTGACATTTTTAAGCGTAAAAATATCTATGATATTAACACCTTCAACAAATTTGACACATGAAGCTTTGAAGCTTCCTGTCGATACAACAAAATAGCATACTTATCAAATGGCATGTATATCAACATACATGTAACTCCATCTACTGAAAAAAAGCCCCCATTAGTAGCGGGTGCACCTGGTATTTGCCTGTAAACTTTCTTCAAAGAAATAGCAATCCTGGGACCCAGGGCGGAGGTCGGGTAGAATGCAGACACACCTAAGAAAGGGCGGGCCCTGCCGGTGTGGCTCAGTGGATAGCGTGTCAGCTGCTGACAGAAGGGTCCCGGGTTCGATTCCCAGGTTGCAGCTCCATCCCCAGTGTGGGGCGTGCAGGAGGCAGCTGATCGATGAAACTCTCTTATCATGGATGTCTCCACCCCTCCCTCCCTCTCCTTCCTCTCTGAAACCAACGAAAACATTTCTTTAAGAACAAGGTGGGCCTGGGAGGTCTGCGCCACCATGTCCGTCCCCGGACGGAATCGGGAAAATGTCCGCCGGCCGGAGCTCCGGTGAATAAGAAAACGGAGGAGCAGCCCCAGGCAGTGACCTCACCGGCGGCTCCTCTGTCGGAACCGGTTTACAAAGCTGCAGAGCAGCCTGTAGACGGGCCTCCTGAGCGGCGCTCACTCTGCATTCCGGCCTCGGGGTGGGGGCGGGGGAGGACACGGGCGGCCCCGTGGTGGGACAGCACATGGTGGGACAGCAGGCCTCTTCCCAGGAACCCCCGGGCAGACAGACATGGGCCTGGCTGGTATCTGATCTTGTTTGCGGGAGCGGAGAGCTTCGGACCCCTGTGTCCGCGTGGTGCCATCTGCTGGGCGAGGGGTCCCTGGGGCACAGAGAATCCCCTGTAAATCCATAAAATTCGCCGGGGGAGGGCGGCCGCAGCGGAAGACGCTGCTGCGGTCCATCCAGGAGTCGCATCCTCTGGGCGAGAGGGCGCGTGTCTGCTTCTCCGTGGAAATCCCTGTGGACCCTGGCCACCCGTCCATCCCCGGGTCCATGGCAGGGGGCCCCGTGTCGGTCCCCTGGGCCTCAGTGCGGCAGGGGGGCCTGTGCACTGGGTCCTGCGTCCCCGCTCGGAGTTCCCGCCGGCCCGGGTCTGCTGTGGGCCGCGGGGAGGCGGCTCCTGTTCCCCCCTCCCCCCCCCCGGGGCCGCCCGCATTCCGCTCGCCTGCCCCGGCCTGTCCCCCCAGCGCCCAGTGAGAGCAGGAGGCACGGGCGCCCCCGCTGCCCCCTGGCAGCTGCCCAGCCGGGCCTCGGGCCTGAAGCTGGGGGAGCACCACGTTTCACACCCACATGACTTTATATGTTTTTATATAAACACCCAGTATCCTGCCCTCTCTCCCTCCAGTGGTGCGGGCTCTGGGGGGACGGGAGGGGCCCCTCCGTTCGGGACCTCCCTCCCCGGCCGGCTGGCTGTGCGGGAGCCGGAACGGCAGAGCGGCCGCCAGCGGTGCGGGCCTGCCCGTGGCTCTCCGGGCAGGTCCACAGGCTGCAGGAGGCCGGCAGGGGCCCGCTGCCTGTGTCCCCCTCACCGCCCGGGGTGGCGCCCCCACCCGCAGCCCGCAGGCTCCCAGCGACAGGCAGGTTCCGGGGCCTCCAGCTGGGCCGGGGGTTCCCGGAGCCGGAGCGGTGCACACCGGGGCAGCGCACACCCGGGGCATCCCGTGGCGCTCGGGCGGCGGGTGACGGGGGCAGGGCGGGCCTGCTGGGGTTCGAGGCCCGCTTGGGAAACAGTGTGGCTGCATGTTTCCCCCTCAGATGCGGGGATTTCCTGCACGGGAGTCACAGCTGACAGTCCGGCGCAGCTGGTGCCCCACAGGCAAGAGCGGAGGGAGGGAGGGAGGCGGGAGGGAGGGAGTCTGGAGTGGCGGGACTGTGGTCCAGCCCTCCTTCCCCACAGGAGGAGACTCCGGTCCTGCGGGGCCCAGCGCGGGGCCGTGGTGCGGTGTGTGCGGCCCGAGAGCCACGGCTGACGGAGGGGCCCCCGGAGGAGCGGACCGGCTTCTCCTGGAAGAGCCGCCCTCCCCGCCCGGCACCTGGCTCCGGCCGCCGGCGGAGCGCTGTGTGCCCGCGCGGGGACGGAGGAGGAGGGGAGGGACAGAGGGTACAGCCCAGTGAGAGGAGGAGGAACTCCTGTCCGGGCAGCAGCAGGGACAGGCCTGGAGGACATTGCTCGCAGGGAATGAGCCGGACAGAGAAGGACAAACACTGTGTGACCTCACTCCTGTGTGGAACTGCAGACACGCTATGAAGCTGGAGACACAGCCAGGAGCCAGGGGAGAGAGGAGCGGGGGAGGGCCAAAGGGCGCAGGCTCCCCGTTGGAGCCGAGCGAGTCCTGGGGGGTGCTCAGCCCGGGGACTCGTCAGTATCGCTGTCAGTGCGCAGGCTTGGGATTTGCTAAGAGAGGAGGTCGTGCCGAAGCCGGTTTGGCTCAGTGGATGGAACATCGGCCTGCGGACTGAAAGGTCCCGGGTTCGATTCTGGTCAAGGGCATGTACCTTGGTTGTGGGCACATCCCCAATAGGAGGCAGCTGGTCGATGTTTCTCTCTCATCGACGTTTCCAACTCTTTCTCTCTCTCCCTTCCTCTCTGTAAAGAAAACAATTAAATATATTATTAAAAAAGAGAGAGAGAGAGAGAGAGGAGTTCATAGTTCTCAACACACACACACACACACACACAGGACACACACAGGTGACTGGTGACGGGTGCGTTTTAACAAAGATCTGTGCGCTGCTCTCAACTAAACACATATGACAACACGGCTAGGAAGTCATAAGTCAAACAAAAGCTTATTAACATGTTCATTATCTCGGAAGACACTCCACTGGGGAACAGAAACTTCTAGCTCATCATCTTCTATTTGTGAATGCACACACAGAGCAAGCAGCGGACGCTCTGAGTACGTTACGATTCAGGAACAAGTCAGCTACTGGGGGGGCGGGGGGGACGGTTTAAAACCTCTGTTGCTGCCCTGGCTGGTGTGGCTCAGTTGGTTGGGCATCGTCCCGGGCACAGAAAGGCTGCCGGTTCGATTCCTGGTGGGGGGACATGCAGGAGACAACCGACCCATGTTTCTCTCCCTCTCCCATCTCCTCTCTCTGAAAATCCACTTAAAAATTGGTAAGGTAAATACAATGTCTTTCTCTAGCAGGGATGGTGGTCCACACTATTGAGCTCCCGCCGTCCTAGTCTGGTCACCAGCTCTCCGTCCGTGGGGAGGGCACACGGGTGCCCTGGGGCCGGTAGGTGACCAGCTGTGAACCGTAAGCACGGGTGACGTCGGCAGAGTTTAGGTAAACACAGCTGGGCTGCCCGTGACCTTGACCGTGGCTGTCGTTCATCCCGAAGAGGGCCAGGGCCCGTCACATGGTGGAACCTGCCCCGGTGCCTCGCGGTGGCCGTGTCCGTCTGTCTGTCTCCTCGTCCCCAGATCTCCATGGAGCCCGGGGAACGGAGCGGCTAAGGCACCCCAGGACGGGCTGGGTTCACACTGGGCCGAGGCTCTCCCGGCGTGTGGCCTGGGGCGGGGTCCAAGGTCAGATTCCTGGGCCCGGGAAGGAGGCAGCACCGGACAGACTGCTCCGGACGGATGACCCGGCCCCGGCATCAGACAGGAAGCAAACGGAGTGGCCTGGGACGGGTCTTCTCCGGTGACTAAGCACTCCGCCGGCTGCAGAGCCGGCCGTGCCCGGGAGAAGCTGCGGGCACACACGCCGTCTCCTCGTGGAGGCTGTGCCGTGAGCCCAGTGCCGCCCGCTCCTGTCCTCGGTGCAGGCCGGTGACGGGGGTGTGCCGCTGCGGGAATCGCCCTTCCTCACTCCCCGACAGGCGGGGCGTCCTGGGGGGCGGGGGTTGGGTCATCGATGAAGCGGAGGAAGAATCGTCTGAGTCGCCAGCACTTGGAGCCTCTGCGGTCAGGTCTTCTCTGTGAGTTCACTGCCGCCGCCGGCTGCCCCGCTGTCGCCTGGTTGCCAGAGCCGGCCTGGGGCACATTAGAAAACCCCCCGCCGTCCTCGCCTGCCCAGGCAGCTCCGTGCACACGGCGTGGCCCTGGGTGCCGGCCCAGCCAGGCCGGCGCTCCCCGGCGCGGACGTGGCTCCGGCTCACACTGCACGGGCGTCGGGGTCTGTGTCCTCGGCGCTCACCGGCGGGCCTCTCTGCAAACGGTGAGCTCCGGTGTTTTTTTAAATAAGAAGCCGCTCTGTGAGGACCGGGTGTTGTGTCTGCGCCGTGTCCACCTTGTCCCTGCGGTTTTTAAAGTAAAGCCGTCGTGGTGACATGTGCGATAGGAGAGAGTCAGCAAGTCCCAGCCACCTCACACACACACACACGCACACACACGCACACACACACACACACACACACACACGCTCACACACACGCTCACACACACATGCTCACACGCACACGCACACGCTCACACACACACGCACACACAAACACACACGCTCACACACACACACGCTCACACACACGCTCACACACACACATGCTCACACACACACGCTCACACACACACGCACGCTCACACACACACGCTCACACTCTCGCTTCCACACTCATTCGCACTCACTCACACTGGCAAGAACAGCGCGTCTGAAGGGCGGTTGGGAATTCTGCTCGTCACCAGGAAGGCATTGTGTCAGCCATTAGTCCAGACGCCCGGCGACTCTTAGGAGCGGGTGCTGGTGTCCCGAGGGGACCCGGCCGGCGGCCACGTGAGGACCAGCTCTGCTGTCCTTTGGTCTGGGCCCCCCTCCTCCCGGCGGCGGAGTCACAGACGCCCTGAGGTCAGACCAGAGGTCACTGCCGGCAGGGAAGACGTGTGCAGGCTGCCTCAGGCCGCCAAGTCGCTGAGACCTCACCGGCACCCGTTTCTCAGGCCGAGGCTGGAGCCTCCGTGGCCCCTCGGCCTCTCGCCTGGACCCGCTGTGATCAGTGTCTCTGAGAGCCTCCAGGCCTGACCCAGGGTCCTGCTGCCTCGGGCAGAAACCTGCCTCGGGCGGGTTTCTGCTCCAGGAGGTTCACAGAGCAGCTCCCGGTCCCTCTGGGCTCACAGCTTTCCGTCAGAGGCAACAGCGGCGAGCAGGCAGGGCGGGGACAAGGCGGGGGGAGTCCTCGGGAGGTGTCCTCGGCTGTCCTGTCCCCCGCGGTCCCTGTCCGACTGTCCCTGCTTCAGCTGTCCCTGTCCGGACGGCCCCTGCCCCCGCTGTCCCTGTCTGGATGGTCCCTGTCTGAGCGGAGGGCCTGGGAGGATGTGGCTTACGTAATCCTTGTCGGCTGCCCCGGGCCTGAAAGCAACGCTTACCATTAAAACGGAGAGGGGAGGGGCTGCGGATCGCTCCTGTCCCCAGCCGCCCGGCCCAGACCCCTCTGCCGGGGGCACACGTCCAGGACACACACACACACGCTCACACACACACGCTCACACACACACACACACGCTCACACACACACATGCTCACACACACATGCTCACACACACACGCTCACACACACACGCTCACACACACACGCCGGCCTTGCCTCCACCTCAGTCACAGGAGCTCACTTCTTTAATTTTATTTTTTTTAAGCTCTTAACTGATCTGCTTCACAGTGAACCAGTTCTGTCTGAAGCAGACAAACCAGATCCCCAGCACAGCCCGGCCTGGGCCTCCAGAGAGCGCTTCCTTCCCATCAGCAATCGCTCCTCCCTCCCAGGGCGGCTGCCTGGGGCCGCTCAGCTCCAGGTTTGGGAGGGGCCGCCCCCCGGGGGCCGGGCCAGTTCACGCTGCCCTCCCCGGAACCCGCCGCCCTGTTCTGGGAGGACTAGCTAAGCCTGGCTCGTCCCACCTGGTCCGGGAGCCGCGCTCGCTCGGACGCCCAGCCCGTGGCCCTCGGACCCGGGCCAAGCGCTCTGTCTATGAAAGGACGGAGCGCCCCGCCCCGACAGCAGCAAGCACCTGGCCCTTCTAGTTCCACCCCAGCTCCTCCTTGGGTGACCTTGAGCGGGCTCTCAGAATCCCGCCCCCACGTGGCCCTCGTCTGGAGGTGCGGGACTCGGCAGCATTGGGCAGGAAGCTCCACTTGCGGAGTGGAAACCACTTTCCTGTGTGTTTCTTTAAACATATTTTTATTGATTTCAGGAAAAAAAAAGAAAAAAAAAAGGAGATGGAGGGAGAGAGAGAGAGAGAGAAACATCAACGATAAGAGAGAATGTTGGTCGGCTGCCTCCTGCAGGCTCCTGGCTGGGGATGGAGCCTGCCACGGGCATGTGCCCGGCCGGGCATCCCACCTGGTTCGTAGGTCGGTGCTGGACCCCTGAGCCGTGTCGCCGGGCGACGGGCAGCCATTCCGAAGACGGCAGGAAACGCAGTGTTTGTCCCCGCGGGAGCGGCAGGGGCCGGGCAGACGCGGCCCTGGGTCAGCACAGGGAGGTCCTGGGGGGCCCGCTGGGAGCCGGGCGCTCCCCCTGCTCCGGGCAGGGCGGCCACGGGGGCGCCCGGGCATCAGACACACACACACACACACACACACACACACACACACACACACACACGGCGCTCTGAGCGCGCGCCTGCTCTCGGGAATGAATGGACTCGGCAGCACCCGGGAGCCAATCGCAGGCGGGCTAGGTCGTCACCGGCCGCGGGGAGTTCACACGCGGAGAACCCTCTGGGCCTGGGCAGGTGTGGGCGAGGCATCTCGCGATGCTGGAGCCGTGTGGGCGGTGTCAGAGTTTTCTGGAAAACTTCCTAGTATTCCCCGGCTTTCCGCAGAGCGTCTGTGTGTGTGGAAGCCGGCACCCGGGGCGTGAAGGGACTTGTGTGTGTGTGTCGGGGGAGTGGCTCCCAGTACTTTTCCAAGATTCCTAAGAATAACATCTTCGACCTCGAGGCTGGGTCCGCACTGGTTTTCAAACCGGGACAGCCCCGACGGCCTCTTTCCCAGACCACGCCCCGTGGCCGGCTCCCGGGGACGCGGGCGGCGGGCGTGACGGAGCGTGACGGAGCGTGACCTCGCTCCCCTGCCGAGTGCCCCCTTCGGTGCCCCTGGCCTCCGTGTGGTGGAGAGTCTGGAACGCCTCGCTGCTGCGGACGGCGGGTCACGGTCAGGTTCACAGTCAGGCTCATGGTCAGGTTCACGGTCAGGTTCGTGGGGACAGTCTCAGCTTCGGGGTCAGCCGCAGGCCAGAGGTCCGTGCCTCCTCCATGTCTCCGGCCCTTGATGGAAAGCCGTGGGTGTGGAAGCAGCTTTCCTGAAGGCAGTGTGTGAGAGCGGCTGGCGGCATGCAGAGACGCCCGTTGCCTAAGTGTGAGAAGGGGCCGGGTGTTTTCATTGGCGGCCGGTTCCGCGTGAGCCAGCGGGCACGTGGCCCGGCCGGGCTGGTCCCTGAGAGCGCGGTGCCCTGAGCCGGGAGGTGAGGTCCGGCCGTGCCTGGGGCCCGTCGGAAGGCGGTGGGCAGGGGTGCCTCCGGGGCACATGTCACGGGCCACGGGGAGCTGGAGATGGTGGGGGACTGGAGCTGCAGGGGGAGTGAGAAGCCAGGCAGGGGCCGTCGGAGGCTCGGGTGGGCACGGCTCAGCCAGCTGGCCGCACGTCTGGGAGGCGGACAGGGAGGCGGACTTACCCTCCAGCGCCATGGTCAGAACCAAGACACACGGTGTGAGTCAGAGACAGCAAATGGCTCAGGGGTTGATCATGGACCCAGGAACCAGGGGGTCACGGTTCGATGCCCATCAGTGGCTGAGGAGGGCTGGGGGGTCCCCAAGAAGTCAGGAGGTGCCCCCAGACCCCGTCAGGACTGTGTTTTGTGGGGATCCAGGACACGGTGCTCTGACGTCCCTTCCACTAAACCAGTGGTTGGCAAACTACGGCTCGCAAGCCACGTGCAGCTCTCGAACCGCAGTTTGTGGCTCTGCCACAGGCCCACGAAGCCAGGTTGGCTCCCGCTGTCTCCTGTGGGCCAGGAGGGCGTCCCTGGGCAGCGTCGGGGGAGAGCGCGAGGACCTGCTTGTAGACAGGGAAACATAGCCTTTTCGCACTTTTACAGAGAAATTGAGCAGCAAGTGGAGTTCCTGCCCTCCCTGCCCCCAGCCTACCCCCAGGCTTCCCCGTGTGACGTGTGGTTAGCGTGGTGCGTGTGTTCCCGCCGGCGGGGGTGGGGGCAAGGGGGGGTGGGTGAGCGGGGAGAGGGTGTGCATTTTATTTTATTTTTGTAGACGGCCTGGTTGGTTCTTACTAAACTCAAGCTCCCTGAACAGCTCGCAAATCCCTTCCTTCTGTTTCCGAGATCTAAGTGTCAAACGTGAGGAAACCGGAGAGAAGTGTGTAGCGTGTAAGGTAACGACACGAAACATACGAGACACGTGTGACGGCAGCACGGCTTCCCCCGGGATCTCATCCCGCCCCCCGCGCTGGGCCCCGGGAGCTGTGCCCGGAGCGGCCCCGGGAGAGACGGTTTCACCGTCTCCCCGCACGGCCGGCAGGACGGGGGTGAGCAGTGCCGTGTGCCCTCACCACAGCGCCATCCCCACTGCCCGAGCTGACCGCCAGCCCCGCCACGGGCGTGCAGACACCCCCTCAAGTGCTGGGCGCCAGGTGCCTGGGTAGTGATGAGGGGATGAAGCCGTGTCCCCGCCCCCCCCCCAGCATCGCACAGAGGATCCCCTGTGCTCCGCGCTCACCCGCCTCCCCCCGCCTCCCTGTGCCGCCACCGCCCTCGCCGCCCGTCTGCTCAGACGCCTGCACCCTGTGTGCTCCCCACCCGGTGCTGCGGGAAAGTCCTGAGTCTGCAGCAGGCGCCCCCTCCGTGTTTGCGGAGAAAACATGTGCGTGGCCATCAGCGCTTCGCAGGATGGCTCGCCCATGACATCATCGCGTGGGAAAACAGTGACCGCCCAGCCGTGTGCTGAGTGGACACCGGCCGAGTGCTTGACCCAGATAACGTCTGGGTGCGGCTGGGGGTGGAGGTGGAGGTGCAGGTGGGGGCGGAGGTGGGTGGGGGTAGGGTGGGGCTGGAGGCAGAGGCCGGCGCCCAGTGCCGGGCACGGCTGGGCCTGGGCAGCAGGGGCGCGGGCTCTCCCGTGTCCGCCCTGAGGAAGGCCCGCAGGGTGTGAGCAGAAGAGCAGGGCTCTGCCAGCTTCCTGTTCCTGTGTGCAGTGTGCCGGCCTCCCACGGGAGCCGTCGAGGGCCTTTGTCACGCAGTGTCATTGGAGTCACGGGACTGTCCTCCTCTACCTGGACGGGCCGGCTGGTGTGCGCCCTCGGGCTGGCTGCCGGGTGTCCTGAGGGGACCGTTTCCACGGGAAGCGGGTTTGCCAAAGGCAGCTTTCCGTAGGGAGCGGGCAGGGAGGCTGAGAAAGCTTTTCTGGACGTTGTTATCCACTGACCAGAGAGGGGGAAGGAGAGCCAAGCACTGGCTTGTTCCATGTACTGAGCGCTCATTGGCTGGTTCTTGTACACGCCCTGCCCCCTGCTCACACCTCTCCCCTGCTCACACCTGCCCCCTGATCACACCCGCCCCCTGCTCACACCTCTCCCCTGCTCACACCTGCCCCCTGCTCACACCTCTCCCCTGCTCACACCTGCCCCCTGCTCACACCTCTCCCCTGCTCACACCTGCCCCCTGCTCACACCTCTCCCCTGCTCACACCTGCCCCCTGCTCACACCTCCCACCTGTCCCGTCACCCACCTGCCCCCTGCTCACACCTGTCTCCTGTCACCCACCTCTCCCCTGTCACCCTCCTGTCCCGTCATCCACCTGTCCCCCTCCATGAGTCACATGAAGTGAACTAGTGGGCCTTGTCTGTGGTCATGCACAGGCCACGTGAGGGGGCCGTGGCGGGCTCGTGCGGGTGGGTGCTGTCTCTCCTGTAGGGGGTGCGGCCCCGTCCCGGGAGGGAGAGCCATCCGTCCTGGTGGAGAGAGTGCGGCTTCCCACCGCCGCAGCTGCTTCCAATCAGACGGCCGTCTCCGCAGCCCTTCTCCCAGGGCCGTGCGGGGCGGCAGCCTGGGGCGGGCGGCCGCGTTCCCAGCCCAGCCCCCTGCGTGGCAGGCCCACTGCCCGCGCCCTGGGCCGGCGTGACCGTGGGACACACCCCGCCGCCTGTGGACGCAGGCGGAGGGTCAGACGTAAACCAGACATGAAGCTCCGAGTGGAGCTGCGTCTCCATGTGTGGGTCTTGGACACCGGGCAGCTGGCCCTCCGCCAGGAGGCGGGACGGTCAGCCGGCGGTGAGCTCACTCCCGGCCCAGCGGGCGGCGCCGCGCCTGACGGACACGTCTTCCGCGGCCCCCGGAGAGCCAAGCATCGCACACACCACGGCTGTTGGGGATGAATGGCCGGGTTGAGGGATCCTCTGAAGATCGTGGTCCTGCCAGGCTGCCGTGGGGGCGGGGGTAACGGGGGGGAGGTGTCTGACTGGCCAGCGCTACCAACTCTCCTCTGGGCTCCAGGGAATCCAGGGCCTGGAGGACGGGCTCCGTGACCCCACCAGCCAGGAGGGAAGCACGCTGGGGGGTCCGTGGGAAGCCAGAAACCCAGACTCGGAGCGGGGGACCCCGGAGGCCAAAGCGAGGGGCCGTGATGGGGGAAGGGGGTGGGCCTGGGCCCAGCATGGCCGCTCCCTGGCCGTGCGGAGAAGGAACCCCACTTCTGAAGGCAGACCCGTCTGCACGGACACGGCGGGATGCGGGTCACACCACGATCCCCGCGGGAGAGGCGGAGTCCAGCTACAGGGGCGTGGGGAGGAGCTGGAGGGAGATGAGGGAAGGAGAGGGAGCGTGGAGGGCCCCCTCACCCCCCGAGGACCCTCGGGGCTCGGATCAGAGCCCGGCCCGGCCCGGGTGCAGCTGACACGGGGCTGTGCACGTGCCGCTGGACCCTGCTTGCTGCGTGGACGCGTGTTTTCTCCATCGCCTGCTCCTGGGCGTGGAGGCGTGGGCGTGGCTCCGGGTCCGAGCTGGTGCTGTTCCTCCCAGGATGCACGGCCCCTCGGAGGTGCCTGAGGGCAGGCCCAGGGCCACGGGTCCCCAGGGCTCACGTCCTGTCTTGTCTCCCCGGGGGGGTGGAGGGGGGGTGAATCCCAGTCCCGTCCTTCCTGAGCTCCCTGGCCGCCCACCGGGGAGAGCTGCTAAAGCGGCCGCTCTGCTCGGGCCCGGACTGCTCCTCCCGTGTGCGGCCTCGCCGCCCGGACAGGAGGCTCCCGTCCTGGTGCCTGCTCCTCGCCAGCCCCGGGCTCCCCCGCCCCCTCCTTCTGGTGCTCACAGGAGCCTGTGAAAGCGGCACCCCGAGTCCTCCTCGCCGAGGGGAGACGGAGGACGGAGGCACAGCGAGGGCCCCAGCACCCCGCACCCGGCCTGTGCTCTGTGCTGCCCACGCCGTGTGCTGCCCGCCCTGTGCTGCCCGTCCATGTGCTGCCCGCCCTGTGCTGCCCACGCCGTGTGCTCCCCGCGCCCTGTGCTGCCCGCCCTGTGCTGCCCGCCTTGTGCTGCCCGTCCACGTGCTGCCTGCACTGTGTGCTGCCCGCCCCGTGCTGCCTGCACCGTCTGCTCCACGGCCCCACCGCTCCCCCTCCTCCGCCGGGCCTGATGGGAAGAGCAGACAGCGTTGGGTTCCAGCCCGGAGATGCAGGCAGGACTGGGTGCCCAGACACGGGCCTCCCACCTCCCCGTCTCCATCCTTTCCTTCTGCCTGCTGGCCGCGTTCCTCTTCCCCCGTTTCCCCCTCGGTCTCGCCTGATCCCCTTCCTCCTGGCGAAGTCATCAAGGCCCGGCTCCGGTTTCACTCTGGTCCTCCACTTAGCCGGGGCCCGTGTGCGGAGGCCGCTGGAACATTCCGGAACCCTCGGGCGGCGGGAGGACTGCGGAGGGGCTGAGCGTGTGTGTCTGAGATGAGAGGACCAGGTGTGGGGGAGGAAGGAGGATGAACAGAACACAGATTCTTCTTTTTTACGGACGTCTCCTGTTCCCCCTCCTTCCCCCTCTCCCCGCCCCCACCCTGTCCCCGGGGCTGGGGGCCGTGCTGGACATCTGTCCTCCTGTCCTCCCCACCCCATGGCCGTCTGTCAGCGTGGTCCCTGCCTCCCGGCTGCGGTCTGATTCTGTAGGTCCGTCCCTCTTGTTCCTTAGATTCCGTACGTGAGTGAGACCGTGTGGTACTTGTCCTCCTCGGTTCGGCTTATTTCTCTTATCGGGATGTGTTCCAGGTGCCTCCGGGCGGTCCCCAGGCTAAGATCCCCTTTTTCGGGGCTGCATGGTGCTCCGCGGGGGAGGCTGTGTGTGCATGAGGACTGGGCCTGCCCTTAGGGTGCGCCTCCCGGAGGCTCGGCTGTCGGCATCCCAGAGGCGGCTCCTCTTATTTTCCGTTCTTCTCCCGAGGACGTTGTCCGTGGATGTCAGGGAGAGCGCGAGGGAGGGAGGACGGAGAGACACGCGATGTGACACTTGTCTTCTTGGCTCTCCGCCTCCCCCGGCCGCGCTCTCTCTCTCTCTCTCTCTCCCTCTCTCTCTCTCTCTCTCTCTCTCTCTCAGGGACAGAGTGAGCGCAGAAGCAGTGCAGGCCTTAATGATCCTCCATCAGCTGCATCCACTGCCCCGGCCACTAGGGCAGGCGGAGGGGCCCCCGTCACAGGAGCTGCGCTGGGCGGGGCCGGAGCGGGACGGAAGGGGTTCGGAAGCGGTGTTCACCGCAGGCCGAGTCGGGGTGACGCCTCGCACGTTTGCAGCCTTCATCGTTAACTTGTGCTGCTGTGCGGGGGTGAGAGTGCGGGGCGGGCGCCCGCTGCCCGCCGTGCGGTGTCTGCCGAGAGGGTCCTGCCGCTGAGGGGACCCCGCACCCCGGGAGCGGGCTCCATGGACCGGCGGGCACCGGCAGGAGGGCCCGCTGGGAGCCGTGGCGGCTGTGCGGGCGGCTCCCCCAGGCGGGACCGCGCTTCTCGGCGGCTGCTCTCCCCTCTCCCGCCGCTGTGCTGGTGCGGCGGTGACGTTGATTGTTGCTGCGATTATTGGGGTGACAGTGGTTAACAGAATGACACGGGCTTGGGGTGTGTAGTCCTATAACAGCATCTGGGCCTTCTACTGTGTGGTCGCCGCCCCCGTCCAGTCTCCTTCCGTCCCCACTGATCCCCCTTTACCCGCCCTGTCCCCCACCCCTCGGGAACTACCAGGTGGTCGTCTGTGACCAGGAGATTTTTGTTCCTTTTCTGCTTCGTCCTTCCATGTTCTCCTGCCAGCTGCCGCCCCGCCCCTCTGACAGCCCCAGCTGCGCTCTGCACGTGAGTCTGTCTCTATTCTGTGAGTCCGTGTTGGTCATTAGATTCCACCCGAGTGGGAGCACGGGCACTGGGCTTCTCGGAGTGGCTCGTGTCGCTCGGTGGGACGCCCTCCCGGTCCTTCCGTGCTCCCACAGGCAGCGATCCTCCCCTCGCTGTGGGCCGTCCTCCCTGGGGTGCACGGCCACAGCCCCTCCACGCACGTGTCCACGGACGGCGTCCGATCTCAGCGGCTGTAAGTGACGCTGCTGGGACCTGGGGCGCATCTGTTCTTCCCAGCCAGTGTCTCAGGTTTCTGTGCATAAATCCCAGCAGCGGGGTCGCTGGTCCTGAGGCGGCTCCGTCTTTAGTTTTTTAAGGAAACGTCACCCCGTGTCCACCGCGGCCGCCCCGCTCCTCCTGCCCACGGCGGGCCTGAGGGCACCCTCTGCCCGCACCCCCGGCGGTGCGCATGGACCTGGTGATGGGGCCGATCTGACGACCCTCCCTGTGGCTCTCCTGGCGCCTCTCGGACGACCAGGGGCGCTGAGCACCTCCTCACACGTCCGTGGCCTCCTGCGTGTCCTCCCTGCCTCTCCCTGCACCGCCTTCCTTATTCCCGGGCGGCAGCGCAGGCTCTGACAGCTGACATGGCTCTCCGCCGGGTGCCCCGGCCCCGTCGCTTCCTCTCCTGAGGCTCCTGAGCGCCCCAGCCGCCTGCTGCCTGAGCGAGGGCCCTCCCTGTGGTCGCCGAGCCAGAGCAGGAGAAGGACCCGAGAGTCCAACTTGTAATCACATATCCGTGGGGAGTTCTGGGATTTAAATGCACAGGCGTACACACAGATACACTCACACACACACATGCGCACACACACTCTCTCTCTCACACACACACACACACACACGTTCGCGTGCGCAGAAATACGCACAAGCAGAAATACGCAGACAAGTCAAACTGGCCGTGGGATTGTGTGGGCAGGGGACCTGTGTCTCCAACTCGGGGGTGCCCGTTGCGGAGGAGAGAAGGCGGCCACGCAGACACCGCGTGCAGAGGGCCCGGGGACGCCCAGCTCTGTCCCGGTTCACGCTGGTGCGGGGTTCAGAAGCACGTGCGCGAGCCTGTGCAAGAAGGAAGCTCACACACCGAGCTGCCTGTCTCCTCGCCCGCTGTTCCGGCCCCTGGACGGGCCACCTGACGGGCAGGTCCAGGCCTCTCACTGCCCTCGCCCACTCTGAGGGAAGAAAAGGAGACACGTGATCCAGGAATCATCCGAATCCCGGCTTGTTCCACGGCAGCCTGGCTGTGCGCAGGCCGCTGCCTTCGCCGCCGGGCGGGCGAGGGCCGAGAGCCCCCAGCGGGAGGCCCTGGGGCCCGCCCCGAGCCCTGGGCCACCCCGGGCCTTCGTGGGGTCCGGGCCGCGGCTTTGGGACGAGAGGAGCTCGCCGGCCCTCAGCCCTGCGGCCGGCTGACCCCGCAGGCCGCTCCCGCTGCCAGGAAGGAAGCAGGAAGGAATCCGGAGCATCTGGGTTATGTTCAGAAGCAGGAAGAATGCCATTAACTCGTGCGATCATGGAAAACCAGATACACATCGCGGGCCCGAGTCCAGGACGGGCCGCGCTGCGCTGCGCTGGTGCGACGGCTCCGGGGCTGGAGGGAGGAGCAGCGCCGGACTCCGGGCTCCACGGCCTTCCCTGGCGTATCACCGCGTCTCACCTTTCCATGTTAATCTTTTAAAATTCAGAACCACCCAACAATGCACGGAGCATTTCCTCAGATTTTTTTTAAAAAGGGAGTTGACAGCAGATAGCCTGAGTCTGTGAAGGCACCGGGCCAAGGGGGGCATCGAGGGGACGGAGGAGGATGGAAATGAGTGAATAAATATTTAAAACGCAGTAAACTCAGGGCCAGGCTGTAGGCTCCCAGCCCATCCTGTGTGCACCGGCCCAGTCACGGGAATTCACACGTGCTGCTCAGTCTCACCAGCTCTTCAGAGCGGGAGCATTCCTTCTAAACAGGCTTACTGATGTGTGCGTGTGTGTGCGTGTGTGTGCGCGTGTGTGTGTGCCTGCACACGCGTGCGAGGCTCCCACTGACTCTCCTAGCTCCGGTTGCACTAAAATACCAGCGAGTTTGGAGAGTCCCGTTCGCCTCGGAGCAGAACTGCACCCCTCTCTCCTCACCGCCCTGGAGCTCGGCCTCCAGGGGGCAGTGCCGCGTGCTGAGGAGGGCAGTGCCCGCAGACGTGGGGAGGCGTCCCTCTCTCGAGGCCCTGAGGGCCATGAAGGCGGGCAGGTAGTAGCCGGACCGTCACTGGGTCAGGGCAGGTCACAGGCCGGGCCTTCTCGGCGGCGATGGAGCGGAGAGAAACGGCATCCAGCACTTTCCCCAGCCGAGGCCGCTGTCCGCCCGCTGGGTCCCTGCCTGTGTGCCTCTCCCGGTGTTGGGGGCCGAGGCCCCGCTCCCTCACCCACTGCCCCGGCCCCGGGCTCCGCGCTGCCTGGGGGGCGTGTTATCCGCTGCATCGCAGACAGGAAGACCGGGTGCTTGTCTTGGGCTTTTAGAGAGAAACTGTTCTTGTGGGATTTCAGAACCGCTCACTGAGCCGGACACACGCACACGCACACGCACACGCACACGCACACGCACATGCAAACAACGAAAGCCCCGCCGTACACGTTTGTCCGTCTGAGGCTGTCCCCAGAGGAGGTCCCCCTGACACTCAGCTGTCCCGCCCGGATCAGGCGGGTCTTCCTGAACTTGGCGGCAGGGCTGGCGCCTGGGGCTCGGGGCCTGGGCCGTGGCCTCAGGGGCCGGGGGCCGGGGCGGAGCGGCCGGGAGGACGTGCGGCTGTCGGTGGCCACAGCTGCCTTCCTGGCGAGCGCCGGGCTGTGCGGCGCCCTCGGCCGAAGCTCACTCCCTCCAGCTCGTTGTAAACAGGCGGGAAGCCGTGCACCTTGCTCCCCGCGTCCGGATCGCTGAGTGGAAGGCCCGCTCACTGGGCGGCTGTCGGGGGCGGGGAGAGCAGGTCTTCACAGAGACAGACAGGCCCGTGGCTGACCGTTCCCGTTCCCCGGGGCCGCCCTGCGTGCCTGGGGCAGGGTCCGCCACACACTGGCCTCGCAGTGAGCCACGGAGGGGCTGCCCTGGGCGCTCCCGTGACAGTCCCGGGCGCCGGTTCGTCCGCCGGCGGGTATTCAGGCCCCAGCAACACGTGTGTGTTCATTCCGGGGGCCTGCCCGGTGGGCGTTCTGCACTGAGTGTGCAGCTCACACTGGACGGCCCAGCGGGCGGAGTGACAGACGGTCCCTCTCCTTACACCTGGGACTCGGAGTTTCCGCAGCCGCGGGCCCTGGCCCCGGACAGCCCGTCACCCAGACGCGGTGTCCCAGTGACTGGGTGCCTTAGGGGAGACCGGGAGCCACTGCCAGGAGGTGCGGGGGCCGTGGAGTCTGTTCCGGGGTTCACGCGGTGACCAACGGCCCCAGGACTCGCAGGCGTCGCAGGCTGTGTCCTCTCGGCGTTTCCTGGGCTCAGGCTCGTCCTTTGCACAGAAAGTGAAGACTGGTCCTCGGTGTGGTTTCCCGGACCAGATCTCTCTGTCTCTGTCTCTCTCTCTCCCTCTCTCTCTCCCTCTCCCTCTCCCTCTCCCTCTCCTTCTCTCCCTCCCTCCCGTCTCCGTCCTCCCTGGAGATTGTGATGTGATTAAGTGACAGGGATGCTGACCTCCCCGGGAGCTGGCCCCGGCGAGGGTGTGTGTGGAGCCGGAAGGCAGGCGGAGCGGGGACTGGGGTCCCTGGGGAACAGTGGGGACCGCGGAGGCCGCAGGCACCCTCGGGTGCGAGAGATGGCTGCGCTCTGAAAGGAAACCTCGGGGGCGCTTCGGGGGCACAGCGGGTGCAGGGCTCTCGGCCTGGAAGTGGGGAGCGGGCACCTCGGGAACCCAGTCAGCGAGCTGGGTCTGTGCCACTGACCCAGGGCCAGTCGGGGTGGGAGACGGGCCCGGCATCCAGAGCCAGGGGGAGGCACGGCGGGGGGGCCCAGAGGACAGACCAGTGGGGCGGAGAGCAGCCCCTGCTGCCCCTCTCCCCCCCCGCCCCCCAGGGGTCTCAGCAGAGCCGGACGCAGCCCCCCCTTACCCCCCAGGGGTCATCAGAGCTGGACGCAGCCCCCCACCCCCGCCCCCACCCCCCAAGGGTCTCAGCAGAGCCGGATGCAGCCCCCCCGCCCCCGCCCCCCAGGGGTCTCAGCAGAGCCAGACACAGCCCCCCGCCCCCGCCCCCCAGGGGTCTCAGCAGAGCCGGACGCAGCCCCCCCCTCACCCCCCAGGGGTCTCGGCAGAGCCGGTCGCAGACCCCCCCTTACCCCCGAAGGGTCTCAGCAGAGCCGGACGCAGCCCTCCCCTCACCCCCCAGGGGTCTCAGCAGAGCCGGTCGCAGACCCCCGCCCCCGCCCCCGCCCCCCAGGGGTCTCAGCAGAGCCGGACGCAGACCCCCGCCCCCGCCCCCGCCCCCCAGGGGTCTCAGCAGAGCCGGACGCAGCCCCCCGCCCCGCCCCCCAGGGGTCTCAGCAGAGCCGGACGCAGACCCCCGCCCCGCCCCCAGGGGTCTCAGCAGAGCCGGACTCAGCGGCCCAGCTGGCGGGAGGGCCCCGAGTGGAGAGTGCCATCGGCGTGCGGGGCCTCGGTCACACGGGCTCCACAGACGTGTGCTCCGCGGCGGCTTACCTGTGCCCCGTCCGTGACACGGCCTTTGGCCGGTGACGCTTATCAATGTTTTCCTCCCACGGCCGGGCTTCGCGTCTTCTCCCAGAACTCACACCGCAGCCGGAACCCGCCGCTCCCTGTCCCTCCCCCTCCCTCCTGTCCGTCCGTGTGTGTGTGTGTGTGTGTGTGTGTGTGTGTGTGTGTCCCCAGGCTCTGGCTGCGTCTCAGACCAGGCTGCGCTGTCCTGAAGGAACGTCTGTCTGGGGGCGGGAGGGGGGTGTTTGGGCTGTTGTTGTGCCTCCGACGTGGTCGCTCTGCCCCTCCGTGGGGGGGGGGGGGGGTCCCCCAGCTCGAAGACGGCCTAGGTTGCTGGTAACCCAGAGCTCGTTTCTCTTCCTCCCATTCTCCAAGCATTCTCCTGAGGCTGGGCGTGGTGCCTGCTGACCAGTGGCCTGAGGGCGGCCCGGCGACCCCACCGTTTATGGGGAGGTGGGGGGGCCAGAAGCTCCCGGCCCCGACTCCAGCCCCTGCTGCTCCGGGAAACGCCCTGAGAAGGTGCGCAGTGAAGGCGGGCTCAGCGGTGCGGGTTCGAGCTGAACAGCAGTGTTCATGCCGATGGCCGTATGCCCACAGGTTTGTGTCCTGTGTGTGCCCGCAGGTGTGCAGGCAGATTCCCACAGTGACCATCAGAGCAGGCGGCATTGAGAAGCCTGCTTCTGGGGGCCCCCCCTGCAGAGAGGGAGCGGGTGAATGATTAACCGGCTACGGCGGCGCCCGGCAGCCGGGGAGCTCGCCTTTTAACGCACGCAGTTGTGGGGGGGGATCCCGGGGGGGCTCCTCCTCTCCTCCATCCCCACCCCCGGGCTCAGCCCTGCGGACCGGCTCCTTCCTCCTCACAGGGGCGTGGGGACACAGTGCTGAGTGGGGACACACACGGGTCCTGGTCGTTCCTGCCGCCACTCAGAGTGACCGTGTGTCCTTGTGTCTCCCGGCCGTGGGCTGCAGGCCGACCAGCCGGGTCCTCGTGGCCGTAGCCATGGTCCGGGAGGAATGGGGGCACTGCTCTCACGCACCTGCCCTCGGCCCTTCTCGCCCTGCAGAGGGGCACCCAGGGGTGCGGGGCACTTCCCTAGGCAAGCGGGCAGGGACCCAGGTCAGCGCAGGAGGGGCCATGGGCACGGCTCCGGCCTCACTGGAGGGAGGGAGCTCAGGAGGCCGCTCCTGACGCTCACGGAGCCCGAGCTCACATGCCTCCTCTTCAAATTGAACTTATTGGGGTGACACCAGCGGCTTTTGGGGTGACACTAGCGGCTTCAGGTGCTCCGTCCTCTGATGCCTCCTCTGGACATCGTGCTGTGTGATCACCACCGGGGTCCCGCCTCCTCCCCTCCCCGTTCCTTCCCCCCCACCTCTCCCTCTGGGCACCACCTGCTCCTGTCCGGCCACGCTTTCCTCCATCCTCCCGGGACAGGGTCACCCCCGCCCCCCGCCCCACCCCACCCGCCTCTGACAGCTGTCAGTCTGTCCGCTGTCTGCAGGTCTGTCTTTATTTCGTGTGTTTAAACCGGTGATTGCGGGCTGTCGGACGGACACTCACAGAGGCAGCCTGTGGTTGCCGGGCAGAGCGGCCGGGTTCCTCGGCCTCGGAGGACGAGAGGACAGAGGCGGGGAGGACGCTGCGGGGGGGAGGGGAGGGGGGGGCGGGAGCTGCGGTCCCGGAGCCGTGGTTTCCTGGCCGCGTCCTGGGCCGGGCCAACCCCCGCCGGGCTCCCCGTGGAGAGGAGAGGAGCGGCAGGAGCCCTCTCTCTCTCTCTCTCTCTCCCAGGCTGCCTCTCTGCCTGCCTTTCGCCGGTTCACTCTGTCCTCACGGCCCCGCTCTGCTGCTCGGCCACCGTGTCCGGCTCCCCGGGCTTCTGCTCGGCTGGGGACGGCGGGGACGGGGCGGCCGGCAGCCCCAGGGGAGAGACTCGTGGGCTGTGGGTCCAGGACCCCCCAGAGAGCAGGCCATCTTGTTCTTCCTCTGTTCCGCCGGCTGAGGCGTCCCGGCCGCTCTGCCCACGTCCCCGCTGTGTTCTTTGCCCCGACGCTCCCCTCGCATTGCTCTCGGCTGGAAGCGAGCAGCCGCTGTGGCCATTCAGGAAGTCGTCCAG
The DNA here is from genome assembly GCF_014108245.1 of Pipistrellus kuhlii. NCBI lineage: Eukaryota > Metazoa > Chordata > Mammalia > Chiroptera > Vespertilionidae > Pipistrellus > Pipistrellus kuhlii. The sequence goes on from NW_023425525.1 coordinate 1,930,586, forward strand.
GTCCTAATGGCCCGTTATCTGTTCCGGCGTTTACTCAGCGCCCTCCCGCACCCACTGCCCACAGGAAGTGGGAAACTGGCTCGGAGCCGGCCGCTCCCCGGCCCGCTCGGTCCACAGAGCTGCCCAGTGCCCACGCACCCCGTGCTCATTCCAGGAGGTGCGCGTGGCATTGAGCACCTGACTGGTTTGGCTCAGTGGGTAGCGCATCGGCCTGCAGACTGAAGGGTCCCGGGGTTCATTCAGGGCACATGGCTGGGTTGCGGGCTGGATCCCAGTGGGAGATGTGTAGGAGGCAGCCGATCCATGATTCTCTCTCGTCGTTGACATTTCTATCTCTTTCTCCTGCTCCCTCCCTCTCTGAAATCAATAAAAATACTTTATCCTATATAATAAAAGGCTAATATGCAAATCCTGCCTGAGGGGTGCGGGGCTGTGGCCTCCCGGGGCTGGGAGGGGGGAGGGGCAGGCACCCTCTGCTGCCCTGCTGGGCCCTGTCCCGGGCCTGGCCCGTGGGAAAGCGGGTGTGGATTTCACAGCCGCTCCCAGGGCTTCTGCCAGCTTCCGTGAACAGATGTGGGATCAAAACTAAAAAGTAAACAAATGGGAAAGGCAGACGCGCTCCGTCCCCCTCGCCGGTCGCCGGTGGCTCTGGGGGAGGGGGACATGCGTTGACCCGGGGGCTGGAGCGGACGCGGGGTGTGCCGCCTGGTGGGGCGCTCTCCGGGGGCCCCCCTTCCCCATGGCTGGGAGCCCCGTGGCAGGCTGGGGGTGTCAGACATAGGCCGGCCTTCGTGGTGGCTCAGGATCAGCTCAGGGCAGGCCGCTTCTCCAGGCACCCCTCCCGCCGAACCCTGCAGGGCCTGCCGCTCCTGGGATGCCTGGCCCTGCCCTGAGTTTTCTGTGGGCTCAATCCCCAGCACAGGGAAGCTCGGTGGACTGCACGGGCGGGGGAGCGGCCGGCTCCGAGCCAGTTTCCCGCTTCACGTGGGCAGTGGGCGCGGGAGGGCGCAGATAACGGGCCACTAGGACCAGGAGGACTTCCTGAATGGCCACAGCGGCTGCTCACTTCCTGCCGAGAGAGCAACGCGAGGAGGGCAAACCAGCGTGGCTCAGTGGATAGAGTGTCGGTCTGTGGACTGAAGGGTCCCAGGTTCGATTCCTGTCAAGGGCATGTACATTGGTTGCGGGCATATCCCCGGTGGGGAGTGTGCAGGAGGCAGCTGGTCGATGTTTCTCTCTCATCGATGTTTCTAGCTCTCTATCTCCCTCCTTTCCTCTCTGTGGAAAATCAATAAAATATATATTAAAAAAAAAAAAACCAAGGTCGCCGCCCTCCCTTCCTGTCTGAAATCAGTAGAAATAGAGTTTTAAAAAACAAGAAATTGTTCGACGACGCTCAGTGCTCACAAAGAAAGAACAGGGTCGTGTGATGGGGCCTGGAGGGGAGGCGGGAGAGGGGGCGCATGGAGCAGGGTGAATGCAAAACCCGAGCGAAGAGCCGGCAGCCTTATTAGGCAGCGGCCGCGGCCTGGATGCCGGAGCTGTGCAGGGGAGTACGCGGCGGCGTCTGCGAAGCTACTTAAGTCCCTTTCACATCAAACATGTTTGCAGTCCCAGTGCAGGATGGCTCTTTTTTCCGAGGGTCACACGATCCAGCTCCTCCCGTCAGCAGCTCTGAGGGGCTCCGGGGTGCAGAGACGGGGCTGGGAGCTCTGTGAGGGGTGCCGGGGTGCAGAGACAGGCTGGGAGCTCTGTGAGGGGTCCTGGGGTGCAGAGACAGGCTGGGAGCTCTGAGGGGTCGCGGGGTGCAGAGACAGGCTGGGAGCTCTGTGAGGGGTGCCGGGGTGCAGAGCCGGGGCTGGGAGCTCTGAGGGGTCGCGGGGTGCAGAGACAGGCTGGGAGCTCTGTGAGGGGTCCCGGGGTGCAGAGGTGGGGCTGGGAGCTCTGTGAGGGGTGCCGGGGTGCAGAGCCGGGGCTGGGAGCTCTGAGGGGTCGCGGGGTGCAGAGGTGGGGCTGGGAGCTCTGTGAGGGGTGCCGGGGTGCAGAGACGGGCTGGGAGCTCTGAGGGGTCCCTGGGTGCAGAGGCGGGGCTGGGAGCTCTGTGGGGTCCCGGGGTGCAGAGACAGGCTGGGAGCTCTGAGGGGTCCCGGGGTGCAGAGCCAGGGCTGGGAGCTCTGAGGGGCTCCGGGGTGCAGAGACGGGGCTGGGAGCTCTGTGAGGGGTCCTGGGGTGCAGAGACGGGCTGGGAGCTCTGTGAGGGGTGCCGGGGTGCAGAGACGGGCTGGGAGCTCTGAGGGGTCGCGGGGTGCAGAGACGGGCTGGGAGCTCTGTGAGGGGCTCCGGATGCAGGGTCGGGGCTGAGAGCTCTGTGAGGGGTCCCGGGGTGCAGGGTCGGGGCTGGGAGCTCTGGGAGAGGTCCCAGGGTGCAGAGACGGGCTGGGAGCTCTGTGAGGGGCTCCGGATGCAGGGTCGGGGCTGGGAGCTCTGTGAGGGGTGCCGGGGTGCAGAGCTGGGGCTGGGAGCTCTGTGAGGGGTGCCGGGGTGCAGAGCCGGGGCTGGGAGCTCTGTGAGGGGCTCCGGATGCAGGGTCGGGGCTGAGAGCTCTGTGAGGGGTCCCGGGGTGCAGGGTCGGGGCTGGGAGCTCTGTAAGGGGTCCCAGGGTACAGAGATGGGCTGGGAGCTCTGTGAGGGGCTCCGGGGTGCAGAGACGGGGCTGGGAGCTCTGTAAGGGGTCCCGGGGTGCAGAGACGGGGCTGGGAGCTCTGTAAGGGGTCCCGGGGTGCAGAGATGGGGCTGGGAGCTCTGGGAGAGGTCCCAGGGTACAGAGATGGGCTGGGAGCTCTGTAAGGGGTCCCGGGGTGCAGAGACGGGGCTGGGAGCTCTGGGAGAGGTCCCGGGTGCAGAGACGGGGCTGGGAGCTCTGTGAGGGGTCCCAGGGTGCAGAGGCAGGTCTGGGAGCTCCGAGAGGGGTGCCAGGGTGCAGAGACGGGGCTGGGAGTGTCCCCCAGGACCGACTCCAGCTGGGTCGGCGGGAGGTGCTGCCCTGTGGCGGTCCGTCTTCAGCAGAAACAGAAACCACGGCTCGGAGCAGCATGCCGCTGGCCGGGCGGGGACCCTCCTCCAGAGACCCAGCGGAGAGCAAGACGAGGCAGGTCAGGGGCAGCGGCCAGCGCCTCTTTCCCATGAGTCACTGTGAGTCAGCGCAGCTCCCTGCGTGCGGCCGCGTCTCCCTGAGCCCCGGGGGCCCTCCTCCAGGTGCAGCCGGTGCCTCAAAGGACAGACCGAGGGACCCCTGGGGCCCGGACTGTGGGCCTGGGTCTGTTCGCCTGACAAAGAGCCTGTTGGGGCCGGCCGGCGTGGCTCAGCGGCTGAGCTTCGGCCTATGAACCAGGAGGTCACGGTTCGATGCCCCGTCAGGGCACAGGCCGGGGTTGCGGGCTCGGTGCCCAATAGGGGGCGTGCAGGAGGCAGCCGGTCCATGATTCTCTCTCATCATGGATGTTTCTATCTCCTCCCCCCCCTCCCTTCTTCTCTGAAGTGAATAATAAAGAAAAAAAATTTTTTAAGAGCCTGTTTGGCATTTCAAAAACAAAAGCAAAAGCAGCCCTAAAAGCCATCCTCCTTTTTTAAAAATATATATATTTTTATTGATTTCAGAGAGGAAGGGAGAGGGAGAGAGAGAGAAACACCAATGAAGAGAGAATCATTGATCGGCTTCCTCCTGCATGTCCCTTACAGGTGATCGAGCCTGCAGCCCAGAATGGAACCCGGGACTCTTCAGTCCGCAGGCAGACGCTCTATCCACTGAGCCACTCTGGCCAGGGCAAGCCATCCTCTATCTGAGGGGCTCCAAAATGGTTCCTCCGCGCAGCTCTGCAGGGGTCCTGCCGGGCCCCGCTCCGAGGTTGGCTGTGTTTTCGCCATGCACGGCCTTCAAACTCCGTTCTGGAGCCAGCCAGGGGGAGGGGGCTGGGCCCAGAGGCAGAGAGAGCTCTGAGTGGCCAGGACACACACGTGGATGGCTGAGGGGTGTGGCGTTGTCGTTGTAAGATCCTGTTGGGGAAGGGAGAAGGTGCAGATGAATCTTAGGAGAGTTTCCAGAGAGAAGCTTTAAGCCTCCGTAGGGATGTAGCCAGAGGGGCGGAGAGGGTCTGTGAACTGCTCCCAGTAACCCTGCCGATGATGGGACAGCCAGGTGCACCCGCCTCAGCCGCCGAGCCCTCTGCGTGCCCTACCCCCACCCCACCCCCGCCACCAGCCAGGCGGGCAGCGGCCGGCACAGCCCCGGGGCGCCCCCTCCCTGACCCACAGGCCTTGGTGGCTGTGGCAGGAGGATTCACTGAGTGCAGCCAGCTCACACTGCGCCCGGGAGAGGACATTCATGGCAGGCACAGCCTCCGGCCTCGGTCCCTGCTTTCCAGGCCGCCCTGTGCCCGTGTCCGGAGGGGGAGTTCCAAATCCTGCTTTTCAGACCTCACGGGGGGCGCGTTTCCGCCTCCTTCCTCTCCCCTGCCCCCCGCGGGCCCCCAGCCAGGGGCCCCCAGCCGCTGGCTTCCAGCCACGGCCCGCGCCGTGCCCAGCTGGCCCTGGCAGCCCGCGGCCCAGGTGTGCGTCGCCGGCGAGCGTTTCCAGGCCAAGAAGGGGCGCGTTCACATCCCAGGCTGGCTGCTGGCTGCAGAGCCGCGGGGCTCAGCGCCTCCAGGAGAGCTTCCTCCGGGGAGGGGTGCTGGGGGGCGTCCAGACGCCCCGCACGCTTGTTCTCCAGGCAGCATTGTGGCGGCCCCTCCATTGACAGCCAGGAACTGAGTCAGGAAGCATAGAAATCGGATCTGGGCCCGCTGAATGCCGGCAGCTGGCCGCTCTCTTCCCCGGCGGCCCTGCCAGCGGGAGACCACGTGGTGGCCACTCGGGCGGGGGCCCCCCCTCTGCTCCCCCCTCCACTCCCCACCGCACAGCCCAGGGAGGACAGCGTGTCCCAGGCCTCAGAGGCTGCAGGAACCGGTTTGGGAGCAGCTGGCGGGGCCGGCTGCGGGCTGGCTGGGATTGTTTCACGCTCACACCTCGCCTTCCTCTCCACCTTTTTATTCTTAATTAGCCTTGGGTTTCAGGTTCCCGGGCCTGTGGTTACGCGGAGGCCGGCGGCCCCGGGCAGGACGGCGCTGGAGTGAGCGGCAGGGGTGGGGGTGCAGGGTGACAGCCCCGCGGTGCGAAGAGGGAGGACTGGGGTCTGGGATGGATGGAGCCCCTCTGAGAAACGAGCCCGGGACTGAGCGTGAGAGCTGGTCACTGGTGAACGCGGGGGCCTGAGGGGGCGCCGTGTGAAGGGCTCTCCTGCAGACACTCAGGGCCGGGGTGGTGCCAGGAGGCCGGGGGGGCATGGCCACGCCCAGCATGGGCTGCAGGCCCTTGTGCACACTCTGCCGCTGACCCGGGGCCGGGCTGGCGTTCGGACGGGGAGGCAGGAGCTGGGAGGGGAGAGGCCGGTGGAGATGTGACCTTAACACAAGCAGACCAGAGCTGGGACTCTAGGGGAATGATGCCACCACCCTCACCCCCCACCCCACCCCGCCCCGCTCCCCCACGCCCCCACCCTCCCACAGCAGCCGGGGCACAGATTCGCGGGCAGCCAGGCGGCAAAGCCCCTTCCGCCCGGTGCAGAACGGCCGCCTTTACAGGCTCCGCTGGGACCAGGAGCAGGCGCCCCGCGTCCACCGGGGCCCGGACCCTATGACGCCCACAAGGTGAGCTCTGTCCTGCCCACGTGAGGCCGGGCCTGTCACCCAGCGCTGCTCTCGGGGGCTCTGCACTGGCGCTCGATGTCTGCAGCCCTGGCCCTTCCCTGGCCCCGGCGTGTCTGTGCCGGGGCACAGCCAGCAGAGCGCCTGGCCTGGCAGGTGACAGGATCCGGGCCAACCTGCGGGCACAGCCCCCCTCCCCCCTCCTGCCACCAGCGACAGGCAGCTGGTGGGAGGGCTCCCGCTCAGCCCCGTAATTCGGGGTCTGAACAAACAGATGATTAGCTGGGGGCTGTCACTTCCAATCAAGGCCTTTAGTGCCGGCGAGACGTGGCCTCAGCACGGTGGCGGCTCCCTGGCAGGCCCCGGGCAGACGGGCAGCGTGGGGGGGCCGGGAGGGGCCGGGCCCCGTGCCCGGGCATGCCCAGCCTCCTGGAGAGGGGGCCGTTCCGGTGGAAGAGCAGAGACAAAGGCGGGGAGCACGGTTGGAAGTGCGATGGCGTGACAAGCTCGCTCCGGCTCTGAGTGCCGGCCCCGGGCGCTGTCCCTCACCGAGCCCCAGGCACTGTTCAGGGCGCCTCAGGGCCCGGGCACTGTTCAGGGCACCGCAGGGCCCCGGGCACTGTTCAGGGCACCGCAGGGCCCCGGGCACTGTTCAGGGCGCCCCAGGGCCCGGGCACTGTTCAGGGCGCCCCAGGGCCCGGGCACTGTTCAGGGCGCCCCAGGGCCCGGGCACACTTTATCTTGAGGACCCTGAGATAGTCATCGAAGGAAGATAGGGTATTAACCGTCCGGCTGGCGTGGCTCAGTGGTTGATCGTCGGCCTCTGAACCAGGAGGTCAGGGTTCGATTCCCGGTCAGGGCCCAGGCCCGGGCTGGATCCCCAGGAGGAGGTGGGCAGGAGGCGGGCGCCCAGAGCCAGAGCTCAGAGTGAGGGCTCGGCTGTGGCTCCGCCCCTGGTCGAAGCAGCATCTTCTCTCCACACCTCGGTTTCTCCCTCGGTAGAATGGGAAGGAGGCCGGGGTTGGGTGAAGGGTAAATGGCAGGCTGTCTGAAAACAGCAGAGCCCCGAGGTATACGGGGTTCTGCATGGTTTGCTGTTAATTTTGTTATTTTGACACAAATCCACATTTTACAGAAGAGCTTGCCTCCTCCAGCGAAGTGTGGGTCCTGGGCGTGGCCATGGGCTGGGCGTGGCCATGGGCTGGGCGTGGCCATGGGCTGGGCGTGGCTGTGGACTAGGCATAGAAGCAGGGGTCTTCAAACTTTTTAAAGTGGGGGCCAAAATCACAGTCCCTCAGAGAGCTGAAGGGCCGGACTATATGAACTACTAATTCCTACTGTAACACCTCGACTGCGCTCACTGCCCAAAAAACCTGGCGGGCCGGATCAGACTCCTCTGCGGGCCGCATGTGGCCCGCGGGCCGTAGTTTGAAGACCCCTGGCAGAGCCTGGATGTGGCAGTGGGTGTGTGGGCCTTGGTGTGGCCGTGGGGTGGGCGTGGCCGTGGGGTGGGCGTGGCCGTGGGACCTGGGCGTGGCCGTGGGGTGGGCGTGGCTGTGGGCTGGGCGTGGGCATGGGGTGGGCGTGGGCGTGGGGTGGGCGTGGCCGTGGGGTGGGCGTAGGCGTGGGACCTGGGCGTGGCCGTGAGCCGCAGTGGAGGCTGTGAGCAGAAGGAGAGCCACACATGGTTTCTCGCTTTGTTCTCTTCCTGGGTCGTACGGACTTCCATAGTTTCCCTACAGCCAGCCCGAAAACCACAGGGCGGCGGAAGAGAGCCTGGGCCTCAGCCCGCCCAGCACTTCGCTGAGACCGTGTCTGAGCCTCAGAGAGGCAAGTCCCCGGCCCCCAGGTGGCCTGGACCCCACGCCTCCCTCCGCTCCCCCGTCCGATGCCAGGAGCACAGCCCTGGCGCCTCTGACAGTTAGATGTGCGCCCGCCGACAGGCAGTGAGGAGGATGGACATAACCTGTAACTCGGACCCATGTGCTCACTCTCACGTCCACACGGCCCCCAGGAGAGCTGGGGTCAAGGCCACACCGCCTGCCGGGAGCTGAGCCCTCCGCAGGCCGCAGGGACACGGTCTGCCCTGTGGGTTCGGAGGCTGTGGTGAGGCCCTGGCCTCCTTTTCCGAACTGCAGGCGTGGGCGGAGTGAGCGTGAGGGCGGTGGCCATCCCGGTGCCCAGCGACGGTGGCCGGCCCCGGGGGAGGGTGTTGCCTGGGAAACGCGCGCTGTCTGCCTCCCCCGCGGGGTGGCGGGTGGCGGTCCAGCTGCAGGGCCCGTGGGCAGCGTGTCCGGATGGACGGGCGTGGCCGAGGGGCTGACGGGGGCGTTGGGGCCCGGGAGGGCGGTGGCAGCTCTGGCAGCCTGAGCCGGGCCCGGAAGGAGGCGAAGGCTCCCGGCCCGGCCCGGGCCGCCCCCTCGGAGCCTCAGAGAGCGACCCGCACGCCCCGATAGCAGACAGCCCGGGCGTCCCGCCCCTGCCCTGGCCACGGCGGGAAGGCTGCGTCTCCCACGGCCTCCGCCGCTGTCCGTGCGGAGGTGACGGCGAGGAGGCTGGCGGGAGAAAGAGAGGGGCCGTGTGGAGGCTCAGGGCCCGGCGGGGGGCTTCCGCAGGCAGGACCTCCCAGGAGGCGGCGCCCTGAGGGTCTTCGTGTGATGTGGGGGGTGGGGGGCTGGCAGCCTGGGCCCCAGAAAAAGAGGAAAGAGAAACAGGACTGGGCCAGGACCACCGCCGCCGCCCTCCACGCTGGGCCCCTCCTGCTCGGCCGCCTGCTCCACCAGGAGGCCAGAGGGGCCGTGGTGACACCGGCTGCTCCGGGGCCTGCGGGCATCGCCCTCTCCCTTCCTCTTTCCTTCCTGACTTCCTTCCTTCCTCCCTCTCTCCCTCCCTCCCTCCTTCCTGGGCCCCCAGCTCCATGAGCCCAGCCCTGCCTGGACCCTCAGCTCGGGCCCAGGGACCAGTGGACGAGGCGGGAGCCCCCTCGCTCTCCCTGGGCTGCCCACACAGCCAGACACCCTGGCGCTGGGGCCGCTGCCCGGCTGCGCTTTATGGGTTTGTTTCCACGGGTCCCGGCTCTGTCGGCGTGCAGGCGTGTTTACCCTGCCGGGCGGGCGTGGCGTGGGGAGTGAGGCCGGGCACGGGGGCGAGGGACCCTGCCAGGTGTCCTTGCTGGGGATGAGCTAACCGTTTGCTGGGCCTGAGTCGCCTGTTTGTTGCGCGTTGGGCTCTGCTGGACAGGTCGCGGGCCGGGGGGGGGCGGGGGCTCCGGGGGGTGATAACGAGGCTCCAGGGAGAGGTCATGTGTGTGGAAAGCGGGAAGATTCCGTGAGCGAGATCCAAGTGTTACAACATGCGGCGGGCGGTATCCGGGCGGGCGGGGCGGGGGCGGAGACAGGCCTCCTCCTCGCCGTCCTCTTGGCAAACCCCCCAGCCCAGCCGCCCAGCGCCTGGCGACACCGCCGGGGGGGGGGGGGCGGGGGGGAGCCTGGGGGCAGCCGTGTGAGAGCCAGGGGGCTTGTCCGGCCGGGGCGACAGGGAAGGCGCCCCCTCCCCGTGCTCCGGCCCCAAAGGAGGCGTTCGCTCCGGCCCAGGGCAGCCGTGTGAGAGCCAGGGGGCTTGTCCGGCCGGGGCGACAGGGAAGGCGCCCCCTCCCCATGCTCCGGCCCCAAAGGAGGCGTTCGCTCCGGCCCAGGGCAGCCGTGTGAGAGCCAGGGGGCTCGTCCGGCCGGGGCGACAGGGAAGGCGCCCCCTCCCCGTGCTCCGGCCCGGAAGGAGGCGTTCGCTCCGGCCCAGGGGTGTCCGCGGGGCTGCTCTTCCCGGGACGGCTGGGCCAGGGCCTCCTCCTCCGGTCATGGCGTGGCCGTTGGGGAAATGCCTCAGGCATCTTTGCATCTTGCTTCACAGGAAGAAGCGAGAAGTCCCCTTCCCGGTTCTAGAGAGTTCACTTGTCCTCATAACCCGCCGCTGGAGCTGTGCCTCCTCCGACGGTTCACCTCCCCGCCCGCCGCCCGCCCATCGCCGCCTCCTGTCCGTCCCGAGAATTCCCACGAGACCCGGGACAGACGCGGCGCTCTGCCCACCGGGGCGGTTTGCCTTCCGTGCCCGATGCCCGCCCTCCCGGGCAGCTTCCGCTCCGGCTCCCGGGAGAGGCAGCGCCCCTGGGGATGGGCGGCAGGTCGGCGCCGCCTTCGTGACTGTCCGTGACCGAGTTCTCCGACAGCTGGAGGCGCTCCCGGTGGGACGGCGACCTTGGCTGGGGTGGGCGCGCCCGGCCAGGTCTGCCTGTGCCCGTGGCTCATGGCTGTCCGGCTCCCTGGAGTCGTGCTGGGTGCTGGGCTGGAAAGGGCTGGGAGTGCAGACCCCAGGGCAGGCGTCTCTGCCAAGGAGCGCTGTAAGATTCAGTAGATGTCTGTCTGTCTGTCTGTCTGTCTGAAGTGTTTCCATCTCAGTGCAGCCCTGAGAGGCCCTGTCCTTCACACCAGAGGCTCCTTCCCACCCAAGAAAGATTTTTGGGGGGGGGGGGAGATCTGAGCCACGTTCCGGAGGGATGATACCAGTTAGAGGGGTTTTGTGTGGAGCAAGCCTGGAACCTGCAAAGGGGGCTCCTCCTAGGAGCTGCCCATAAACCAGAAGGCTTCTCGCTGAACCCTCAAACACCTGCATTTCTCCCCACCTCCCTCCCTCCTGGCAGCCCGGGCCTCAGCCTCCCTGCCCTCGGATAACCTGAACTCTCACCTGTCTGTCTCCCCCAGCCTGCATGCCACGGCCGCCCAGCACCGGCCGCCCCGCCCGCCCTGCCCCGCCCGCAGAGCCTCCTGCCCCAGCTGGCCGCCGTGCCACCCTCCGTGGGCCCCTCCCTCGGATCGGTGCCCAGGGAGCAGCCATTCCCACTGGCACTCGCTCAGCACTGTACCCGTGCCCGCCTCCTGCCTGCACTGTGCCGTCTCACCGTCTGTCCCTTCCCACCTTTCCCTCCCAGACTGCTCCCAGACCAGCTCAGCGTCTGTCCCTCTTACCCCTTCCCTCCCAGACCGCTTCCCGACCGGCTCAGCCCCAGCTCCTGTAGGAGGTGTTTTAGTGCCTCTGGTCTCTGGGATGAGCGGTGTGAGACGTGGCCCCACTGCTGTTCAGCGTGTCCTCCTGCCTCGGCCGCTGACGGCGTTTCCTCGGGACCGTCAGGAAGTGGTGGCGGAGGGGTACGGGGTTGCCAGGCAGGCACTGGTGGCAGGCAGAACTCCGGTGAGGCAGGGGTCTCGTTATGGTAACCGCCAGCCGGGAGTTTGGAGCCATGGCCAGGCCTCTCCATGCTCAGCCATTCTCACAAGACGGGGTCCCGAACCCCGTCCACCGGCTTCCTCTGGAAGGTCCTAAAAGGGACCCTGGTTTCTCCATGTCCCCGCTTGTGTCTTACTGTGCTCCTGGAAAAAGCAAGTGCAAGGTGTGGTTACCGACGCTGACCTGGGGGACCCAGTAAGTTCATGGCTTGAGGGTCAGGAGCTGGTGAACGCCAGGCAATCACAGAGGCGTTCTTTGCCACGTGGGCATTGGTTGAAGCAGTTAAAATGATAACGTCTACCGTTTACTGAGTCCTCAGCACGACCACCCCTTCACATACAATATACATGGAGAACACTGAACCCCTCATCCGCTCAGGGTGGCAGGCTCAGAGAGGATGCGTTTTCCATGGAAGCCTTCAGCTTTCACTCCCTTCCTCCTCGCCGCCCTCCGCTTCCTCTCGCCTCCCCTGGGCTGCGTCCCACGAGGCGTTTCCGGGGAACTCCGAGCTGCACGCCTCCCCAGCACGCATGTCAGCTCAGGCCCGCGCTCAGCCCTGGGGAAGGAGGCCTGCAGGGGAGGCACAGGCCGGGAGCGAATGCAAGGAGACATCGGGAAAAGCAGGGGCAGCTGGCCTCGCCCAGGCCAAGCATGCGTGTGCACGTGTGTGTGCGTGTGCACGTGTGTGCGCGTGTGTGTTGTGAAAAGCCTTGTTAGAGAGCACGTGAGGAAACGGAGCTGGGAACCAGAGCACCGTGACTTAAGGGACAGGAAAGGATTCTGCGGTGTAAATCAGTCACGGCTGTAAATGCCCAGGCTGGTAGCTGCTCCCCGGTGCCATTGGCAGCATTCTGGTGCCATCCGTGCCACGTCCATCGCACCGAAAGCTTCGTTTCGACATGTGTTATTGGTGTCGGTACGTTCTGGGTGCTGCAAAGCTTGACGTGGACAGAACCTTCACTGCCGGCTGTGCAGGGCACAGGTGTGGGCCCAGAAGGCTCTGGAAGGTCACTTGGCTCTGGTTACGTCTTCAGATTTTTCAAAATCTCACATTCAAGCTCTACAGTTACAGTGTCGTTTAGGATCTTTGGGTACAACCTGCGGTTGGGACCTGGAGGGGACCCTGTGTGGATGCCGCGGATCTTGGGGTTTTTATGAAATCCCCATCATCGTTATACACTGGTTTGGGCCGGAGAGAACCAGCTCAAAGGATGGGCCCCTCATGAGCAGGGCACTTGGTTGACTCATGCCCACATGGAGACATGGACTGTAAGCTTCAGGAGGCAGGAATAGTGTGAGTCCCATCCGTGCCGTGTCCCTGGACCTTGGACACCAAAATGACACCAGTAATGATGATGGTGATGATCATGGTGATGGAGATGATCATGGTGATGGAGATGATCATGGTGATGGAGATGATAATGGTGATAATGATAGTGATGGAGATGATAATGGTGATGCTGATAGTGATGGTGATGGATGGAGATGATGATGATCATGATGGTGGTAATGATGGTGATGATGGTGATGATGATGGAGATGAGAATGACCATGGTGGTGATGATCATGGTGATGATGATAGTGATGGAAATGATGATGGTAATGATGATAGTGATGATGATGGAGATGAGGATGATCATGGTGATGGAGATGATGATGATCATGATGGTGGTGATGATGGTCATGATGGAGAAGATGATGATGATGATGATGATGGAGATGAAGATGTCATGGTGGTGATGGTGGTGGTGGCAATGATGATAGCAATAGCTTACATGAGCCTGACCCTCTTACAGATATTAACCATTTAATCCTTACGATGACCGTCTGTGGGGCCCTGTTAGCCTCATGTTACAGATGAGGAGAGGGAGGCTTGGGGAGGAGGAGTGCTTTGCCCCAGGTGCCCCCGCCCATACCAGAGGAGCCTGTGGGGCTGGAACCCTGAGCTTACACAGGCAGCTCCCGCTCCAGCAGCCTGCCTCCGCCCGCCCCTGCCCACCCCTCCACTTGGCCACCACGCACACTGGGACAGTGCCTACAAGAAGGCAGAGGGACATGGTCCCTGGGCTGGCTCCGATGACCCGCCAGCACGGAGCAACACGTGTCAAAGTGACAGAGGGCTGCATTCCAATGGGCTCATCCTCAGGAGGTTCCTGTCAGGGTGAGCATTGCAAACGGCTGGAGCAAGAGGTCCACACGAATCAGAAAGCCTCAACGACCAGCGAGTCTGACCATAAAGCCTTTCGTCAGCGTCGTTGTGTTTGTAAGTGGATGGGTGTGCCCTGAATGCAGCACTCCTTGTGCGAAAACTACTGTGGGGTTTGGGCTTCAAATTTACTTTGGAAATTATCCTGTGAAACAGCCACAGACATTCAGCCCAGCCCAAGCACCCGCCGGTTAACCCTCAGATCAATACTGAATGCGAGTGAGGAGACTCGGGGAGGGCGGGCAGGTGTGTGCCAATGGTCACAGCCGTTCCCCAGTGAAAGCTGATGTATTCTCTAGCTCACCAGAGCTCCCTGTTCCTTGGCTGGTACTTACAGTACTGACTCCTCATTGTTCCTTAATCTTTGGGGTTTTGTGTTTCTTTGGAAATGGAGCTAGCCCTTTGGTGAATGGCCTGTTCTGCTCCCGGCTTTCGGACTATTTTCAGGCATAAAATCCCAATTCCAGAGGCTCTGTCACCAGGATCGGGGGAGGAGATGGCCCAGTCTGGCCGCCTTGCGCCAGCAGCCATGGCGCGCACGCGCGCGCTCTCTCTCTGTCTCTCTCTCTCTCTCTCTCTCTCTCTCTCTCTCTCTCTCTCCCACACACACACGCACACAATGTCCATGTTTTAGTAATCCCTCACATCGACGTGCTTTTTCCATGAAAGAAAGTGTTACCACATTTTCCGAAGGAGGAGACATCTCTAACCTTACTCCACTCCATCCTCCCTCCCCTCCCCCTCGCCCTCGCCGCCACCCACACAACATCTGTATTTCTTAAACTCAAAGCACTAGTTATTGTAAAAGTCAATTGAGCTTACAAAGACGTGCTTGTGTGGAAAACTTTCTTAGCTTCCGGGCGTGGTGGGGGGGGTGGGGGAGATCTGGTTTGAGGGGTCGTTCAACAGAGCGGGAGTCCGCTCCCCAGGAGGCCCCCCTCTGCTCCCGCCCGCTTCTAAGCCCTGGCCGCGGGCCAGAACAAACAGCTTAAGGATGAGTTCAGTTAAGGCACTGAGCGCACATTGGGGCCCCTTCACTCCTCTCCTTCCTGGCCCCACAACCGGCTGGTCCGCTCCGAGAGCCAGGAGACAAGCAAACAAGAGGAGCGCTTCAGATGGCAGATTCCCGGCCTGTTGAAATGCGCCCAGGGCCCCGGGCCCCCCCAGCCTCGGAAGCCTTGGACAGCACCCGCACGGCGCCGGCCTGCAGGGGCACGCAGGCCCAGCCGCCAGGAACCGCTTTCTCTCCCGGCATGCTCGGTCAGGTCGAGGGGCGGCATGGCGCCAGGGCAGCTCAGGGCGAAGGCAGACCATTCCCACCATGGCTGCACTGGGCTCGGGCCTCGGGCGTGGGGGCGGGTGGGGGCGGGGGCCAGGGGCCCCCGTGGGGCGCGGTTTCCCAGCCCCATCACTTCACCCCTCGCCTAGACACCGGGGCCTCCAGGCATCGAGATGGGCCTCACGGCAGAGCATCGTGGGGAGGCACTGAGGTTCTTGTGGCAGCACCTGTGTGTGTGTGTGTGTGTGTGTGTGTGTGTGTGTGTGTGTGTTTGTCTTTGATGCTGGAAGTATGACATAGGTCCCCCTTTTCCCCACGGACCTCTCCCAGCCGCTCCCCTCCCCCACCCCCAGTCCCTCACCACCCCACTGTCCGTGTCCATGGCTGGTGCATATATGTAGACAGGTTCATCGGCTCATCTCTTCCCACCACACCCCACCCTCCCCGCCTTCCCTCTGAGGCCCACAGGCTGTCCCTGCGGCTGTGTCTCAGCATCTAATTTTGATCATCAGTTCATTTGGCCCATGACACTCCCAGGGGAGCGAGACCAGGGGTCCTGTCTTCCTCTGAGCGGCTATTTCACTCCAGTGCCTCCGTGCTGTTGCAATAAAGAGTTCTTCCTTCTTTATTGCCGCGTAGTGTGCCATGGTGCAGATGTGCCATGGTTTGACCCAGTCATCCCACTCCTGGGACTCTATCCTAAGAAGTCAGAAACACCCATCAGGAAGAATATATGTTCCCCTATGTTCATAGCAGCACCGTTTGCCATAGCTAAGATCCGGAAACAGCCTAGGTGCCCAGATGAGTGGGTAAAAAAACCGCGGAGCATCTACACATGGGGCACCTGTGTGTGAAAAGACACTCTGACACCCAAAGCAGCCGAGGAGGCTTCTGGGAATGATCTCTAAGTGTCTCTGGAGGGGGGAAAGGGGAGTTCTTGCTAAGTGCTGAGGGAATCCACTCCCGGAGCCTTTGGCCTCCAGTGACTGCGATGGGGGAGCCGTTCCCGGTCATTGTCGCACTTCAGCATGAAAGCTGTGACAGAAAGGTCAGCGAGGAAGAGAGACCGAGTCTTTCTGGAAGCAGCACACACACATGGGAGAGAAGTGGGAGGCTGCAATGCTTTAAGGAGGAGAGGGAAGCGGGAAGCATGTTTTGTGAGTCTCCGGGGGACTTATCCTGGATGGTGAGCAAGAGCAAAGCCAGGGCGGCTGTGCCGTGTCTGCTCGGCTGTCCTCCTCACAGGTCCTGGCCTGGGGGAGGCCCCACCAGGTCTGAATCCCAAACCGGTGCAGGCCGCGGGGCAGCGGGCGCTATGGAGACCGAGCCGGAGGAGCGAGGAAAAACACGCTCTCGTCCGGCGGGGAGGAATTTACCGGCAGCCGGCTATTAATAGACGCCGCGGGGATTCCATTTCCATTGCTCAACCGGCGTGTGAGTTATTAAACCTCAAAAAAAGCGAGCGGGCGCCGCGGCCGCCGCCGAGAACGTATACGTGATGTTTATGCAAGGGCCTCGCCGGTGCTTATTCATCTTTTATTGCTCGCCGGCCGCCCCGGGGCCATCAGCGAAAGGGACCTCAAAGGAAAGCACAGTGTCTGCCGCTGTTCTCAGGATGACAGCGTGTTTGCGAAAGAGACAGACAGCGCTGTGAGAGGACAGAGGGCGCTCATCGGCCCAGCGTGGGCCGGGCGCACCCCGAGAGGCCGCTGCGGGCGAGGAAGCGGGCAGAGGGGCCCTGCAGGGGAGCACGGCTGGGAGGGCGGCCATTGCATGGCCTTCCCCAGGGCAGGGGGGTGTGCCTGGAGGACAGGCCTGGGGTGCGGGGCCCTGAGCTCAGGGCCTGCAGGGCTGTGGGGGAGGAGACGCCGGTGCCTCTGAGCTCAGCCATAGGACCCAAGCCGTGGCCGGCTTCAGACTAAGGCAAGGAAGGTTCCCTGATGAAGCCGTCCGAACGGCGTGGACCGGGCAGACCCTCTGAGCAAGGCCAAAGCTCTCAGCCTCTTGGGACGGGCACGCCGGCCTGGCAGCCAGCTCCAGGGCGTGGGAGCCGGGATGCGGTGGGGCACGGCGAGCTGTGCGTTCCTCCTCACAGTAAAGAGGCCTGGCACAGAGCGGCAGCACCCCGGACACTAGGCCCTTCCCACCTAACCGGGAATGGCACCGGGGACCTTGTGGTGCATGGGGGACAGCGCTCCACCCACTGAGCCGCACTGGCGAGGGCCAGTTTCTGCTCTTCTCAGAAGTTTGCCGGCCTGCTCTGGCTGTGGGAAATGAGGCTGTGGGCTGTTTCCCAGTCAGAGACCTGTGGCACGGAGAGGACGCACTGGCTGGCAGCGCCGTCTCTCCTCTCTCCAGGCACCAGGCAGGGGACCCGCCTGACAGCAAGTGGCTGCCCGTGAGAACGGTTGCTTTTACAGAGAGAGAGGCCCGGTGCACGGAATTCCCACTAGAGCAGGCCTCCCTTGCCCCGGCTGCCGGCATCGGCTCCCTCTGGCACCTGGGACCTGGGCTTCCCTTGCAGACCTGGCTTTGCCCTCCGGAAGGCTGTCCGGTCTCATTAGCATATCACTCTTTTATTATTATTATTATTATTTTCATTGATGTAAGAGGAAGGAACAGGGGGAGAGTGAGAGAGAGAAACATTGATGTGAGAGTGCAACATGGACGGGCCGCCTCCTGCACAGCCCACACTGGGCATCGGGCCTGAAGCCCTTGCGTGTTCCAGGAATCGAACCGTGACCTCCTGGTTCATTTTTCGACGCTCAGCCACTGAGCCACGAGGCTGGGGAGAGCTTGCCGTCAGTGGCTGGCGCTCCCCGGGCGGAGTGGGGGTGGGGCTCCTGTGTTCTGGAGCCGGGGGTGTCTGAGCCTTCAGGAAGGCCCCGGGGGCAGGGCTCCCCCGGTGGCTGCACTCCCCCGGTGGCTTCCCAGCCCCTGCTTCCTGCTCGGTGGGCCGGGAGGCGGCGCTGGCTGCAGAGCTGACCGGGAGAGGGGCCCGGTCCGGCCTCGCCCAGGCCCGGGAGGACTGAGCACGGGGAGCGGCCGCTTCCGCCGTGGGAGGGCGGCTGGAGGAGGTGGTTAGCTGAAGGAGGAGGGAGTGGAGCACAATGTCCATTTCAAATTGAGCGTTAAACAGAAACACGTGCGGACACGGCCCACGCACAGCCGGCCGCTGGGGAAGCCACCGCAGCAGGGGTCAGGTGGCGGGGCTGGGGGCCGGGGGCCGGGGGCAGCTTCTGCGGGGCGCTCCGGGCAGCCAGGCGGCTGTGGCCGCTCCAGCTGCCCTCCCCCGGGGCCGGAGCCCAGGGCCGCCTGCCAGGCCGCACACGGCGGTGGGAGCGGAGGGCGGAGGGCAGCCTAGGGCCCGGGGGGTGGGGGGTGGGAGGGAGATTGAGAACCCCGGGCTGGCTCCTCCACCCGCCCGCCCATGCGGCTCTGCTCACAGCTCCCTCTGCACATCGCTGTGGGGTCCGAGGCGAGGGGGTCCGCGGGCTGGCTGAGCCCCGCTTACACCAGGATTGGCACCTGGAGGCCCAGCAGGGTCTTTGTCACCAACCCCGCTTTTCACCTTTCTGTTCCCGAGACTTTGACAACCCCTCCCCACCCTCCTGACCCCTGTGCTGCCCCGTTCTGGGCGGGCTCCTGGCGGTCCCTGGTGCCAGCCAGCTAGCGAGACGGACCAACGCCCCCTCCCTCAGTGGGGCCGCTGGGGCCGCCTCTTGCACGTCAGGGGACAGGCAGGGTTCAGCCGTGGCCCTGGAGGGAGAGCTTCACCCCACTCTGCCCTGCCCTGCCCTGCGCTGGCGGAGGGGGGGGGGGGGGGGGCAGGGTGCTCCTCGGAGAAATTAGCTCGGAGGCCGCAGAGCGGAAGCCCTCGCAGGAGTACACGCGTGTGTGCAGGGGCCCTGAGCACGCGTGAGCAGCAGTCCGAGCGCGGGGATGAGGGGGCCGGAGCCAGCCTGAGAGGAGGCGCTCCTGCCTGTCTCTGCAGGGGAAGCCCGCACACTACACTCACTGCTCAGCCCGGCCGGCGTGGCTCAGTGGTTCAGCGTCGACCTATGACCCAGGAGGTCACGGTTCGAATCCTGGTCAGGGCACAGGCCCCGGCTGTGGGCTCGGTCCCCAGTAGGGGGCGTGCAGGAGGCAGCTGATCAGTGATTCTCTCTCATCATCGATGTTTCTGTCTCTCTGTGCCTCTCCCTTCCTCTCTGAAATCAATAAAAATATATTTTTAGAAGAAACGTAACCCACAGTCCCTCGTGGGACTGGCCTTTCTTGGCTCACAAACACCAGTTAACGCCCAAGAGAGTGGACGCAGGATGCCAGGGTGCCTTACTCTGCTTGGCATCTAGATATGATATATGGGGATTTATACATTTAAATCATGAACTGGGCTTGGGACTATGTTTATACTTTTTTATTGATTTTAGAGAGGAAGGGAAAGGGAGAGAGAGAGAAACATCGATGATGAGAGAGAACCATGGACCGCCTGCCTCCTGCACGCCCCACACTGGGGATGGAGCCCGCAGCCCGGGCCTGTGCCCTGACGGGGAATCCAACTGTGACCTCCTCGACGCTCAGCCTCTGAGCCACGCCTTCCGGAGGAGGCACTCCGCGGAGAAGGGCCAGGACGGCTCAGGAGGCCAGGGGAGCGGGTTACAGGGGCCCGGCCACCAATGCGAGTCAGAAAAAAAACCATTAAAACGATTACACAGTCAGCTCCTCGGCACTTCCAGGCGTCTCAGGGTCGGGGGAAACTTGGAGGAACTGGTTTGAAGGTTTTGCCCGGGCTTGTGGGCACAGAGGGGTGCCGACCCCCTAATGACAGGGAAGGGACGGGCTCTGCCCCCCACCACCACCACACCCACGCGCAGACACGCGCAGACACACGCAGAAAGGGGCATTGTGAGACTCCCGGGAGGCAGCCAGTCTCACTCGCAGTTAGGACAAAGTGCGGGCCCAGGAGAGCACGGCCAGGCTGCGGGCCGGCCCAGGTGTCCGGGGGTGATCGCAGGCTCTCCCACAGCCCTGGCCTGGGCCTGTCCCTCAGAGACCCCGGCCGGTCCTGGTCCCCCTCCCAGGCCAGGGGCCCTGTGTCTGCGCTCTGAGAAGGTGGAGGTTCAAAGCTCCAGCTTCAAACGCCGAACCCTTTGTTCTGTCCGCCTGCCTGGGCTGGTCCATGAAAGAGCCGGGCTGTGACTGTGATGTCACTCTCATCCTGTCCTCGGCTGTGCCACACAGGCTGCCGCGTGGGTTTCCCCAACCGAGAATGTTCTCTGGTGTGAGGTCACCCGGCCTGCGGGGGGCGCCTGTGAGGCCGGCTCCCGGGAGCCGCCAGCAGGGCTGTTGGTTCCTTCCCTGCTGTTCTGACATGTTTCCATTTTGTTGTTCACTAATGCGTATCTCTAGACCGTAGGCTTCGTCTCCCAGGCATTCGCTTAGAAGACTGTCGTAGCCCTGGCCGGTGTGGCTCAGTGGATAGAGCATCAGCCTGTGGACTGAAGGGTCCCGGGTTCGATTCTGGCCCAGGGAACATGCCTGGGTTGCAGGCTTGATCCCCAGTGGGGGACGTGCAGGAGGCAGCCGGTCCATGATTCTCTCTCATCATTGACGTATCTGTCTCTCTCTCCTTCTCCCTTGCTCTCTGAAATCAATAAAAATATATTATAATAAAATAAAATAAAATAAAATAAAATAAAAGAGCCGAAACTGGTTTGGCTCAGTGAATAGAGGGTGGACCTGAGGACTGAAGGGTCCCGGGTTCGATTCCGGTCAAGGGGCACGTACCTTGGTTGCGGGCACATCCCCAGTCGGGGGCTTGCAGGAGGCAACTGACTGATGTTTCTCTCTCATCGATGTTTCTAACTCTCTATCCCTCTCCCTTCCTCTCTGTAAAAAATAAGTAAAATATTTTTTTAAAGAAGAAGGAGGAGGAGGTCTCCGCCCTCCTGCCCGGGCTTCCATTGCCGCTGTGCCCCGCGGTGCCCGCCCCCGCCCTGGGAGTGCGTCACGTTTGTAAATGCCCTTCGGTCACACGGGGCCGCCTGCTCTCTTCCGGCGAAGGTCACGGTGCCGTTATTACGTCGACGTGGTGATCACGTCCTTCATGTGCATTCTGGCGCGTGTCGTTTGGCTGCTGAAGTCCTTGCCGCCGTCTCCCCCGAACGGTCTTTACAGCCCTGACCGGTGCGGCTCAGTGGATAGAGCGTCAGCTTGTGCACTCAAGGGTCCCGGGTTCCATTCAGGTCAAGGCCATGCGCCTTGGTTACGGGCACATCCCCAGTAGGAGGCGTGCAGGAGGCAGCTGGTCGATGTTTCTCTTTCACCAGTTTCTAACTCTTACCTCTCTTCCTCTCTGTAAAAAATCAATAAAATATATTTTTTTTTAAAAAAAAAAAGAAGAAAGAAAAGGTTTTTACAGAATCTTTCTGCGTCCTCGTGACTTCTGAACACGTGTCAGCACGTCCCTGCGCTCGGGGTGGGCTCGGCGCCCGTGGGCCTGCACCGGGTAAAGCCTGCCCGCCCCGGCACGCCGCCGGTCAGAGCGAACAGCCGGAGTCGCCATGGCACACAGCCGTCGGCGATGGTGAGCGCGGTTTCATGTTGGTGCCGTGCCCCCCTGGGCGTCTCACGCACGCGGTGCCTTTTCTTCCCCCCAGTGTGCCAGGGCACCAACAACAAGCTCACCCAGCTGGGCACCTTCGACGACCACTTCCTGAGCCTGCAGCGGATGTTCAACAACTGCGAGGTGGTCCTGGGCAACCTGGAGATCACCTACATGCAGCGGGGCTACGACCTGTCCTTCCTGAAGGTGGGTCCGAGCGGGCCTGGCCGTACGTGGCGGGAGCAAGGGGCGGGCAGGGTCTGGGCGGGACCCCCCGGGCCCTGGCTGGCCTCGGCCGGCAGCTCGGAGTCCCAGAGCACTGGAGGTGCGGGGTGCATGCGGGGCCCCTCCCCCAGCTGGGCCCGATCACAGGAGGACGCCCCAAGGAGCAGGCCTGGCCGGCACCCCATGGCACCGTAGACACCGAGAGGTATCTTGTCGCCGTGGCTTCTGCCGTGGCCTCTGCCGTGGCTGCCACCATGGCACCCTGGTAACTGGCTCCTAATGTGGAAAGAGCCTTGCCTTGTAGCACCTGCCCATTGCCTTGGTGTAAACCCTCCCACCACGGCTGTTTTCCGGCCGCCAAGAGTGTAGCCGCCATTTCTCAGGCGGCTCACGAGAGCCGGCGGGAGCCAGCAGTTGAACGTTGGGTGTGATGGGCCTCCCTCTCGGGGTTGTTTTCTTCTTTCCGTGAGAGAGCAGGCGGGACAGAGGCGAGATAAGTTAATGAAACCAGTCCCAGCGTCACCGGAGGGTGTCGAAGGCCAAGGGGAGGGGGCACCGTTTTGCTGAGTCGTCACGTTGCCCTTGACGGCCGCCAGCGGGCTGGGGGGGGGGACACGGCGTGGGAGCGACTGTGCCCCCTGCACCCGCCACGCGCTCCGTGGCGCCACCCACACGCCCTACGGCCGTCACCACGCGTGTGCGTCGCTCAGGGGGGCGTCCCGGTTCCCCGGGCCCGTGGGGACCTCACGCGCTTAACCCCCTCCGCGGAGAGAGGCCAGCGTCACGCTCTGTCCCCTCAGACCATCCAGGAGGTGGCCGGCTACGTCCTCATCGCCCTCAACGTGGTGGAGAGGATCCCGCTGGAGAACCTGCAGATCATCCGGGGGAACATGCTCTTCGAGAACACGCACGCCCTGTCCGTGCTGTCCAACTACGACAGCAACAGGACCGGCCTGCGGGAGCTGCCCCTGCGGAGCCTGCAGGGTGAGCGGCCGGGGGCGGGCGGGGCGGGCACAGCCCCCTGGCCCTCTCTTAAGTTCACTCCGGGAAGACGTTACTCTTCAAAACAAATGTGTGTGTTTAATCTTTATTGCTGAGAGTATTACAGGTGTCTCCCTCCCCCCCCCCCCCATTGCCTCTCTCCGCCTGGTCCTGCCCACCCCAGACTTCTGCCACCCGGTTGTCTATGTCCATAGCTAACACATACACGCACGTAATTTCTTCGTTTAATCTCTTCACACACGCCTCCCCCCTTCCGTCTGAAATTCATTAGTCTGTTCCGTGCTTCCGTGCCTCTGATTCTATTTTATTCATCAGTTTACTTTGTTTATTAGATTCCTTGTTCGTTAATTTTTAGATTCAACTGTTGATAGATATGTATTTTTTGCCATTTTATTTTCAAATGTTTTCCCCCTCCTCCTCCTCCTTCTCCTCCTCCTCCTTCTCCTCCTCCTCCTCCTCCTCCTCCTTCTCCTCCTCCTCCTTCTCCTCCTCCTCCTCCTCCTCATTCTTCTTCTTCCTCTTGTTAAAGAAGACCCTTCAACATTTCATGGAATACTGGTTTGGTGGTGGTGAGCTCCTTTAGCTTTTTCTTGTCTGTGAAGCTCTCTATCTGACCTTCCATTCTGAATGATAGCTTGGCTGGGCAAAGTAATCTTGGTTGTAGGTTCTTGCTATTCATCACTTTGAGTATTTCTTGCCACTCCTGTCTGGCCTGCATAGTTTCTGTTGAGAAATCAGCTGACAGTCGTATGGGTGCTCCCTTGTAGGTAACCAACTGGTTTTTTTTTTTTTGTATCCTGTGCCACTCATGTGCAAGACTCAGCCAGTGGAGGTTACTGAAAAGGTGTACGCAGTGCAGTGGGACGGGGAGAAGGGAGCCAGGTATCCCGTGCTCTCGGAAAAGCATCCGAGAGTCAGTGAGACGTGGCAAAGGCTCTGGGAGAGGGAGCAGGTAGCAGCCTTCGTGCCAGCCTTGTGGCCTGGGCCTGAGGTGTAAGGGGATGCACTGAATCAACCCCTCGTGCTGGCTGGAGTGCACAGAGGTCAGAGCGTGGACCCGCACACAGGGGGTCCAATTGATGTGTTTCTCTCACATCAGTGTTTCTCTCTGTCTTTCCATCTCTCTCCCACTCTCTCTAAAAATCAATGGAGCCGAAGCCGGTGTAGCTCAGTGGATAGAGCATTGGCCTGTGGACTGAAAGGTCCAAGGTTCGATTCCGGTCAAGGGCATGTACCTTGGTTGCAGGCACATCCCCAGTGGGAGGTGTGCAGGAGGCAGCTGATTGATGTTTCTAACTCTCTATCCCTCTCCCTTCCTCTCTGTAAAAAATCAATAAAAATATATTTTTTTAGAAATCAATGGAGAAATACCCTCAGATGAGGATTAACAAAAAAAACAAAAAAAAGAATTGCTTGCACACTGAGTGCTCGGGTGAGACGAGGCGGCATGGCTCACGGGCCCTCTCTCCCGCAGAGATCCTGCAGGGTGGCGTGCGCTTCAACAACAATCCCACGCTCTGCAACCTGGAGACCATCCAGTGGCGCGACATTGTGGACAGCAGCAACATGTCGCTGGACTTCCAGAGCCCGCGCAACAGCTGTGAGTGTGCCGGGCGCGTGGGCCTCCAAGGGGCCGGTGGTGGCAGGGGAGGCGGCGCAGGCCCAGCTCCCTTCGCCTGTGAGCGGCAGTAAGCCCAGGGGCGGCTGCTGGGCAGACCGGCACTGCATCCAGCGCCTGCCAACCACCCCCCTCGAGCTACCCTCCCAGGGGGGCCGGAGACCCTGACCTAGGGGGACCGCTGGGGCTTCTCCCGGCCTGAGCCCGCGGGAACCAGGCCCGGAGCTCACTGAGCCCGTGTCCGGCCGGCATGGGACCGCGCTGTGTGCAGCCACGCTCTCCCGCGTCCTCACTGAGCCCGTGTCCTCACTGAGCCCGTGTCCGGCCGGCATGGGACCACACTGCGTGCAGCCACGCTCTCCCGCGTCCTCACTGAGCCCCGTGTCCGGCCGGCATGGGACCACACTGCGTGCAGCCACGCTCTCCCGTGTCCTCACTAAGCCCCGTGTCCTCACTGAGCCCCGTGTCCTCACTGAGCCCGTGTCCGGCCGGCATGGGACCACACTGCGTGCAGCCACGCTCTCCCGCGTCCTCACTGAGCCCCGTGTCCTCACTGAGCCCCGCGTCCTCACTGAGCCCCGTGTCCTCACTGAGCCCCGTGTCCTCACTGAGCCCGTGTCCGGCCGGCATGGGACCACACTGCGTGCAGCCACGCTCTCCCGCGTCCTCACTGAGCCCCGTGTCCTCACTGAGCCCCGCGTCCTCACTGAGCCCCGTGTCCTCACTGAGCCCGTGTCCTCACTGAGCCCGTGTCCTCACTGAGCCCGTGTCCGGCCGGCATGGGACCACACTGCGTGCAGCCACGCTCTCCCGTGTCCTCACTGAGCCCCGCGTCCTCACTGAGCCCCGTGTCCTCTCTGAGCCCCATGTCCTCACTGAGCCCCATGTCCTCACTGAGCCCGTGTCCGGCCGGCATGGGACCGCGCTGTGTGCAGCCACGCTCTCCCGCGTCCAAGGCTGGTGTGCCGGAGGCCGTGCGGGCGGCGGCTCCTATTGGCACAGGCGGGACCGGCCTGCGGAGCCTCAGCGGGGAGGCCGCCTGCGCCCGCGGCTGTGCTCCGGCCGGAAGGCGCGTCTCTGCTGGCCGCTCCCCTGGCCCCGATGGCGTCTGACCCCGCGTTTGTGTTGCAGGCGGGACGTGTGACCCGAGCTGCCCCAACGGAAGCTGCTGGGCTGCGGGCAAGGAGAACTGCCAGCAACGTGAGTCCGAGGGAGCGAGCGGGCGGGGGCGGGTGTGCGGCCGCCTCCGCCCCAGACCTGTGGCGTGGTGGGTTTCTTGTTTTAATAGATTTTATTGATTTTTACAGAGAGGAAGGGAGAGGGATAGAGAGCTAGAAACATCGATGAGAGAGAATCATCGATCAGCTGCCTCCTGCACACTCCCCAGTGGGGATGTGCCCGCAACCAAGGCACATGCCCTTGACCGGAATCGGATCTGGGACCCTTCAGTCCGCAGGCCGACACTCCATCCACTGAGCCACACTGGTTAGGTGTGGCGTATTTTTAATAATGCCTTTCACAATTTTTAATATGTTTTTATTGATTTCAGAGAGGAAGGGGGAGGGAGAGAGAAACATCCATAATGAGAGGGGATCATGGACCGGCTGCCTCCTGCACGCCCCCCATTGGGGATGGAGCCTGCACCCGGGGCCAGTGCCCCGACCGGGAACCGAACCGTGACCTCCCGGTTCACGGGCTGATATTCAACCACTGAGCCCCCGGCCGGGCCTAAAAGTCACTGTTGGTCGAAAGGCCAGAGGGAGCAGCCCAGGGAACGCCAATGCTGCCAGCCGCCCACGGGGACCCGGGCGCTGCTGTGGGCACAGGAGCCGGGCCGCCGTGAAGGAGCAGAAGTCCGCCGTGCCCACCAGTCCCCCCAGCCATGCCCGGCGGAGCTTCCCGGGAACCGAGGCTGCTCAGCCCCCCTCCCGCCCCGGCTCACGTGGCCTGTGCTCCTTCCCAGTGACCAAGACCATCTGCGCCCAGCAGTGCTCCGGCCGCTGCCGCGGCAAGTCCCCGAGCGACTGCTGCCACACCCAGTGTGCCGCCGGCTGCACCGGGCCCCGGGAGAGCGACTGCCTGGTAAGACCGCCCCCGCCCCGGTCCTGGCACGGCCCCGCTGGCCTCCGCCGGCCCCCACCGGCCCCCGCCGGCCCCCGCCAGCCCCGGTGGGCACTTCCGTGGCTGCGGTGTGCGGAGAACCGTCTGGGTGGAGGGCAGGATGCTGCCTTCCCAGGGACCAGGGCCTCTGCCAGCGCCCTGCCCACCCCTCCCCTCCCCCCTCCCCGCTCCCCGTGACCTTGGGCAGCTGCTGTGACCCCTGTGCTCCGGCTCCCCGTCGGACGGGGGTGGACGGAGAGCGCCTCCCTGCTAAATGACCACGTGACCTAGAGCTGCGGTCGGCAAACCGTGGCTCAAGAGCCACAAGCGGCTCTTTGGCCCCTTGAATGTGGCTCTTCCACAAAATGCCACGGCCTGGGCGAGTCTATGTTGAAGAAGTGGCGTTAGAAGACGTTTAAGTTGAAAAAATGTGGCTCTCCAAAGGAATCTCAATCGTTGATGTTTGGCTCTGTGGATCGATGAGTTTGCCGACCACTTGCGTGCTGGACCCACGCGCAGACTGAGCACCAAACACTACACGCGTGCTCTTTACCGTTCGGGAACGCAGACCCGGAGTGGCGGAGGGCTCAGAGGCTGCCCGCACCCCACGCAGGGGGTCTTGGGGTGCTCTCATTGGTCCCTGGGGCTGCAGGAAGCTCTAGCGAAATCCGTACTGCCTTGG
This sequence comes from Pipistrellus kuhlii, assembly GCF_014108245.1. Taxonomy (NCBI): domain Eukaryota; kingdom Metazoa; phylum Chordata; class Mammalia; order Chiroptera; family Vespertilionidae; genus Pipistrellus; species Pipistrellus kuhlii. The sequence continues at coordinate 1,957,320 of NW_023425525.1, forward strand.
GGGGGGGGGGGGGGGGGGGTGATGGGGCCTGTGCAGCTGCCCCGAGGGTGGGCACCTCAGACGTCCTGAGAGCCGGTGGCCGTGTGAGCCCGCAGCCGGCGAGGTGCGCGGGCTCCGGGCAGCATCCTGTCCGGCCTGGTCCTTGCAGGCGGCAGCTTTCCAGGCGGGCCCGCGCCAAGGGCAGCACCCCCGGACCGCACCCCCCACCCCCCGTGTCCTCTGTGCAGGCGGCGCGTGAGGGAGTGTGAGCACAGCCCCTCGTGGTCCCGCCCCATGGGCGGCTCTGTCGTTCTGTCCGCGATGGAGAGAGAGGTGTTTTCCTCTCGCCACCGTCCATACGTCCTAGCAGGGACGTGTGCTAAGAAAGGCCGTGCTTCTGGACAGGTCTTTCCGGCTGGGCCGCCAGCATGCGGCCGGATCGTCCTGCTCTAATCGAGCCCCTGAGCAGAACTGGAGGCTCCCGCCCCAAACCCAGCGGTCCCTGCCCAGCTCCCTGCGCAGGTCCGGGGGTGGGGGGGGAGAGAGAGAGAAAGAGAGAGAGAGAGAGAGGGAAGGAGGGAGGGAGGGAGGGAGGGAGGGAGGGAGGGAGGGAGGGAGGGAGAGATTTGGGAAGCGCTGGTTCAGGCAGGAGCCCAGACAGTGTCCCGGGAGGAGGCAACGCCATGGTTTTGGGAGAGGGAAGCAGCTGCATCCAGAGCAGGAGGGCTGGCTATTGGCCAACACAGTGACACGAACTCGAAACAAAGTTTCTATTGTCGCCTCTGCTTCCTCCTTGTATCCACTCCTCCGGGAAACAATGTTGCTTTAGGCCCAAACAATGTTGCTTTAGGCTTGTTGCACCCATTTAACATTTCCGAGGTCTGAGATCCGAGGTCCGGGTCCGAGGTCCGGGTCCGAGGTCCGGGTCCGAGGTCCGGGTCCGAGGTCCGGGTCCGAGATCCGGGTCCGAGGTCCGGGTTCGGGACAAGAGAGGCAGCTGCTCTGGGAGGCAGCTCTGCTCCGTCTCACCCGATCCCCGTCTTCCTCTCACCGACCCCGTCCCCGCGGCTATCGGCAGGTCTGCCGCCGGTTCCGCGATGGCGCCACCTGCAAGGACACCTGCCCGCCGCTCATGCTGTACAACCCCACCACCTACCAGATGGACGTCAACCCCGACGGCAAATACAGCTTCGGCGCCACCTGCGTGAAGAAGTGTCCCCGTGAGTCCGCCCGACGCCCTTCCCGTTCAGCGTCCGTCCCCCTGGGCCTCCCACTGGCACCCGGGTCCCATCCCAGGCCGCCCTGGCCGGGTGCCTCCCTGCGACAGGGTGACGGGGAGGTGGCTGTCAGGTGACCGGCAGCACCTGGATCAGATCCAGGATGGTCAGCTGTCGGGCTGCCCCTGCACATCCCCGCCCGGGACAAGGGTCTGTTCGCCATCAGGTCCGGAAGCCAGGGGAGCTCTTGAGCGAGATCCGTGTCCAGGCCGCACCTGCCCCACTTTGTCCTTAAAACCAACCCCAGGAGAGGGCGCCGGGCCCTCTCATCGCCGCGATTCGGGAGGACACGACCCCGAGGCACTGGCGCCGCTCACACCTGCCCCCCTCTCGCCCCGCCCCAGGGAACTACGTGGTGACGGACCACGGCTCCTGCGTGCGCGCCTGCAGCTCCGACAGCCAGGAGGTGGAGGAGGACGGCGTCCGCAAGTGCAAGAAGTGCGAGGGGCCGTGCCGCAAAGGTGGGCGCCCCTGGGTGCCGCTGGGACCCGGTGTCCGGCCCGGGCTCCTCGCGCCCTGGGAGGTCCCGGTGCCTCTCCCCCTCTCCGCTCAGCGGGCCCTCCTCCCTGTGCTCCGTGCCCTGGCCCTGCAGTGCCCTCTGGGCCAGTCTACCCTGCCAACTGCATCTTTCTTTCTGTCTGTCCTCACGCAACCCCCGAAACAGTGCGACAGCAGCATCCATAGGCCCTGTGCACAGATTCACTGATTTTTTTAAAATATATTTCATTGATTTTCCACAGAGAGGAAGGGAGAGGGATAGCGAGCTAGAAACGTTGATGAGAGAGAAACATCGACCAGCTGCCTCCTGCACACCCCCCACCGGGGATGTGCCCGCAACCAAAGTACATGCCCTTGACCGGAATCAAACCCGGGACCTCTCAGTCCACAGACCGATGCTCTATCCTCTGAGCCAAACCGGTTTCGGTGCATGGATTTTTATTTATTATTTTTTAAGTTGATTTCAGAGAGGAAGGGAGAGGGAGGGAGGGAGGGAGGGAGGGAGAGAGAGAGAGAGAGAGAGAGAGAGAGAGAGAGAGAGAGAATCCGGGATCGGCTGCCTCCTGCACACCCCACACTGGGGATGGAGCCCGCTACCCGGGAATCAAACTGTGGCCTCCTGGTTCATAGGTTGATGCTCACCCACTGAGCCACACCGGCCAGGCTGCATCTCACCTTTTGATTTAAAAAACGTGTGCGTGTTTTCTCTAAGGCGGAGGCAGGGGCACAGCCACGCAGGGGCGGGAAGGGGAGATGGTCTGGGTACCGGCGGGAGCCCCGCACAGGGTGGCGCTGACGGAGGAGGCGGGGACCCCCTGCCGTTAGCCCCTGGTCCCGCGGGAGACGAGGAGGGGGCGCCGCCCAGCGACCGAGAGTCCTCTAACCTCTGTCCCCGAAGCCCCACCCGCGTTTGCTGAGTGAATGAGT